>NC_064614.1:763158307-763462923 GCF_023898315.1 Schistocerca nitens | reverse complement strand
ATTAAAGTTTCTACACCAAGAAGAAATGCAGATAATAAACGGGTGTCCATTGAACAAATATATTATACTAGAACTGACACGTGATTACATTTTCACGCAATTTGGGTGCATAGATGCTGAGAAATCAATACCCACAACAACCACCTCTGACCGTAATAACGGCCTTGATACGCCTAGGCATTGAGTCAAACAGAGCTTGAATGGCCTGTACAGGTACAGTTGCCCGTGCAGCTTCAACACGATACCACAGTTCATCAATAGTAGTGACTGGCGCATTGTGACGAGCCAGTTGCTCGGCCACCATTGACCAGACGTTTTCAGTTGCTGAGAGATCTGGAGAATGTGCTGGCCAGGGCACCAGTCGAACATTTTCTGTATCCAGAAAGGCCCGTACAGGACCTGCAACATGCGATCGTGCATTATCCTGCTCAAATGTAGGGTTTCGCAGGGATCGAATGAAGGGTAGAGCCACGGGTCGTAACACATCTGAAATGTAACGTCCACTGTTCAAAGTGCCGTGAATGCGAACAAAAGGTGACCGAGACGTGTAACCAATGGCACTCCATACCATCACGCCGGGTGATATGCCAGTATGGCAATGACGAATACACGCTTCCAATGTGCGTTCACCGCGATGTCGCCAAACACGAATGCGACCATCATGATGCTGTAAACAGAACCTGTATTCATTCTAAAAAATGATGCTTTGCCATTCGTGCACCCAGGTTCGTCGTTGAGTACACCATCGCAGGCGCTCCTGTTTGTGATGCAGCGTCAAGGGCAACCGCAGCCATGGTCTCCGAGCTGATACTCCATGCTGCTGCAAACGTCGTCGAACTGTTCGTGCAGATGGTTGTGGTCTTGCAAACGTCCCCATCTCTTGACTCAGGGATCGAGACGTGGCTGCACGATCCGTTACAGCCATGCAGATAAGATGCCTGTCATCTCGACTGCTAGTGATACGAGGTCTTTGGGATCCAGCACGGCGTTCCGTATTACCCTCCTGAACGCAGCGATTCCATATTCTGCTAACAGTCATTGGATCTCGACCAACGCGAGCAGCAATGTCACGATACGTTAAACCGCAATTGCGATAGGCTACAATCCGACCTTTATCAGTGTCGGAAACGTGATGGTACGCATTTCTCCTCCTTACACGACGCATCACAGCAACGTTTCACCAGGCAACGCCGATCAACTGCTGTTTGTGTATGAGAATTCGGTTGGCAACTTTCCTCATGTCAGTATGTTGTAGATGTCGCCACCGGCGCTGACCTTGTGTGAATGCTTTGAAAAGCTAATCATTTGCATATCACAGCATCTTCCTGTGGGTTGAATTTCGCGTCTGTAGCACGTCATCTTCGTGGTGTAGCAATTTTAATGGCCAATAGTGGATCAGTTATAAAGTCTAAATATTGTAAATACACTTATTAATGTGTTACTTTTTGGTAGATGTCTGATTGTCTTTACTGACCACCTCAACTACCGACGTATCACTGTGTATTTCCGTTTCGCCTGAAAAACTTTCTTCCGGCACAGTCTGGTCCCGCTTTATCACTTGCCAGTACACGAGGAACACGCCCTAACAGCTGTGCAGCTGGGAAAAGTTTAATTAGAAGGAAGAGGATAGTGGCGGGGAATTCACTCCTGGAGCAATTTACTGCTTGGGGTGGCGTGGCGCGGTAACACTGTGCGGCGAATTTTCTCCTTTTTGTGCCTCACGATTGGACATCAACGTCGATGGCTGCTGCTGCTGGCACTCGTAAAAGACAGAAGCGTGCCATCTAGACCTCAGGGGTAGGCTAAGGGCAGAAATGTTGAGGGAGAACTTTGCACTTTCGGAGTGGGGAACCGGCCGTCATCTGCTGATTGGGACAGTGGGCTTTTGGAGGGTGTATGCTCCAGGATGACGTTGTTACTGAGTACAGAACATTGTGTAGAACAATTGTAAAAATCCTTTTTTTCTTTTTTTACAAATTATTAACGAAGCTCAGTTTGAATACCACAATTTTATACTGGACTAGCTACCCGCCCCTATTTCTCGCGGGTAGCATCTACGGCATAAGATTTCGTTGGCATAACGGTAGGAAATTACATACGCAGATCTTCCTCATGAATCAATGTGAAGACAATATCAAAATCCCTGCATTAGTTCTTGATATTTACTTTCACATAGAGACAGAAGAACGTGGGGGGAAACTAAGTTATAGCAGCTCAGTCAATTTGTAAGAAATGTTTATAATTTATGTACACAAATCTTCCTTGTGAAACAGTCTATGTGTAAGTGAAAACCGTATCAAAATAACTACAGCAATTTCTGACATTAGCTTTCAAATACAGACAAATACGCGGCGGGGGACTTTAATTTATGTAGAGACGTGATCCAGTCAGTGGTAGTATGCAGTTGTCGGTTGTAGTATCCACTTTCGTTCTGATGGTGCCGGTGACGCTCCGTGGCATAGATTTCATGTGATATCGAAACTTTTGGCGAGCTGCCATAATCTGTGGCTCCACCAAAAAAATTCACTAAATCACAGGCGTGCACGGCGTGAGAAGAAGTAGAATACATTTAGGAAACTTAAGAAGAGCAAATAGACTAGGAGTTAGAATGGATGCAAATCTGAATTGAACAGATGTAACTGCAATGTGTAAGAAAGCTTAGCTCTCTATGCCCTACAAAAATTTAAAATCTCCTCCCTCCTGAACTGAGAAAGACCAACGCTTAGAATTACTGATTACAGCGAAGTTGTCGTGCAAGGCTTTTCTCAGGAACGCTCACGACGTGGAACTGATTATGAATGCTTGTGTTTGTTGTATCTGTGATGTTCGACCATTTTATCATATGCACAGCTCTTTGATCATATGCGCAACTATCCTGGCTGCCTACAGAGAAGCGCAGAGATTTCCATACCCTCTGTCTTCCCTACTGTCTTATCAGCGTACTCTGTCCCCCATATCTCTCCTCGACGCTAACTCTCTAGTCTGAACAACATGGCAGAAACACCTGTTCCAATCACATCAATTTTTTTCCTGTCCCAACCCATGATTCAGCCACTTACTCGAAGTCCTTCTCAGTAACAGGCACCCGAATCTGAATAACCTACCGCAGTATATTACAGAACAGAATAACATCTTCAGCTTCAGAAGACAGTTACTGACAGATCTAATAAACCAACAGCAATGATTAACATTGTCCCTGTACTCACTCGTCACCCTAGTACATCCTTCTTTCCAACCAGATGTTCCTCATTTTCCAGTATTCTTAGCTTGTGGAGTCTTCTCTTATTTTCTTTCCCCACAACTCGCTGTATCAGAAAACAGATATTTTATATATCTATAAATTCTTTTTATATCTACCACTATCATTATTATTATTTTCATAATAGTAATAATAATAATTGTTATTATCATCACTATTAGTTGCGGCAACAACAACAGTACTGCCAGTTTTAACTTTATTAGTTCATACTCAGTATTACTTGCATTGTCGTTATAGACACTTGAATCGTCTTATTACTATTTGTTGTATTAAAATTATTGTTACATCTTAGGTAACTATGACGTAAAGAAAGAACGGTATGTGTGAAATTCTCGTCCGTTGTAGCAGAGAGCCTGATGGCCCTAATCAGATGAGGTGAGGTTAAGCAAATAAATAAGTAATTTCTTTGTACACAAGCATTTACTATTTGTAGGGTATTTTAAATAAGAACTAAAGAAATTTAAAAAAAGCTGAGTTTCACAAAAGTCATTTTTCTAAAATCCGTGCTTCTCTGAGATAATTTCCTTTTCTCGATGACAATCATTACGTTGGAGCTCAGAAAACAAACTATTGGACTGATCTGTAATTGTCTGTGTCCGTTTCTCCCCCTTGATCTGCGTTCTTTTCGTGCCCCATGTGACTACTGCTACGCGAGAGATTCTTGATAAATGTCCGTTATCCAAAGAAAATATGACGCAGTGAATTCAGTACAGATTGTAACAGGAAATCTTCCCGCGTCTGGTACATTGTTCTATTTGAATCGTAATTCAGAATCAGGAGCGCCTGTTTGAATATCGTCCGCTACTGAGTTTGGGCGGCTTTATGAGTCCAGATTTTACGCCTGCAACGTGGACAAATAACACAGCTGACTTCGTAAATTCGATTGTTTTACGGTGATAACTACGACAGTCAGTAACAATCGTGAACATCCACATACTGTCGAACTTCAAGTGAGCTATAGATTATAAGCTGAACAATGTGAATGTCATAGGTGTGATGGTTCACGTGCCGTTTGCTGTTGGAGGTGAAACGTTAACTCTAAAGCTTGCTTATGAGCAGCGCTCGTAAATTATTTGAAGAGAGACTGTAACTAAAGCTCTCTCCACTGAGCGCCAGCCAAGCGTTCCAGCGTCAAACGTTGTCCATATTTATGGCCGCTCGTAAACTATTACGGCTTCAGGGACCGCGGAGATGCCTTTGAAGGAGTTGGTCGACCCGCGGGCCGAGGACCTGCACGTGTCACCAGCCTTTGCTGTACGAAGTTCACCTTTATACTCAAATCACTCGATGCACCACCTGTTTCAGAAAAGTTAACGAACAAATCAAGTACGGTAATTTGTGACTTATTCACCCATCTGCTGATTTTGCAACCATTTCCACCAGTTAGCTGATGAGATGTTTCTTTTTATGTGTAAATAAATTTAAGCCCCAAAACCAAAATAATTTTTGTGAACATACACAAGAAATGCTGTATTTATATAAAATCCGTGCATTGTCTTGCAATTGTCTTATAATGTAAAACTGTAATTTATTCATAAATGTGAGAGAGCATACATTTACTAAAACTAGCAAATAATGCATCAGACGCAGCGCAAGCGGCATCGACAATCAACTTTTATGCGATCAGCCGCGCCGTAAAAGAACGCACCGAAGTCTCTCGAATATTTTTCGACGCAAGAGGCTTTCAGAACAGGAAGAGACTGAGGAAAAACGACAGTAAAGGTGTCTTCAATTGTCTACTTGTATATAAACACTAGCGGCGTCTGGCTCGCTCTCTGTCGACATCTCTTTTAATGATCGCACCCTCGAATGATTTTGTACTTGAAAGATATTTTCAAGATGTGTAAAGTATTTATCTGTGTAACAGGTTCGTCAATATATGAATAATTAATCAATGAAAAGCACCGAATAACTGTTATTGTTTACCAATGCTTCATTTCAAGAACCCTAACCTTGCCTGCCAACTTCTCTGTTTCAGCTAGGAGAACTGCAAGACTGCCGCCATATCGTATGCTGGCCAGTGCCGAACATCATTGATGTTTGAATTTCTAGCAGTCACCAGTGCGTCCCTGTGATCTGTTAATTCGATTTGTAAACGCAGTTTCAGGGCAGCACTTCTGTCCATAACGCGTAATATTAATGATCGGCATACGGCCAACAATCGATGTGCGCGATCTGTTCACTCCACGGTATCAAAGCAGGTTAGAAAAAATCTTGAATTATTAATTTTCTCTCTCTTATTGGTAAATTTATCAGTGCCGTCTGATAATTTAAACTTAACGTTTTATTACTTGGCTGCTTCTTTTAATTAACGGAGCTCCAGATAATTTTCTCTTATCGAAATTTATTTTTCAGTTGCCAGTAAAGAGCGCCACACAAAATAAAGAGAACTTTCTTGTTCAAAATAATAATTCAGTGAGAGGTACAAAACACAACGAATCTATGAAAAGGAACTGCCAAGTTTCAAGCACGCACAATCACTCTCTACTCGCACACCGGCTTGGTCTGATGAGTTGGCAAATCCTGCGGCGATGCTGCATGTAGAACTCAGCTGCTTAGCTTTCAATGAACAAGATCTGAAGTTGCGCTCCGCCTGGCAACACTTTTGTACACTTTGAATGAAATGATAGCCCAGGGAAGAGAATGGTTGGCCAGGAAATGAACACCGAACTCGTCGTGTAAAAAATACTTATATTGTGAACGCCCTGTGTCCTCCATTTAAGTTGGGATACGTAAGTGTCAAATCCACAGTCAAAACAATATGTGCGTAAAACGAACTCAGGGAGCCCTCACGGAAGCCGCTAATTCCGAGTAATCGTAATTCCAACGTATTGTCTCCGAACTCGCAATCTCAACGTCTTACATATTAAAGACATTCTGATCTGGGGGCGATCTGCAGATTGTAATACTTGAAGAAATGCTTCAGGGTCAAGATCGCATTTAAATATTTGTTTTGAACTGATGACTGGTTTCAGTAGTACTTCCCTGTCACCTTAGGATCAGCAATACGACACAGAACTACACTGCATTTGTTAACACAGTTTCTATACCACTAATATATTTCAAAATTATGCCATACATTTTGACACTGTTCAAAATTTAAATAGTTTGGAAATAAGAACTCTACCAGTAGGTAGGCCACAACAGATCAGCGTATCATTAATAAAAATACTGTTTACAATAATGTTGCCATGCAACGTCCGCCGATTATGTGCGACGACACAGATGCTCGTCTGGAGCTGTCCTGAATCAGACCCTGTGACACGCAAGCTATCTCGTATGTCACTAGGCGTCAGTGTGGTAACAGGTGTTACTATTGGCATCTACATTAGTTACTTACACAATTCACTTATCAGAAATTTGCACAGTAATTAAAGTAATCCACATCTGAAGTTAAAAAAAATTACAGACATTTTGTAAAGATTACAAAATGACGAGTGTAGTAACCAAAACCTACTGCGGGAACGCCTTGGGCGGCGGATCGGAGCCGCCAGGCGGGGAAGCCGCCGGCTGTGGAGCACGCATCACCGGGTAAACACAGGACGAGTCGGACGACAGACCAACGACAACTGACAACAACCGACCACGACCGACGATGAGAGACACAACAAGGAAGAGATAAACAACGAAGGCTTGTGGAAACCGCAACACCAAACACCAAACGTAAATCCACTCGGAACCAGAGCCAGGCAAATGTCAACAACGAGCAACAAGCAGAACGCAGTACCGCCGAGATAGAAACGAAATCCAGATCGCGTACCAACTGACTGGACTAGGTTTTTTTTTTCTTTATTGTTATTTTTAAACCCGTACAAACAGGCAGGCTGTCAGCAGCATGTTACGCTGCTCGTCAGCCATAGAATAGACAAAGAAACATAAGAAAGAATACACATAAGTTACATAACGGTGGGTAATAAAACAGTAGACACATAAAGACAAACACGGAGCCGTTCACACTCGACGATAATCCACACTACAAACTGTTGACACGACGCACAAACACTGAAGATGTCGATGGCACAGTTGAACGATGGAGTGCGATGGTGAACACTGAACACTAAACACGACGGCACACACGAGACACTGATGGCGATGATCTCCGGCGCGCGAATGTCCACGTAGCGTGTGCGAGTCGGGGGACCTGCCAAGAGGGGAAGAAGGGTGAGGGGGGGAGAGGGGAGTACAAAGATGCCAGTGGCTGAGGAGATGAGAGGAGGAGTAGAGGGACAGGGAGGGGAAGCCCGGGGGAGGAGTGGGGAGAAAGGGAGGAGAAAGGGAAGGGGGAGAGAAGGGAGAGAGGGTGCCCAAAGGAAACAAACACAGGAAGACGGAGGGAGGATCAAAGTTGGTAGGAGGGGTAGATGGAGGGGAGGAAGGCATCATCA
Organism: Schistocerca nitens; assembly: GCF_023898315.1. Classification (NCBI taxonomy): domain Eukaryota; kingdom Metazoa; phylum Arthropoda; class Insecta; order Orthoptera; family Acrididae; genus Schistocerca; species Schistocerca nitens. The sequence continues at coordinate 763,455,279 of NC_064614.1, read as the reverse complement.
GGGAGGGGGGGCTGGCGGAAGCCACCTTGGGACATGGGAATACAGGCGTGGCAGTGGGTGGAGGTGGGAGAGGAAGGGGGAGACAAGTGGGTGAGGAGGATCGAGTTTACAGGATGTGTAGAGGATCCGTATCCTTTCAAGGAAAAGGAGGAGGTGGGGGAACGGAATGAGGTCGTACAGGTTCTGCGTGGGGGAGGGGAGACGGATGCGATAGGCGAGGCGGAGAGCATGGCTTTCAAGGATCTGAAGGGACTTGTAAAAGGTAGGTGGGGGGGGGGGGGGACGGAGATCCAGGCAGGATGGGCGTAACAGAGGATAGGGCAGGTGAGGGATTTATAGGTGTGGAGGATGGTGGAGGGGTCCAGACCCCACATACGGCCGGAAAGGAGCTTGAGGAAACGGATTCGGGAGTGTGCCTTGGCTTGGATTGTCCGGAGATGGGGGGTCCAGGAAAGGCGACGGTCGAGGGTGACGCCAAGGTACTTAAGGGTGGGGGTGAGGGCGATAAGGGCGATAGGACGGCCATAGATGGTGAGATAGAAATCAATGAGGCGGAAGGAAGGGGTGGTTTTGCCTACAATGATCGCCTGGGTTTTGGAGGTATTGACCTTGAGCAACCACTGGTTGCACCAAGCGGTAAACCAGTCAAGATGGGATTGGAGAAGGTGTTTGGAACGCTGCAGGGTGTGGGCGAGGGCAAGGAAGGCGGTGTCATCGGCTAACTGGAGAAGGTGGACAGGGGGTGACGGCGGCCGGATGTCCGCCGTATAGAAAAGGTACAAAAGGGGGGAGACAACGGAGCCTTGGGGCACACCAACGGAGGGAAAAAAGGTGTAGGAATCTGTGTTATGGATGGTGACGTAGGAAGGACGGTGGGAGAGAAAGGAGCCGATCAGACGGACGTAATTAATGGGAAGGGCGAAGGTTTGGAGCTTTAAGAGGAGACCAGAATGCCCCACGTGGTCATAGGCACGTTCGAGGTCCAGGGAGAGGAAGATTGCGGAGCGACGGGAATTAAGCTGTTCGGAAAGGAGATGAGTGAGGTGGAAGAGCAGGACGGCCGAAAGCCACACTGGGTAACGGGAAGGAGGCGGTGCTGGTGGAGATGCTGGTGGATGCGTCGGGGGAGGATGGATTCCATGACCTTGCTGAAGACCGAGGTAATGCTGATGGGACGGTAGGAGGAGATGGCGGACGGCGGTTTACCGGGTTTAAGGAACATCAGGATATCGGAGGATTTCCACAAGTCGGGGTAGAAGCCGGTGGACAGGACTACATTGTAGAGCCTGGCCTGGAGGAGGAAAGAGACAGGAGCTTCACGATGGTGGCAGTAGATGACACAATCGTGACCAGGAGTGGTGTTGCGTTTTGTGCGGAGTGTAGCAATGAGATCCTGTGTAGTGATAGGGGCATTGATTTCCATGTGTGCAATGTTGTCCAAGTACTGGAAACCAGGTGTGAGGGGAGGGAGAGAGGTGTCAGTTCGATCGCGGACATCCGGGAAGAGGAAGTAATCGAACTGGGGATCGTCGGGGATGGGAAAGACATTGGAAAGGTAGGAGGCAAAGTGATTGGCCTTACTAAGGGTGTCAGGGAAGGGGTGATCATCATGGAGAAGAGGATAATATGGGGAGGGTTTAGTTCCAGTAAGGCGACGGAAGGCTGACCAGAACATGGACGAGTTTCTAGGTAGGGTAGCATTTAAACGGGTGCATGTCTGTCGCCAGTCCCGGCGTTACTTAGCCGTGAGCAAGTTTCGGATGTGTCATTGGAGTTGCCGGTGGCGTCGTAGTGTGTCTGGGTCACGCGTGTGGAGGAAGTCACGGTAGAGACGGCGGGATTCACGGAGGAGGAGGACGGCCTGTGGGGGTAAGGTAGGATGGTGGGGTTGGATGGCGACAGTAGGGACGTGGGCCACCATGGCCTCAGACAAGGTCTGCTGGAGAAAGGAGGTGGCACGGGTAACATCATCAGGGTGGTGGTAGGTGAAGGGGTGGCCTTCGACCTGGGTGGAGAGGGTATCCCGGTAGGCATTCCAGTCGGCATGGGAATAGTCATGGACGTACTTTGGGGGAGGGTCATTACGAGGGTTGGGGCGGGGGCGACGACCGTCTGAAACGGTGAGGAGGACAGGGAGATGGTCGCTACCTATGGGGTCCAGGACATCCACGGCTATGCAGCCAAGGAGGTTGGGGAAGGAGAGGATAACATCGGGAGTGGAGTTGGATTTGGGGCGGGTGTGCTGGGGAATGGGGATGAGGTCGCCTTGGAGGGTGGAGAGGAACCGATGTCACCGCCGTAACTTGGTGGCGGAACGACTATGGATGTTGAGGTCGGCGGCCATCACGTGGGAGGAGAAGGTAGAATCAATGTGGGAGAGGAAGTCGAAAGGAATAGGGGCGTTGGGGTGGACATAGATAGTGGCGCAGGTGACGGTAAGGCCGGGGAAGAAGAGACTAAGGATCAGGTGTTCGGTGGGGTCGGGAAGGAGAGGTTGGAGCCGAACCGGGATCTGGCGGTGGTGACCAATGGCAACTCTGCCACGCGCAATTGGGAGGGGATTATCAGAGCGGTGGAGAAGGTAGGGCGAAGTGTGGATGGTCTGGTGGGGTTGGAGGAAGGTTTCATTGAGGAAGAAGGCATACATGCGGTGGGTTGCAAGGGTGTGCATGAAGAGGTCCTTGTTGGTGGGAAGGGAACGGATGTTGTTGAACAGGATATGGTTCTGTCGCGCCATGACAGGGATTTAGACGAGGGTGTCGAGACGGGCGAAGGTGAAATGGGCCTGGTTGTGGGAGTAGGTGGCATACATTTTTAGGTGGAAGACGGAATGGGCGGCGAGGGAGACCTGTTGGAGGGTGTGAGGGCGCTGGAAATGGTTGACGTTTTGCAGGACAATGGTGAGGAACCTGATGATGTCCTCAGCGGGGGGGGGGGGGACGAAGGGAATTGCCATGAGGGGTGGGGGCGTCCAGAGGACAGACAGGGACGGTGAGTTCAGGAGTGGTCGGAGGGGGTCGGGCTTTACACTTTTGAGAGTAGGTGGGACAGGGGAGATTGCAGGTATTACAGGAGGGAGGGGATTGAAGGTTATGGCACTGCCGGAGGAAGTGCACTTGCCCTGGACTAGGTTTTTTTTTTTCCTTTATTGTAATTTTAAACACCTATACAGGTGGGCTGTCAGCAGCATAGTACGCTGCTCTTCTGCCTTAAGTGGAACAATAACATGACATAGACGTGATACAGACAATACAAAAAACGGCGGGCAAAAAATGGAGATACAAAAAACAATAAACAAGAAGCCGTTCACGTTGGACGATAAAAACACTAACACTGGTAGACACGGCGCACAAAACACGGAGAACAGCGACGGCACATGTGAACAGTTGAGTTGTATCTGCACAAAACACAAAACGATGCACACACACTAGACACTGATGGCGATGATCTCCGGCGCGCGAATGTTCACTGAGTGTGTACGAGTCCGGGGACCTGCCAAGAGAGGAGGTGGAGGAGGAGGAAGGAGAAATGGGAGAGGGGAGAGCAGAGATGCCATGGGCAAAGAAGAGAGGGGGAGGGAGGAAGGGGGAGGGGAAGCCCGGTGGAGTGGGTAGGAGGGAGGGGGGAAAGGAAAGAGAAGGGAAGGGAAAGGGGGGAGGGAGGGTGCTTAAAGGAAAGGACACAGGAGGTCGGGGGGGAGGATCAAAGTTGATAGGAGGGGTAGATGCAGGGGAGGAGGACATCATCAGGGAGGGGGAGCTGGCGGAAGCCACCTTGGGAGAGGGTAAGGAGGGTTGAGAGATGGAGACCGGGTGGGACGTGGGAATACAGGCGCGGCAGCGGGCGGGGGTGGGTGAGGATCGGGGAGACGAGCGGGTGAGGAGGGTCGAGTTTACGTGAGGTGTACAGGATCTGCATCCTTTCAAGGAAAAGGAGGAGGTGGGGGAAGGGGATGAGATCATACAGGATCCGCGTGGGGGAGGGGAGACGGATGTGATAGCCGAGGCGGAGAGCATGGTGTTCAAGGATTTGGAGGGATTTATAAAAGGGAGGGGGGGCGGAGATCCAAGCTGGATGGGCATAACAAAGGGTAGGGCGGATGAGGGATTTATAGGTGTGGAGGATGGTGGAGGGGTCCAGACCCCACGTACGGCCGGAGAGGAGCTTGAGGAGACTGAGTCGGGAGCGTGCGTTGGCTTGGATTGTCCGGAGGTGGGGAGTCCAGGAGAGGCGACGGTCGAGGGTGACGCCAAGGTACTTAAGGGTGGGAGTGAGGGCGATAGGACGGCCATAGATGGTGATGTAGAAATCAAGAAGGCGGAAGGAAGGGGTGGTTTTGCCTACAATGATCGCCTGGGTTTTGGAGGGATTGACCTTGAGCAGCCACTGGTTGCACCAAGCGGTGAACCGGTCAAGATGGGATTGGAGGTGTTGGGAGCGCTGTAGGGTGGGGGCAAGGGCAAGGAATGCGGTGTCATCGGCAAACTGGAGAAGGTGGACGGGGGCTGACGGCGGTGGCATGTCCGCCGTGTACAAAAGGTACAGAAGGGGGGAGAGGACAGAGCCTTGGGGCACACCGGCAGAGGGGAAAAAGGTGTAGGAATCTGTGTTATGGACGGTGACATAGGAAGGACGGCGGGAGAGAAAGGAGCCGATCAGACGGACGTAGTTAATGGGAAGGGCGAAGGTTTGGAGCTTGAAGAGGAGACCGGAATGCCATACGCGGTCATAGGCACGTTCGAGGTCCAGGGAGAGGAAGATTGCGGAGCGACGGGAATTAAGCTGTTCGGAAAGGAGATGAGTGAGGTGAAGGAGAAGGTCGTCGGAAGAGAAGGACGGCCGAAAGCCACACTGGGTGACGGGAAAGAGGCGGTGCTGGCGGAGATGCTGGTGGATGCGGCAGGTGAGGATAGATTCCATGACCTTGCTGAAGACCGAGGTAAGGCAGATGGGGCGGTAGGAGGAGACGGCGGACGGCGGTTTGCCGGGTTTAAGGAACATGAGGATACGGGAGGTTTTCCACAGGTCGGGGTAGTAACCGGTGGACAGGACTACATTGTAGAGCCTGGCCTGGAGGAGGAAAGAGACAGGAGCTTCACAAAGGTGACGGTAGGTGACACGATCGTGACCAGGAGCGGTGTTGCGTTTTGTGCGGAGTGTAGCAATGAGATCCTGTGTAGTGATAGGGGCATTGAGTTCCGTGTGTGCAATGTTGTCCAAGTACTGGAAACCAGGAGCGAGGGGAGGGACAGAGGTGTCAGTTCGATCGCGGATATCCGGGAAGAGGGAGTAATCGCACCTGGGGATCATCGGGGTTGGAAAATACATCGGAGAGGTAGGAGGCAAAGTGATTGGCCTTACTAAGGGAGTCAGGGAAAGGGTGATCATCATGGAGAAGAGGATAATAGGGGGAGGGTTTAGTTCCGGTAAGGCGACGGAAGGCCGACCAGAACATGGACGGGGTGATTGGTAGGGTAGCATTTAAACGGGTGCATGTCTGTCGCCAGTCCCGGCGTTTCTTAGCCGCGAGCAAATTACGAATGTGTCGCTGCAGTTGCCGGTGGCGCCGTAGTGTGTCCGGGTCACGCGTGCGGAGGAAGGCACGGTAGAGACGGCGGGATTCACGGAGGAGGAGGACGGCCTGTGGGGGTAAGGTAGGACGGTGGGGTTGGATGGCGACAGTAGGGACGTGGGCCTCCATGGCCTCAGACAAGGTCTGCTGGAGAAAGGAGGTGGCACCGGTAACATCGTCAGGGTGGTGGTAGGTGAAGGGGTGGCCTTCGACCTGGGTGGAGAGGGTATCCCGGTAGGCATTCCAGTTGGCATGGGAATAGTCATGGACGTACTTTGGGGGAGGGTCATTACGAGGGTTGGGGCGGGGGCGACGACCGTCTGAAACGGTGAGGAGGACAGGGAGATGGTCGCTACCTACGGGGTCCAGGACATCCACCGCTATGCAGCCAAGTAGGTTGGGGAAGGAGAGGATAACATCGGGAGTGGAGTTGGATTTGGGGCGGGTGTGCTGCGGAATGGGGATGAGGTCGCCTTGGAGGGTGGAGAGGAACCGATGTCACCGCCGTAACTTGGTGGCGGAACGACTATGGATGTTGAAGTCGGCGGCCATCACGTGGGAGGAGAAGGTACAATCAATGTGGGAGAGGAAGTCGAAAGGAATAGGGGCGTTGGGGTGGACATAGATAGTGGCGCAGGTGACGGTAAGGCCGGGGAAGAAGAGACTAAGGATCAGGTGTTCGGTGGGGTCGGGAAGGAGAGGTTGGAGCCGAACCGGGATCTGGCGGTGGTGACCAATGGCAACTCTGCCACGCGCAATTGGGAGGGGATTATCAGAGCGGTGGAGAAGGTAGGGCGAAGTGTGGATGGTCTGGTGGGGTTGGAGGAAGGTTTCATTGAGGAAGAAGGCATACATGCGGTGGGTTGCAAGGGTGTGCATGAAGAGGTACTTGTTGGTGGGAAGGGAACGGATGTTGTTGAACAGGATATGGTTCTGTCGCGCCATGACAGGGATTTAGACGAGGGTGTCGAGACGGGAGAAGGTGAAATGGGCCTGGTTGTGGGAGTAGGTGGCATACATTTTTAGGTGGAAGACGGAATGGGCGGCGAGGGAGACCTGTTGGAGGGTGTGAGGGCGCTGGAAATGGTGGACGTTTTGCAGGACAATGGTGAGGAACCTGATGATGTCCTCAGCGGGGGGGGGGGGGACGAAGGGAATTGCCATGAGGGGTGAGGGCGTCCAGAGGACGGACAGGGACGGTGAGTTCAGGAGTGGTCGGAGGGGGTCGGGCTTTACACTTTTGAGAGTAGGTGGGACAGGGGAGATTGCAGGTATTACAGGAGGGAGGGGATTGAAGGTTATGGCACTGCCGGAGGAAGTGTGCTTGCCCTGGACTAGGGCTGAGCGGGTCCCTATATACAAAACCGGAGGGAGCAGCTATTGGCCGTTGTCTGCACATGGCGTAGCGTATGGCGCCCTCGCTGCGCGAGAGGCTCTGCACGGAATAGCCGCTGCAGAGGTGGAGCCCTCTATGGGCTGACCACGTCCATTTGTTCTGGCGCGTGTTCGACTTCCGCGGCGGAAGGTACTAGAACGAGCATCAAAACGGATACAGGGATTAGCAAACACAGGGATGTCGTAGCGAGACTGAATACTGTAACCCCAAAATCCACCAAAAATAACGGAAAAACATACCTATTCAAAAAAGCAGATAAAATTTCACTTGACGCCTTTCTTAGAGACAGTATCCACTCATTCCATATTAATAATGTAAGTGTAGACCAGATGTGGCTTGAATTCAAAGAAATAGTATCGGAAGCAATTGAGAGATTTATACCAAATAAATTAAAAAACGACGGAGATGATCCTCCTTGGTATACAAAACGGGCCACAACACTGCTGCAGAAACAACCGAACAAACATGCCAAATTTAAACAGGGTTGCAACAAGAGTTGTTGCAACCCTTGTTCACAGTACGAGCAGCCCTTAGCGGCTCGCCATCTCACTTACAACTATTCATGACGTCGCCTTTCCGGCTTAGATTTTTTTTAATATGTGACTTGTAAGTACTGCATGTTTTTCCAGTCAGTACAAACTTTAATTTTATTAATGTATAATATACCTAATATGTTTTAGAACAGTTAGTCTAATTCTGAAGACGACGCTCATAGTAGCGTCGAAACCTGGTCAATTTTGACTGAATATTTGTGACCGAGGGCTTATTTGTTCTAACATATTTCTGACACGGTCACTGTACCTTGTTCAAAGTTTTAAAAAAGAAAAAGAATGTGAAACGTGAAATAACAATTTAAAAGGTAAAACAAATATAATTAAAATAAATAACTAGACTAATAGTGAATAGTTAGATATTTTAATTAGGTATGTTGAAATACCCTGACACCACATTGTAAACAGCTTATTTTCCAATACTAGTATTTCAGTAACCAGTTTTATTGCACTAGGATGTATGTAGCTTGGAAGTTTCTTTAATCTATGTTGCAAGAAAAGTTTTCATATTTCAAAATTAATTAGTGTTGGTGGGGTGTTTATTACAAAATTCAAGTATACAGTTTTAAGAACGTTAATTACATATCAACTTTTGTATGAGACTCTTTTTACGTATAATCGTTTCGAAGATATTTCCTCCAAACCTATTATCTTTTGAGGGGTGTTTTACCCCTTAAACTTGAAACTGGCACTTCTACACACCCGCCAAGCTTCAGCAAGTTTGTTTATTGACGATTGGGAATGTTCCCTTGTAAGTCCGTTATTTTTGTCACCATTCAAAATAAAAGGAATGAACTACTAATTCTGTTGATTGAACCACTGAGTTCGACAACCACCACGACATGATGAGCGCTCGGCCTATCTCGTCACGATCTACGTCGAAATGGGGACCGCTACCCTTTTCGTAAAATTTTCCCCGCCGTTGACGTCAGTTCTCATAACAAATTTAATTAAAATACTTCTGTTAGCAGCAACTGTGACAAACGTTTGTACGTACTGGGATCAACTATCGTGAGAATTTTTGTATGTACACTCCTGGAAATTGAAATAAGAACACCGTGAATTCATTGTCCCAGGAAGGGGAAACTTTATTGACACATTCCTGGGGTCAGATACATCACATGATCACACTGACAGAACCACAGGCACATAGACACAGGCAACAGAGCATGCACAATGTCGGCACTAGTACAGTGTATATCCACCTTTCGCAGCAATGCAGGCTGCTATTCTCCCATGGAGACGATCGTAGAGATGCTGGATGTAGTCCTGTGGAACGGCTTGCCATGCCATTTCCACCTGGCGCCTCAGTTGGACCAGCGTTCGTGCTGGATGTGCAGACCGCGTGAGACGACGCTTCATCCAGTCCCAAACATGCTAAATGGGGGACAGATCCGGAGATCTTGCTGCCCAGGGTAGTTGACTTACACCTTCTAGAGCACGTTGGGTGGCACGGGATACATGCGGACGTGCATTGTCCTGTTGGAACAGCAAGTTCCCTTGCCGGTCTAGGAATGGTAGAACGATGGGTTCGATGACGGTTTGGATGTACCGTGCACTATTCAGTGTCCCCTCGACGATCACCAGTGGTGTACGGCCAGTGTAGGAGATCGCTCCCCACACCATGATGCCGGGTGTTGGCCCTGTGTGCCTCGGTCGTATGCAGTCCTGATTGTGGCGCACACCTGCACGGCGCCAAACACGCATACGACCATCATTGGCACCAAGGCAGAAGCGACTCTCATCGCTGAAGACGACACGTCTCCATTCGTCCCTCCATTCACGCCTGTCTCGACACCACTGGAGGCGGGCTGCACGATGTTGGGGCGTGAGCGGAAGACGGCCTAACGGTGTGCGGGACCGTAGCCCAGCTTCATGGAGACGGTTGCGAATGGTCCTCGCCGATACCCCAGGAGCAACAGTGTCCCTAATTTGCTGGGAAGTGGCGGTGCGGTCCCCTACGGCACTGCGTAGGATCCTACGGTCTTGGCGTGCATCCGTTCGTCGCTGCGGTCCGGTCCCAGGTCGACGGGCACGTGCACCTTCCGCCGACCACTGGCGACAACATCGATGTACTGTGGAGACCTCACGCCCCACGTGTTGAGCAATTCGGCGGTACGTCCACCCGGCCTCCCGCATGCCCACTATACGCCCTCGCTCAAAGTCCGTCAACTGCACATACGGTTCACGTCCACGCTGTCGCGGCATGCTACCAGTGTTAAAGACTGCGATGGAGCTCCGTATGCCACGGCAAACTGGCTGACACTGACGGCGGCGGTGCACAAATGCTGCGCAGCTAGCGCCATTCGACGGCCAACACCGCGGTTCCTGGTGTGTCCGCTGTGCCGTGCGTGTGATCATTGCTTGTACAGCCCTCTCGCAGTGTCCGGAGCAAGTATGGTGGGTCTGACACACCGGTGTCAATGTGTTCTTTTTTCCATTTCCAGGAGTGTATATTTGTAATCCAAGCAGTAGCTTTACTCACGGGCTATTTTGTGTCTTTCCTTACCTCAGAAACGTGCAATACCAGTCTCTGAGCCCTCGGGTATCCCTCTACTCAAAATGCCCTTACTTTTTGGTTTAACAGTGTGTGTATCCATACGCTAACCTTCTAGAAGGTTCAAGAAGCTGCTTTTGCCCCTCCTCATGACACATATTTCGTCCACATTAGCGTCCCTGCTGGTTGCTCGACCACTTCTCCGCTCGAATTTCCTGGCAATGCCGAACATGACTTCATCACACTCCACTGAATTCTGCTGCTCTGATTTCTTCAAAATTTCCTAAAAATCATACCATAAATTCTAATTATATGCTGATTGCATCAATCACGTGGAAATTTTGTACTGCATATTTTCCTACGTAGTGCCCAGTAATTTATTACTTAACTTACTATAATGAAATTACAATGATCTTAAAATTACAATTATTCAGTTTATCATTGCGTATCCTCGAAGAGGCTTAAATTCCTTCAATATTTAGAATTTTTTTACACGTGTAAAGAATGTGTAAGTTTAATGGGCACACCCTTCCTCAAAGTGTCGATCTTTGTCTCTGACTGAACATGCGGTGACGTGAATTGAATATGGCGGCCAGTGTTACTGTAGCTCCCTGCAAAGGTCGAAAGTGTCAAGGCGACGGACCATTACATCCTGTGACAGGGGATTCAGGGGCATTAAGATGGAAGTTTCGCCAAGAGATTACTTTCATAACCAAAGTACAAACATAACTGTGAATCCATAGGTGACGTGCAATAGGAAGTACTCTTTCCCTACGTAGCTAGAACTATTTCATATCATGCGGAAATCTTGGCTTGCCCATTTCCTCTCTTCCCGCGTAAATTTACAGCACTCACATTGTGTGAAGAAGAAGCGGAGTCGTAACGAATTTTCTGTAATTTTTTTTACGTTGCTGTATTAGAAAGATGCAGTTGTAGGTTCAACAACCTGAAGAATAATTGCAACTCAAACTTAACAAAAAGAACCTCTTCCGCTGTATCTCTGATCACACTAACAACGATACAGTAAAACATGGCACAAGGCAAGGACGATGAACGACCAGTCTTAGCTGAAAGCGTTAAATGACGACCAGAATCTTGGAAAGCGCACTTATCGTGGTCAGTTAAGGCCTGCGGAGACGCATAGAAATTGTTTTGTACTGCCTGTTATAATGCCACTGCGACGACTATAACAGCGATCGATTCGTATTATAGAATAGCGTCGTACCACGAGGGGTCCTGGAATTTACTGCGAACAGCGCAGTCCAGCAGCACCGATCGCGGGGAGAGGTGGTACTTAGGACGGGCCGCTATCTAAACTGCGGTGCGCCGCGGATGGCCACTCATTTGCATTCATATCGGCCCCCGTGGGGCGGCGCGGGCCGCACTAGTGCGGCGTCGAGGCCCTACTGGCATCGCCAACCATCCTGACTCTGCTGTGGCGCGGACACCGCCAACACAGCGCTCCCTTACGTGTGGCCACGAGAAGCGCGAGGCTAGACACATGCGTCCATGTCTAACATGTGTTTTGAGAAAATATTATCGATACACGGAACACCAATTCAATTTCCAGTCTACATACGTGAGGAATGTACGAGGTGTAGTCAAAGAGTTTCAACTGTTAACTCAAAAAATACGCTTTCTTTTTCGTCTGTTCAGTACAAATTATGCAATTCGTTTGAAGCTAACTCCCCATTGAGCTGGAGATTTGAAGTTTTAGAGTTAGCACAGAACTGGATGACAATACAATATTACCTAGCCTAATTGTCACCTGTCCCATTCGGGTGGAAGTGAGACTGAAAAAGGCTGGTAGTGCCTGATAACTAGGCTGCCCTGCACCACTGGTGTTTTGTGCAGATAGCATCAGAATGCATTTCAAAGGGTAAATTGGGGAGAAACATGGCTGGACACTGAGAGGGAGGAGGGAGAGCTTGATAGTCAGAAAGAGTACGAATTGATGGACAGAGAGAAAGACGAGAGGAGCAGATTGCCAGAGAAAGAGGGGACAAACAAATGGACAGAAGGAGCGATGAGAACGAGAGGGGAGGAGGAAATGAGCAGACAGAGGGCAGAGGAGGGGATGCAGAGATAGAAGAGGAATATATGGGCAGAGAAGAGGGTGAAGCATATAGGCAGTTAGAGGGGGATGGGGGGGTGGGGATTTTTGCAGAGACAGGGGGAGGAGGTGATGTATTGAATGAGTGGCAAGCAGGAGATGGACAGAGAGAGGGGAGGAGGAAATGAGAGAAAGAGTGTCGATGAGGAAATGGACAGAGAGAGGGGATAGGAAATGCTGGGTAGAGAGAGGGAGGAGGAATGGATAGCCAGCGAGAGGATGGAGGAAGAATGGACAGTGAAAGGGGATAGGAAGATATGGGCAGAGAGAGGGGGTGGAGTTGATGGACAGAGAGAAGGGAGAGGAGGAAATGGACAGCGAGAGGGGCAGGCGAACATGTGCAGTGAGAGGGAGGGGAGGAGATATGCGCAATGTAGGCCTGTGTGATAAATGGTACAAGGGTGAGGTTGCGAATATAAAGCTGGCATTGAAATAAAAATATAATAAAAACTATATGAAATTTATTTTGTTTTGTTCTTTATTTTATCTTTTAGCAAAATAGCAACTAAACAGATCGATATGTTATGAGACACTATGTACAACACCACTTCAGACATTATCAGATGAAAAGAAACTGAAATGAACCTGAAGTTACATACATTTCTCAGTCATAATGTCATCAAAATGTTTGAAATCCCTTGGAAAATTTTTGCAGATAAAAGTAAAAAGCTAAAGATTATTCATTTAAAAATAAAATTTTAATATAACACGTTTTCAAATCGAACTACAGTGCACACAATAAGTTCTCCTAGCCCTGCACTGACACCTAATCCCATACAAATACATCAGAAAATTTGTCATTGTGCATTTTCAATACTTATGGAAATACTTGTACAATACGTAACGAAAAACGTGGGGCACGTGCAATGCATAGTTGATGCTTCCATAGCTCAACTTCTAATTATTATCTACTGCTTGTGTGCCACATTTTTCGTTATAAATCTTACAAGTGTTATCACAGCTACTGAAAACTCACAATCGCAAATTTTCTGAACGATCTGTATAGATTAGGAATCTGTATGAGGCTAGGAGAAATAATTTTATACTTTTTAGTCCCATTTAAAATCGGTTATATTAAAAAATTACTTTTATTTAAACAATTACTTTTCGTTCGTTTGCACTATGTGTCTGCAGTATTGATTCACACTGAGAGCCTCTCGTTACAATAGCGTAGTAGGCAAAATAAAATTGTGCATTTCATTCATAAAGTGGAGTATTGTGCGGTAGTTCGCTTTTTGCATTTGAAGGGAACAACGCTGCAACAATCCATGCTGAGTTGATATGATGTACTGCAGCAGTGCAGAGTCATATGACACCGTGGCCTGGCGGTGCAACCACTTCCAGTGCCGTGAGACAAGTCTGAATGACGAGAAAGGAAGTGACTCCCTGTCTCTCCGCACAAATCAGGAATAGCAAGTCTAGGTGAAGCCACGATACTCGAACATCGACGTATCACAATAGAGGCCATAGTGGAAAAGGAAAGAATCAGTCATGGATCATAAAGAAAAAAAACATCAGTAGCTCAGCACAGAGATCTCCCCGTCTCGCTGTTTTCGATGTCCCTATTTGTGAAGATCTTGTTCACGGGAATCTCTCTAATGACTTGGCTAAGCTTTTCAAAAAACAAGAATTTACATGTCGTTTTCACTACTGATAATAAGCTTCAGCGCAATTACATTCACAACGAAAGCCCCTTAAGGATAAGTATGCAGGGTCGGGCGTATACAAATTAGGATGCAGTCATTTTGAAATATTCAGATTTCACTATCATTGCACCCTAATTTGCATATGCCCGACCCTGTATACTTATCCTTATGGGGGCGTTCATTGTGAAAGTAATTATGCTGAAGCTTATTATCAGTAGTAAAAACAACATGAATATACTGACCGAGCGAGGTGGCGCAGTGGTTAGCACACTAGACTCGCACTCGGGAGGACGACGGTTCAAATCCGCGTCCGGCTATCTTAATTTAGGCTTTCTGTGATTTCCCTAAATCACTTCAGCCAAATTCCGAGATGGTTTCTTTGAAAGGGCACGGCCGACTTCCTTCTCCATCCTTCCCTAATCCGTTGGGACCGATGACCTCGCTGTTTTGTCCCTCCCCCAAATCAGCAACGAATATGTTGTAAATTTTTATAGTAACCTGCACGGTAATGTCAATGATGATATCTCAGACCTAAACAAATTGGGTGCCCCTGTCACCCAAATATCAAACAAGCTATAGACAAGAAGAAAAAAAGTAACAGCTCCAGGTAGTGATGATATGTTTTAAAGCTATTGGATGACGAATCAGTAAATATTTAGCTAAATCTTTTCAAATCGTTTGCACAATGGAAAGTTACCAAGAGATTGGAATAAAGCCAAAATAATCCTAATACGCAACGAAGGTAGTATAAATGTTATAAAGAACTATCGCCCTATCAGCCTCCTGTCCATACTGCACGAAGTTTTTACTGTCATTCTGACTACTAGATTGAGCAATGCAGTTGACCTGGCCTAGCCCACTGAGTAGGTTGGGTTTCGCGCAGGGTTTAGGACAACAGATCATATCCTCACTCTTCACGAAACAGTTAATAGGAGAAATGAGTACTATCTACATCTTTGCCGCATGCCTTCATTTATTTCGATAAGGCATTCCATTTGATCTGTCACCCAGCTGTTTGAGGCTCTAACAGTGCAAGGAATAGAATAGGCCTATAGAAAAGTTTTATACAACATATACAAAACCTCCACATCGTTTGTAAGTGTGCTGAGGAAACCACGGAATCTCCCAACGAAAAGAGCGTAAAACTAGGCGACTATGCGTCTCCAAAAATTTCTCAGCAGTCCTCGGAAAAGCGATGTCTAAATTGGATTGGAAAACAAGGGAATCCAAATTGTGGAAAGGAGATTAAACAACGCGAGATTCGTTGCTGATATTGTAGTGTGTGCTAGGAGTGTACAAGAAACTTGCGTCAGTCTGCTCTGAAGTTGGTCTAAAAATTAACTACGATAGAATGAAGATAATGATGAATGAATGGATACCGTAGAGAAATACATTTGTTGGAAATATGCAATTTGTCGTGAAATTGAAGTAGATAGTTCCTGTGAGTTAGTATGGGCAGAGGTCATCTTGAAACCGGAATAAAATAATAATTGGATCCTTTTACCGTTCTCCCAACTCAGATGTTGCAGTTGCTGAAAGATTCAAAGATAACTTGATATTAATTTCAAACAAGTTCCCGACACATGCAACTATAGTTGGTGGTAACTTTGATTAACCCTCAACATGTTGGTGAAAATACATGTTTAAATCCGGAGGTACGCATAAAACAACATCCGACATTGTGCTAAACGCATCCAAATATGATTTGTAACAGTTAGTTCATGACATCACGTGAATAGTAAACGGTTGTGAAAATACGCTTGACCTCCAAGCAACAAATAATCCTGCGCCAATAACGAGCATCGAAACGGATACTGGAATTTGTGAACACAGGATTGTCGTATAAAGATTAAATATTGTAACCCACAAATCCACCAAAAATAAACGAAAAATACACCTATTCAAAAAAGTAGATAAAAATTCACTTGACACCTTCCTGAGAGACAATCTCCACTTCTTCCAAATTAATAATGTAAGTCTTCAAAGATTCAAATGTCTCTGAGCACTATGGGGCTTAACATCTGATTCATCAGTCCCCTAGAACTTAGAACTACGTAAACCTAACTAACCTAAGGACATCACACACATTCATGCCCTAGGCAGGATTCGAACCTGCGACCGTACCGGTCGCGCGGTTCCAGACTGAAGCGCCTAGATCCGCTCGGCCACAGCGGCCGGCAATGTAAGTCTTCACCAGATGTGGCTTGAACTCAAAGAAATACTACTGACACCAATTAACAGATTTATAACAACTAAACTAACAAATGACGGAGTTGATCCCCCTTGGTACACAAAATGAGTCAGAACACAGTTGCAGAAACAAGGGAAAAAAGCATGCCAAATTCAGACGAAGGCAAAATCCACAAGATTGGCGATCTTTTACAGAAGCTCGAAATTTTGCGCAGACATCATTGCGATGTGCTTATAATAATAGTTTCCACAGCGAACTTTGTCGCGAAACCTGGCAGAAAGTCCAAAGAAATTCTGGTGTTGTGTAAAGTATGCTAGCGCCAAGACACAATCATAGCCTTCTCTGCGTGATAGCAATGGAAATACTATTGATCACAAAGCTGCTAAAGCGGAGTTACTAAACAGAGCTTTCTGAAATTTCTTCACAAAGGAAGACGAAGTAAATATTCGAGAATTCGAATCAAGAACACCTGAAAGATGGGTGAGTTAGCAGTAGATATCTTCGGTGTAGTGAAGCAACTTAAATCATTTAATAGGAGCAAGTAATCCGGTCCAAACCGTATACCAATTAGGTCCCTTTCAGAGTATGCTGATGCAATAGCCCCATACTTAACAATCATTTACAATCGCTCACTCGACGAAACATCCGTAGCCAAAACTGGTAGTTGCACAGGTCACACCAATATTCAAGAGAGGTAGTAGGAGTAGTCCACTAAATTACAGCCCATATCTTTAACGTCGATATGCAGCGGGATTTTGGAACACACATTGTGTTCGAACATTATGAATTACCTCGAGGAGACCTAATAATTCGATGACGTAATACTGCTCCGACCAGGCTTATAACTGCATGGCCTTGGCATGTTGTCAAATGTGCCGTTTCTGCTACTAGTGGAATGATTCGTGGAATGGCCTCGGAGATTAGGAAATGCTGATGCTTCTGTTAGCGAAATATAATAAGTGCAATTGCATGCATCTCCCCAGACGTCATGACTCCTGACTTTCCTTGGAGATAAGGAAGTGCTGATACTGCTGTCAGTGAAATATGGCATGTGCAGTTGCATCATTTAGTGACTGTTAGAAGGGCTGACTTGAAGGTCATTTGAAGGATGGCTCATACATGCAGTGCGCTACTACTACCAGTCCTCCACAGATGTCACGCTAAGGTTCTCCAGCAGAGGTCAAGCCTTCTCACAGGCGAAGAATGGACACCCCATGTATTAATGTCCACTACAATGTCTCCCGATACTTTTGGTCATAAAGTGTGTATTAAGAATATGGGTTTTGTACGACAGTTTATCATGTGAACACAACAGAAATAACAACATACACCTATTAGTGACTCATAAAACTTTCATAGGCGTAACAATGTATTAGATAATACACAAAAGGAGCTATCACATTTATACTGGAAGCACAGATACATTTTTTGATGAATGCTTGTACATAAGTTTGTTACTACTGTCAACATTTCCTACATACGGCTACATGGCTAGTGCTATTTTCATCTGTCACTTGCGACAGAGCAACAGTACTGGATAAATTTTTCAATAATAATTTGTTGTATCATCATAACAATTAGGCTTTGATTAAGAACCCGCTCTTAATTTCGAAAAGAATCACACAAGCACACACACACACACACACACACACACACACACACACACACACACACACACACACACACATACGTGTGCACATGTATGCTCATGCAAAAACGTAAAACTAACAAATTAAAAGAGGCCATCCTGATTTACGTTTTCCGTGCAATGTGGACAGGAGGCTGATAGGACGATAGTTTTTTATAACATTTGTACTATCTTCCTTGCGTATTAGGATTATTTTGGCTTTATTTCAATCTCTTGGTAATTTTCCACTGTGCAAAGGATTTCAAAAGATTTAGCTAAATATTTACCGGTTCGTCATCCAATAGCTGTAAAACATCCATTGAGATGTCATTACTACCTGGAGCCGTTACTGTTTTCTTCTTGTCTATAGCATGTTTGACATTGGGGAAACAGAGGCACCCAATTTGTCTAGGATTAAGATATCATCATTGACATTACCGTACAGGTTACTATAAAAATTTACAATATATTCGTTTGCTGATTTGGGGGAAGGGATCAAACAGTGAGGTCATCAGTCCCATCGGATTAGGGAAGGATGGAGAAGGAAGTCGGCGGCCGTAACCTTTCAAAGGAACCATCTCGGAATTTCCCTGAAGGGATTTAAGGAAATCACGGAAAACCTAAATTAGGATAGCCGGAAGCGGATTTGAACCGTCGTTCTCCCGAATGTGACTCCAGTCTGCTAACCACTGCGCCACCTCGCTCGGTCAGTATATTCATGTTGTTTTCACTACTGATAGTAAGCTTCAGCATAATTACTTTCACAATGAACGCCCCCATAAGGATGAGTATACAGGGTCGGGCGAACGTAATTAGGGTGCAGTGATTGTGAAATCTAAAGATTTCAAAATGACTACATCCTAATTTGTATACGCCCGTCCCTGCATATTTAACCTTAGGGGGCTTTCGATGTGAATGTAATTGCGCTGAAGCTTATTATCAGTAGTGAAAACGACATGTAAATTCTTGTTTTTTGAAAAGCTTAGCCAAGTCATAAGAGAGATTCTCGTGAACGGGATCTTCACAAATCTGGACCTCGACAACAGCGAGACGCGGAGATCTCTGTGCTCAGCAACTGATGTTTTTTTTTCTTTATGATCCATGACTGATTCTTCACTATCGCCTCTATTGTGATACGTCGATGTTCGAGTATCGTGGCTTCACCTGCACTTGCGATTCCTGATTTTTTGCAGAGACACTGTGAGTCACTTCGTTCTCGTCATTCAGAGTTGCCTCACCGCACTGGAAGTGGTTGCACCGGAAGCCACGGTGTCCTATGACGCTGCACTGTTGTCGTACATCATATCAACGCAGCATGGATTGTGGCAGTGTTGTTCCCCTTCAAATGTAAAAGGCAAGCTACCGTACGATACTCCACTTTATGAATGAAATGCACAATTTTATTTTGCATACTACGCTGTTGTAACGTGAGGCTCTCAGTGCGTATCAAGACTGCAGATACATAGTTCAAACAAACAAACAAGAAGTGACTGTTTAAATAAAAGTAAATTTTTAATATAAAAGACTTTAAAGGGGACTAAAATGTATTAAATTATTTTTCCTAACTGCATACAGATTCCTAACCCATACAGATCGTTAAAAAAATTTGAGATTGTAATTTTTCAGTAGCTGCGATAATATTTGTAAGATTTATAACGGAAAATGTGACGCAAAGCAGTAGATAATAATTAGAAGTACCCTGGGTGCTGTTTCCGTGGGGGCGCAGTTTTGTGACATGTGAAGAAAACGTGAAGGATTAAGAACAAAGGAAAAGGAGAAGAGAGAAGCCTTAGGAGGAGGGGAAAGAAGGAGAAAAACAATGAGAAGGGAAGGTCTGGGGGGGGGGGGGGGTACTAAACGGTTTGAGGCTGGAGATGTATAAAGGGAATCATGATATCATGATGAGATTTGGAGTGGACTGCATTTAGCATCAGTTCTGGGGAGATCTCTCTCCCGATGAGGTGAAAAGAACGTTAAGATCACCGCGTAAAAATCATAGCGATGCTAAAGTGCGGGTGTAACGAGAGTTTTCCTGCCATTCGTTAAGGACGTGACTGACCGCATAGTAAAAATCTTGAAAAAGCGGAACATCGCGGTAATCTACATACCCAAGCGGAAAATACTAGATCACCTAAAATCGACCAAGAGTGCCAGCCAACAGCTTGAAAAAGCTGGAATTTATAGGATTTCGTGTGATTGTAGGGATGTGTATGTGGGTACTACAAAAAGAACTGTTAAAAAACTACGCGAAGAGCACAAGCGCAATTGCGGAAGAGAGGAGATTGACAGATCGGCTTTACAGCCCGGAGACCACCACATTCGTTTTGATAGGACTCAAGTACTGGCAGCGACAAGCGAATACCACGAAAGCATGTACAGAGAGGCCATAGAGATTGTGAAACACCCCAGGAATTTCAGTAGGAAGTAGGAGGGCGTGAAATTAAATGAAATTGGATTCCGTTACTGAAGAAGATGTATACGAGTCATCCACCATGTGATGATAGCAATGGCGGACGACGACAGTCGACAACAAGAAAAATCCATTCGACCACGGCATAATAGCCCGGAATATTTTTTTTATTTGCGGTAGGGCTGAAATGGTTTTTAACCAGGTCTTAACATCCTATACTTCCTACACAAAAAAAACAATATACCCACTTTATGTTATTAAATATTAACTAAAGTTTAAGATTATATTTAGTATTGATGTTAATTCACAAAATTTCCATATATTGGCTAGTGATAACAGTGGCTTTTGACAGTTGTAAAACTTGTAATGAATGTGAAACTAGAATGACAGCATAAAAAGCAGATCCTCAATTGACCACACACACACAATTATGACATATTCCAATACCTCATGTCATCGTTATCATCATTTTAGCACATCTGTGGGCTAGAGATTCAGATAAAGCTGTCTATACACCTCAGACTACAGTACATTACTACTACATACATGATGCAGACACTAAGTTATATTGTAAACTCTAGACGACAACTGAGCAACACAGAACAACAAAATAATGCTTTGTGCTTTGGGCCTAATGGAACCGAATAACCGAGAATTTGGTGAGACAGCTTTCCATGAAAGTTCATATATGCAAAGCGGGACTACAAATATACATAAAACTGGTTTACCATTAGCTCAGCAGATGTCAGTAGCAGGCAGTTATGCTACAGTCTCAAAATCGATGACGGGTGCTTTAGACCCTTATGGTTCCCGCAGCGCCTCAATTGTAAGATCTCGAACTGTAATAAGACTGAAAACTGTTTTTATTTATAATATCTGTAAAAGTGCTCAAGTAGTTTTGTCGCTTTGAATAGGCATTGTTAATGTGCTGTGCGACAGTAACATACTCTGAACAACATGGTACGCTCATGATGAAAGGTACATTGTTGCGTTCGCCGTTAGCCAGCCTACAACTTGAGGACACAACGATGTTATGGATACTTAAATGAATGATGAGCAACTATGCTGATACGATTGTACCAGAGCACGAGGGCTACTCTTTATCGTTGACAGTTTTATTCGTTAGAAATAGTGTTTCACTCGAAGTCATTTCGACAACGTTTCTTGAATGTAAAAGTGTTGTGATAGTTGAAGTATGTTCTGCTTCCTGACCAGTGAAAGATACACAGAAGATTGTAGACACTCTTTGATAGTTAACACTTGGAACAAAATTACATAACGTTGCAGTTTTTCGCGGTAACATAGTCCATTGTTTTGCCAACAGATCTTGGCGCGCGTTATTCAGCAATGAGTGACGTAAGATTGTCGTTTGAGGAACGCAAGGCCGTTTTGAAGTGGTACTTGAAGTATGAAAACGTTATGAAGGTACAACAGCAATGGCATAATGTCTACGGAACTCAGCCACCAACACGTAGAACAATTTATCAGATTCAGGATAAATTGGAAGCCGACGATACTTCTAAGGATGTGCATAGGGAAAGGTCTGACCGTCCAAAAACATCAAGTCCAGCTTCCAGCGCTGCTGTGTTGCACCTTTTTCTGGGTCACCTAAAAAATTTGTGAAGCAAGATACGCCTGAAGGCAGGGTAAGCTGATCAAGCGTACGACGAATACTGAAGGCTGCAAACTGGAAAGTGAATTTTCCAAGATCGCTGCACGCTACGAACGAAGACGATCCGGATCGAAGGATGGAGTACTGAGAGTGGTTTGAATGCATGCTTCGAGAGGCTGAACGGTTTGCAGGGATGGTTATCTGGTCTGACGAGGCGCCATTCAAACTTAACGGTACTGTGAACCGCCACAACTGCGAGTATTGGGCTCCTGAAAACCCTCACGTTCACGTGGATAAACATGGTAATCTACCGGGTGTTAATATGTGGTGCTCTGTATCATCGCGTGGTTTGAGTGGCCCATTGTTCTTTGATGGTACCGTAACTGGTGAAGTGTATCTTCGTATGCTGCGGCACATCGAATTTACCTGGCATCAGAGAGGTGTTTAGAAATGAAAGATTTTACCTACTAGTAGATGGCGCTCTGCCTCACACCACAGTGATGTCACAGCTTACTTGAATGAAAATCTACCTGGAGGATGGATAGGTCGAAGAGAAACTGTTGAGTATCAGGTGTCCATAGCTTACACCTCCTGACTTCTACCTATGGGGAACCTTGAAAAATGAAGTTATGTTAACAGAGGTCATGGAGGCGTCCTGTGCGGCTATCTCACCAGCAACACTGACAGTTGTGTTCAGTCAACAGTTCAGCGGCATCGACATTGTTTGGTGCTAATCGGGACCACTTTGAACACATAAAGTAACCTTCCCCCGTGCAAGGATTGTAACGGTACGTAATTTTTTTCTTAATATTGTGTATCAAAGAGCGTTCACTTTTTCTGGACCTCTCTGTATTTTCGCATCGATCATCCTGTAGATATGTTTCAAATAATGGCATCTATATATTGTATTTGTGAGTGTCCGACAACCTGTGCACCTATCTTTCTGTGGCCAAAGGCGCCTTCTCTGTTCGTGTGTGCATCAAACACACACACACAAACACACACACACACACACAAACACACACACACACACACACATTGCGACTTATTTGATTGTTCTACCTGTTAAATGGTTCAAATGGCTATAAGCACTAAAGGGCTTAACACCTGAGGTGGTCAGTCCCCTAGACTTAGTACTACTTAAGCCTAACTAACCTAAGGACATTACACACATCCATGCCCGAGGCAGGATTCGAACCTGCAACTGTAACAGCAGCGTGGTTCCGGACTAAAGAGCCTTGAACTGCTCGACCACAGTGGCCGGCCACCTGTTAAATCTTGAGTTGCATGCTATATTAGAATCCATTTCTCCTCGGCGGATTTCATTCATGAAATCATCTCTGATTATAAACTGAGTCGTGGCGTCATGTCGTCGCAACATTTCGACAACTTTCCTGTCATCTTCAGAAACTTGTCAATACGTTGCGACAACACGACACCACGAATGGAGGATGGCGAGTAGGAAACTCGTAGAGCCGGCCGCGGTGGTCTAGCGGTTCTAGGCGCTTAGTCCGGAACCGCGCGGCTGCTACGGTCGCAGGTTCGAATCCTGCCTCGGGCATGGATGTGTGTGATGTCCTTAGGTTAGTTAGGTTTAAGTAGTTCAAAGTTCTAGGGGACTGATGACCCCAGATGTTATGTCCCATAGTGCTCAGAGCCATTTGAACCATTTTTTTGAAACTCGTAGAAATGTTGCGAGAACAAGACGTGACGACTCAGTTTATAATCCGAGATGATTTCAATAATTGACCTGTAGGATTTCTAATTCGTAGTTTTGAAGTTAATGTGTGTCAGTTCTCTACAGCAATATTTTGTTATGATTCACAAGTGTTGTCGACGGCTGTGCATAAGCTTGTTTCTGTACAACTTCGCGTAAAATTTTTTTTCAGTTACGTGGACTTTTGAGTATAACATAGTTGGCAAGAAACTTATGATACTGAAAATTGGCTCATAGGATTTCCGAAAAGATCTATTCTGTCGCACTCTGGCGATTTATAGGTTATTTTAGTCAAATGAAAATTCCAAGTTAAAGCACTTTACTTTTTTATCTCCTTGTCAGTTCTTCTGGGCCTGGAACTGCCCAAGAGCTATCACTGTTATTACCCCATGTTTTTGTCAAAAATGGTTCAAATGGCTCTCAGCACTATGGGACTTGACATCTGAGGTCATCAGTCCCCTGGAACTTAGAACTACTTAAACCTAAGGACATCACTCACATCCAGGTCCGAGGCAGGATTCGAACCTGCGACCGTAGCAGCAGCGCGGTTCCGGACTGAAGTGCCTAGAACCGCTCGGCCACAACACGTTTTTGTTACTATACAGGCAAATATCAGAAGGTCAGAACACTGTAATATATATCCGCATTTAGTATATATTTGCAACTACAGGGTGTTTCAAAAATGACCGGTATATTTGAAACGGCAATAAAAACTAAACGAGCAGCGATAGAAATACACCGTTTGTTGCAATATGCTTGGGACAACAGTACATTTTCAGGCAGACAAACTTTCGAAATTACAGTAGTTTCAATTTTCAACAACAGATGGCGCTGCGGTCTGGGAAACTCTATAGTACGATATTTTCCACATATCCACCATGCGTAGCAATAATATGGCGTAGTCTCTGAATGAAATTACCCGAAACCTTTGACAACGTGTCTGGCGGAATGGCTTCACATGCAGATGAGATGTACTGCTTCAGCTGTTCAATTGTTTCTGGATTCTGGCGGTACACCTGGTCTTTCAAGTGTCCCCACAGAAAGAAGTCACAGGGGTTCATGTCTGGCGAATAGGGAGGCCAATCCACGCCGCCTCCTGTATGTTTCGGATAGCCCAAAGCAATCACACGATCATCGAAATATTCATTCAGGAAATTAAAGACGTCGGCCGTGCGATGTGGCCGGGCACCATCTTGCATAAACCACGAGGTGTTCGGAGTGTCGTCTAAGGCACTTTGTACCGCCACAAATTCACGAAGAATGTCCAGATAGCGTGATGCAGTAATCGTTTCGGATCGGAAAAATGGGCCAATGATTCCTTTGGAAGAAATGGCTGCCCGGACCAGTACTTTTTGAGGATGCAGGGACGATGGGACTGCAACATGGGACTTTTCGGTTCCCCATATGCGCCAGTTCTGTTGATTGACGAAGCCGTCCAGGTAAAAATAAGCTTCGTCAGTAAACCAAATGCTGCCCACATGCATATCGCCGTCATCAATCCTGTGCACTATATCGTTAGCGAATGTCTCTCGTGCAGCAATGGTAGCGGCGCTGAGGGGTTGCCGCGTTTGAATTTTGTATGGATAGAGGTGTAAACTCTGGCGCATGAGACGATACGTGGACGTTGGCGTCATTTGGACCGCAGCTGCAACACGGCGAACGGAAACCCGAGGCCGCTGTTGGATCACCTGCTGCACTAGCTGCGCGTTGCCCTCTGTGGTTGCCGTACGCGGTCGCCCTACCTTTCCAGCACGTTCATCCGTCACGTTCCCAGTCCGTTGAAATTTTTCAAACAGATCCTTTATTGTATCGCTTTTCGGTCCTTTGGTTACATTAAACCTCCGTTGAAAACTTCGTCTTGTTGCAACAACACTGTGTTCTAGGCGGTGGAATTCCAACACCAGAAAAATCCTCTGTTCTAAGGAATAAACCATGTTGTCTACAGCACACTTGCACGTTGTGAACAGCACACGCTTACAGCGGAAAGACGACGTACAGAATGGCGCACCCACAGACTGCGTTGTCTTCTATATCTTTCACATCACTTGCAGCGCCATCTGTTGTTGAAAATTGTAACTACTGTAATTTCGAAAGTTTGTCTGCCTGAAAATGTACTGTTGTCCCAAGCATATTGCAACAAACGGTGTATTTCTATCGCTGCTCGTTTAGTTTTTATTGCCGTTTCAAATATACCGGTCATTTTTGAAACACCCTGTAGCAAGCGATTGCTTAGAGAAAGGTAATTTATTTAGTTACACACTGCCCTATCACGCCTCATTACTCCTCATTAGGTCTAGAGTTTAACTTCCATGGCTTCCGACAATGACTCAGCTAAATAATGTAACTGTACCTGAAGTACCCGAGGTTGAGGCGTAAGCAATCTATTGACTGATTACAAACGCACGCTTTAAAAATATTTACAATAAACCAATACGTGATGCGAAATACCTCTTTCACAGCGCCTGACTCCCGACGGAACTGCATGAGCGTCTCCGTGGCACTTCCACGTTTACTAACGCGCTGTTCGTCTTTGTATCCTCTGTATTTCGTCTCTCTTAACTACCTGGTACGCGTCTCAGACTGATGAGCAATATTCAAGTATCGATGGAACAAAATATTCATACGGTAGCTCCTTCGAACGTGAACTACACTCCTGAGGATTCTTCCAATGAAAGCCTTGCTTCTACTTACCCTGCGTTTTGTTTTGTGTTGTCGCTCCACTTTAAATCCCCCCGCACGCATACTCCCAGAAGTATAATGGTTGTGAGTATGTCCAGTGATTCTTCGGCAATTGTATACTCATACAATAAAGCATCTTCCTGCTTATCTTATGGCGAGGAATAACTGTCAATCTCCGCTCCAAGCGTCGGTCTCTACAGGTCTTCTTGTTTTTCACAATAATTTTTAACGCAGCGACTTTTCTGTATACAAGAGCGTCAAGCTCGACAAGCCTCATGGAGCTTCCGGTGTTACCCGAAAAGCCATTTATTTGTTTTGTAGAAAGTAATTTTCCTAAAATACTATCATGTGGCACGCCCTAAATTATTATTACGTCTCAAGATTCCTCTCCGTTAAGAGCGACCAGCTGTGTTCCGTTTGCTAGGAACTCCTATTTTCAATCACAAAGCTGGTCTGATATTCCGTACACTCGTATTTTGCACGATGGGTGACAGTGAGGATTTGTATCCAACACCTTCAGGAGGGCAAGGAACGTGGTCGCAACGTTGGTAGCCGTGGTAGCTGCCTTCTGGCTCTCGTGGAGGTACAGAGGTAGTTGGGTTACATACTATGTAGGAATCAAATGGATTCCGCAAACAATGGGACCTATAGCTGTGTCTGTTCGACGACCCTTCTTAAAAGAGGGAATAACGTTTGCCTCATTGTGATCACTGGCTACGCGTCGCTCCTTCTAAACGTTCCTAGAGAAGGAGGAGCTCTTTCACATACTCTGTGTAGAATGGTGTAAATATCCCATCAGGTCTAGTCGACTTTTATCTACGGTACAGTTTTATTTTCTGTCCCGCGGTCACTTATTTCGAAGTCGCCGCGCGTGGTAGCCGCGCGTTCTAGGCGTTTTGTCACGGTTCGTGCGGCTCCCCCAGTTGGAGTTTCGAGTCCTACCTCGGGCATGGGTGTGTGTGTGTTGTACTTAGCGTAATTTAGTATAAGTTCGATTGTGTGTAAGCTTAGGGACCGATGACCTCAGGAGTTTGGTCCTCTAAGGTCTTACCACAAACTCTAATTTCGATGTCTTGTTATTTGAAGTTTGTACGGCAGTTGAAAGGAGGAACGATCTTCCTCAGTGAAACGATTCGGAGAAGGGAATTTAGAATGTTTACCTTCTCTCTTCGTTGCCGTTATGGTAACTGAACGTAGCTTCATTCTGTTTTTGTTTGTCTACGAGGTCTCTCTGCTTTCGGAGCATAATTGTAACATGGCTGTAGGACCACAGCTGGTCTTTCCGATCACTCACTGGTTTCCACAGCACTTTGCGTCTACGACGTATTAAACAATATTCTTGAATGTGGTCATTTAGACTCCGCATTTTCTCTCTCAGAGATAAATGTTGCATATTGACTGCTCAGGTAACCTGAAATGTAGTCATATTTAGTAGTCAGTGATGTCAAAGCGGCCTTATGATCCCTGATTCCATGCTTTACTTTAACTGGGTCGTAACGTTCGGGTCTGTTTAGAACAAGATGTAATATGTCTGTTATTTTCACTACTTGTTGCTTTAATTAGCTGCTGAAGGTAATTTTTGTATCATATAAATATTTACAATTTTCTGCGACGATGAAGTAAGGCATGCTTACAAACGATTCACAATCAGGCGAGCCAGGTAGCTGTCTGTTAGAATATTGATGATATTTTCATGAATGCAAGTGTCATGTGTTGCGGCAGGTAAGAACACGTATAACGAAGCAGAACACGGCAGACCAACATCTAGCCCTTAGGGAAAAGCACTACTTGCTGGTCTTAGCAATTCTGATTTCTTGGCGTGACCCAGAGGACGCCTTTGAAGTTTAGTAATCAGGACGCTAGCGGCACGCAATATCGAAAACGAGAGCAGCAGGTAATTCGTGTGAGATAGAGCTGGCGCATTATCGACCTGTAAGGGCACTGCTCCTTGCCCTCGACCTTCGGTGTCATTACCCTTCACTTACTACGCTGCAGTAAGATTTTTCCTGCTACTGAAATTTAGGGGCGTCTGAGTCATCGGGCAATAAATTCTTTCATCGATTTAAGAAAGATTATTGTAAGACATGCCACCCAGTTGTGCCAGAACGAAATGGAAGTATCAATTGCCTTACAATATCAGTGGATTATTTAGGAATGATTCTTTTGCAATTCAAAATCAATTGCAGTTTTATGTGAACAACGCAAAGATGAAACCAGATAACAGTACCTAGATATCTCTCGAAGAGCAACAACTGAGTCGTTGATCTGAATGTCAGTAAACACGGGAATGATTGCCATCAACTCTGCAACATGTTCTCACTTAACCAGAGTGAGCAGCGTGCATTGCAATTTAATGCAGCACAGTGCTGCTAGATCTAGTGACTACAAATCCCGCTCTTGCACATCCCCCCCCCCTCCCTCTGCCAGTTCGTTACTGATGATACACATTCCTTTCACACTGATGTGAATAAGCGATCTCAGTTGCGGACGTACGTTTTCAGTAGACGAGTTATGGCCCGTATATCGGCTGCCAACGTTACTTTCTTGTCTAAGGTACAAATTGGTCGTGTGAACCTACAGATAAATTGGGGCCCCTTTTTTTGTCGTTATATGTGAAGGACAAATTTGTTAGCCATTGTCACGTCACCTATCCTTTATATCTTTAGAGGACGGAAGTCCTGCTGTCTTCATGCTGCGAAGAACATCCAAATGAGACCGCAGAACTCAACGATGCGATACTAAAACAACAACGCAAGCTTCTCACGGACTCGATCTGAACAGGAACTCCCAGACCTGTTTTGGCCGCTGTCCACGGCGGACTATGCAAATATCACCCGTTACTGCAAGAAGCGGATGTACAGCTATTAATTAGACGAAAAGGTAGAGGAAATTCCATCACAGAGGTGTCCCATACCCAACAGGCCGTCGAGTGGAATTCTTAACCGTAAATTAGAATCCAGCGTGAGAGTATGTGACACGTAGACTGTGGAGAACAGTCCGTGGTCAGCAAGAGGGATACCAGCGAGGCAGTCTTGATGTTATTGGTGCAGTCTTCACGAGTTTCCATGTACTGAAGCTACTCAGGCGTAATACGTGCGGAGGACTGTCTACGGTCCCCGTGAACGGTTAATACTCAATGTTATTGTGATATTCTCTTCCGTTTCAATAGTACAAAGTGTGTCAAGAAGTTTAAATTGCATCAGAGTAATTTAAAATACCTATTTTGTGTATAAATGTTGTATAACAATTCTGAGAGTAATCACTACCCTGTCTAAATGGCTAATGGCAAATGCAAATTAATAAATAAAAAAATTAGCCGTTTTACTAATAGATTTCCGCTCTCCTTATTTCTTCATATTAGGGTCATCAACACTTCCAGGCCACAGACCATTCAGTGAACTGTACACAATACCGAAAATATGAACAGAGAGCTGTGAAATATTTTTGCCTGCAGCGAGTCAACTAAATGGTCATTTTTAATTTCCTTGATTACGATAATGACGTTATCGGACTGTGTATATAGCCGTGCCCTACAGCAGTAGTTACGTAAATAAGCTAAGGATTTGATCACTAAATCATTAACTGTTAGATATTTCTTCCATTATTGTTCAGGCATTAGTCTAGCGTTTTCTTGCGTGCAATTAATCTGCTCATCCGTCAGTATTTCATTGCCATTTCACTGTCAGATATCGTCACGTGAAGAACTTGCTCATGATAACCATTGTTTAAGTACAGCAGAACAACACTCAGATTATTACCCGTTCCAAGGCGCTTCCAAGACACGTAATTGAGATTCTTTGATAAAATACAGTTCTTCAGATTGTGGCAACCTTTAGCGGACGAATCAAAACCACAGGAGTTACAGCGTAAGTTTGACTGTGTTGCTAACACTCTCATGTACTAATAACATTACTCTCTTCGTGATACTTTATTTGATCACTTCGTAGCACATAATCCCACGAATAAAATATTTGTGATCCCTTTAAAACAGTACTCTGGCCAATTCGGAGAATTTAGATAGTGTAGAACTAGCATCCACTGCTGAAGTACAGGGGTGGGACAAAAATATGGAAGCCCCGCGAGAAATGCATCCCTGGACATAAATGGCAGCGCTAGCCAGGCCTGCACGCTGCGCTGTTGTACGTGACTGTGTCATGTCTTCAATGCGTTGCAGCTTTCAGCCGTGATCAGCGTACTGTTCTGTGTAGTTATGAGTCCATTATATCGGAGGTAAGTGAATTGGAAAGTCGGAAAATTGTTGCTCCTCCTGTGGTGGTTGCTTACGTAACCAAGGTAGCCGACGTGTTTGGTGTTTCAAGAGACTCCGAAGCGAAGATTTATATGGCGTGTAAAAAAAGCGAAAAAACACCACCTACTAAGTCACAACGCGGACGAAAGTGTGTATTGAGTAATCGTGACAGATGGTCGTTGAAGAGAACTTTGACGAATAATGAGAGAACGACAACTGAAAAAGTCACCGCAGAACTGAATGTCGCACTCGCGAACCCTGTCAGCACCAAAACAACACGAAAGGAGCTCCAGAAGCAGAGCCTTGAAGGGCGAGCTGGGAATCCAAAACCACTTATGAGCTATGTAAATGTCGGTATCAGAAAAACGTGGTGTCGAAGCCATAATAAAACGTGGACTATGGAGTAATGGAAGAAAGTCATTGGGTCGGGTGAGTCTTCTTTCACATTGTTTTCACCTTCTGGACGAGTTTACACCGGCTGCTGTGGGCGAGCGGTTCTAGGCGCTTCAGTCCGGAACCGCGCTGTTGCTACGGACGCAGGTTCGAATCCTGCCTCGGGCATGGATGTGTGTGATGTCCTTAGGTTAGTTAGGTTTCAGTAGTTCCAAGTCTAGGGGACTGATGACCTCAGATGCTAAGTCCCATAGTGCTTAGAGCCATTTGAACCATTTTTGAGCCGAGTTTACGTCCAAAGGCTGAAATAAGGCGAGGTTCGCTGTTAATTTGGGAAATCATAGCAGGGTGTTCCTAAGGCCCTATGGTTAATTTGGAAGGTCTCATTAATGACAAGCATTATATGACTATTTTGGCTGATCAGGTACATCCCATGGTACAATGTTTGTTCCGCGATGGTGATGCTGTGTTTCAGGGCTGCTGACACGGCTCACATCGTCCAGGACTGGTATTGTGAGCACAAGAACAAGTTGTCGCATCTGCCTTGGCCATCAGTGACCAGTCTCGTTATTACTGAGCATTTGTGGTTTGTTTTGCAGAGAAGGTTGAGCAGTCACTATCCAGTTCCATTATCGTTACCTGAACTTGCCACAAGTTTGCACGAATGGAATAAGATTCCCTCGAAAGAAACGAAGACATATATTTATCCATTCAGAGACGAATGGAAGTTGTTCTGAATGCCAAAGGGGTTTCCTACACCCTATTACGCATGGCAATGTGTTGTGTTTCTGGAGTTTCCATATTTATGTGCACCCTCGTGGACTGAAGTGGCATGAATTGGTCTGTGTATGGAATAAGTGCACTAAGATGGCTCGATGTCGAGACGTTACAAAATGGCAGGGAGGAGTTTTCGTGTTTGGACGTGACCATGACCACACCACTGATAACGTAGCCTGATTTACTGGTGTATTAAAGGGGACTGTCCAAAGTGTCTACAAGAAATGGTGCACCGGTCGCAGCCACTTAACATGCCGTAAGAAGACTCGACGTGTTAAGTTCCTAACCGACAGAAACTGAAGAGGGCTATCACCCCTTGTCGACGGAACTCGACCCCTTACCCGATAGGAATTGCCGCTGTAGTTGAATGAAGCCCCATCTGAATCAATTTCCGGGGATGAACTGAGAAGGGAACGGAATGCAGTGTTGCGTTTGGAGTTGGATACTTCGCAGAATGCCGCCGCTCACAGAGCTTCATACAGCTGCACGTCTTCAACATGCGAAAGGGTCGAAATTTTCTCACTCAGTGTTTTTCGTACCATCACTTGGTTCCAGTCACCCAGGTCCACCCACACAGGCTCCTTATTCCAACATTCTCGTGACAAATTATTGACCTCTCTTATACATCTTAATGAGGATTACGCTGTGGACACTCCCGTCTTACAAGATGACACCTGGTCTGACAGACACTCAACCACCCTACCATACATCTAGTGACGCTAACGGAATCTAAACATCAGTGGGTGGTTTCAGCTGGAAACGGCATACCTCAAGAAAATTCTGGACTCTCTGCCTCGCCGAATTACTACCACTGTCAATGCTAGGCAGGGAGTTACACCATGTTAATGTGAATAGTGGGAAAGTGGGAAAGGGAAAAGTTGTAAATGTCAAGTCTGACATTTATCTGGAGAATAAAAAAAAATCAGCGTTTATGTTCCATAAAGCTTCGGGCGTGTAGCTGCATAAACTCAGCTTCTTCTAACATTTCGACTGAATACCGTCCAGCCATCTTCAGAGTGAGCCGAGGTGACTAATGCTCCAGCACTTGTTTCGTGCTTTTAAACCCGAGAACCGAACCACTGCGTATGCTGCTAAAGATACACCATGCGCCAGAGACGTTGATAGGCGGCAAAGAGGTGTAACAAATGCGTGTAAATTAAATCTATGGCTGCTCAGTCGTTCCACACGGTGATATCGACGTGTCACGGAGAGCTACACCGTCGCGATGTCTTTGTGATTTAATTACAGAAATTTCCGGATTCCATGATCAGTCCAAGCTGAAACCGCTATCTCCATTAATTAAATTCGTCGCCAACCGAATTTCAATTGCTTCTTTCACTACTGAGTCGCAGAAAGATGAAGTCGAGGCTAACATTTCGCAATTATCGTACACCATAGAGTGCCCAGTATCAATACAGTGTTCCAAAACCGCAGATTTATTGGGTTGTAAGAGCCGGCTGTACCTTCCGTGCTCTTGTATCTCTCCTGGACTGTACGTGTCGTCTGTCCGATGTATGAACGGCCGCACTCACAGGGTATCTTATAAACTCCAGGCTTCCGAAGCACCCAATCATCTTCCACGGAACCCAGGAATGCTGCAGTCTTTGGTGGAGGGCGAAAAACCACCTTCACTTTATGTTTACTGAGGATCCATCCTAATTTTGACGAAAGGCTTCCCAAGTGGGGCAGAGAAGCCATGGATTTAATACACAGACAAGAAGAAGCTGAATTTATGCGGCTGCACGCCCGAAACTTTATGGAACAGTCATTACGCATCGAAAACATGAAGATGCACGACAGCGTATATGTTTTTGTACGTAAGTTATATGTATCCAGAAAACTGAGACGGTATTCTGGTCCCACAGAGCTATGCCACCCACCTCATCAACGAAAAAATGAGACAAATTAGAAGTTAAATAATTTATTGAGGAAGCTCAACTGCCGTACCAACAGACTGACTAGATCTAAGTGCCAATAAGAAACTTTTACTTTCAGTTGGTTTCGGTTTCTTATACAACTTCAGTCTTGGGATGAGATGTTACAAAGTTTGCTGTAAAACTCTCTGTTCTCCTGAGGAGAAAACTGCAACATCGTCAACAGGTATTTTTGTTTTTGCGACTGATAAACGTGGCTGCTCTTACAGATAAGGTAGAGTGTGATATACATCTTTTGAGTACATTGAAATTTTTCATTTCCTCCGTTTTACAGTAAGAATTGATAACGTCTATTTGGGAAAGATGAGAATGAGACACTTTGATCATATTGCGTTTGGAGATCTTACACGCCTACATTCACAACATTGCTTCAGTGGCATCTCTAAAATTAGACAGTTGTATGGACTGGATCTATGTGGAACGGGATCATAACTTTAGCCGACTCAACAACCTTATGTAAATCTTGCGGATCAAAGGCCTTGCCTACATATCTTCGTTCCGCTATAATAGCAAAATCTCTGTTGTACTTCAAAAAGCAGTCCCCACTTGCCAGAAATATGTATGTTTCCTCTTCTTAAAACATCCCAGGATAAATGGAGAAGACCTTAAAGCATGACACTTGGAACTTCGGAAGGAAGCATTTCATAGACCATGCACCAGCTGATGAATAATCAGTATACCCCCAAATTCTTCACAGAATATGACTCATATGTATGAAATAGCTTCCAAAGTCTGATTACTTTACATGTGAGTTAATGTGTTAAATTATAAACGTACCAGTGAGAAAGAATTTAGGGAATCTTTTGAATTACGCTTAAAGTGTGCTGTAAATTGCCAAGTGCTCACATTATGAAACAATGGGCGAAAGTAGTCTAGGTAGTTTGCATCCCATTTTAAGCAAAAGCTAGTTTTTAACGCATATGAACACATTCCCCATTTATGATGTCATATCTCTTGAACTATGTGCCGTATAATAATATACACTGAGGTGAAAAACCCCCAGGATAGCGCCTGATATCGTGTCGGACCTCATTTTTCCCGGCATAGTGCAGGAACTCTACGTGACATGGAGTCAGTAAGTCGTGGGAAGTCTCCTTCATAAATACAGCCGTCCGTAATTGTGGAAGTGCTGCTGACGCAGAATTGTGTAAACGAACAGACCTCTCGGTTACGTCCCACAAATGTTCAATGGAAGTAATATCGGACGATCTGGGTGGCCAAATCATTCATTAGAATTCTCCAGAACGTTCTTAAAACCAATCGCGAACAACTGTAACATGGCACACTGTCATCCATAAAAATTCCATCGCCCATGAATGGTTGAAAATGGTTTCAAAGTAGCCTAACACAACCGTTTCCACTAGATGATCGGTTCAGTTGGGCCAGAGTACCGAGTCCATTCCATGTAAACACAGCCCACACTATTGTGGAGCCACTAACAGCTTGCATAGTGCCTTGTCCACAACTTGCGTTCATGACTTCGCGACTCTGAGCTCTTACCAAATGAAATCGGGACTCATCTGACTTGGCCGTCGTTTTCCAGTCGTCTAGTCTCCAACTGATATGGTCTCGGGCCCAGGAGAGGCGCTGCAGACGATGTCGTATTGTTAGCTAAGGCACTCGCGTCGATAGTCTGCTGCGATAGCTCATTAACCCCAAATTTCTCCGCACCGTCCTCACGGATGCTTTCGTCGTACGTTCCCAAACTGATTTCTGCGGTTATTCATGAAATGTTCCTTGTCTGTTAGCACTGACAACTCTACGCTGCTCTCGGTCGTTGAGTGAAGACCGTCGGACACTGCGTAGTCTGTGGTGAGAGGTATCGACAGAAATTTGACGTTCTCGGCACACCCTTGAGACTGTGTATCTCGAAATATCGAACTCCCTAACGCTTTCCGAAACAGAACGTCCCATGGCTCTAGCTCCAACTACTATTCCGTGTTAAAAGTCTGTAAACTCCCGTCGTGCGGCCATAATCAGTCGGAAATCTTTTCACACGAATGATCTGATTGCAAATGATAGCCCTGCCAATGCACTACACTACTATTATACCTTGTGTAAACGATACAACCACCATGTGCGTATCGCTATTCCATGACTTTTATTACCTGTGTGCAATCTTGAACGCACATTCAGTGATACACGTAAATACTGTCTTCAAAGTGTGTTGCCAGTGGAGCTAGAAGTAAAGAAGCAATAAGTTCAAATGTCGTGTCCGATATTGAAGTTTTACAGCGTGTTGTTTGAAGGAAACGGTATTTTACCATGCGTCTAAATGTTTGTGATGTCGTTATCTCTTGAACTATGCCTCGTACAATGATATAATTGTGCAGGTACGTCCAGTAGTATGTGTGAATGTTGTCCGAAAACTGTGTTGCGAACGGAGTCTAATAAATAAGTAATATATTAAAATTAAATGCCTGACGCTGAAGTTTGACTGCATGAACACCGAAAACGTAGAAAGGGATATTTTTTTTTCCTTTCATCTTTTTGTGTGTGTGTGTGTGGGGGGGGGGGGGGAGGGAGGGACATGATGGCGACAGAATGTTTCGTTAAGCTTCGAAATAATGTGTCAGATCTGTTGGAAGTCACTAAGTGCTCTCGTTCTCAAATATTGGATGAATTAAGTCCAGGAATTTGGGCGCCGTCAATTAAGCTGCGTCAAGGCAAAGACACAGAACCTAGCTACAATACTTGTCTTATAGAGTTAAATCTTTAAAATAACGTTAAACCTCTTAATGAGTAGATTATGGCATCATTTTATTTTTTTAAATTCGATCAAGAATCACACGAAATACTGAAAACAGATGTTTGAAAGATCTTGTCCTTCATTTGACACTTGGAGCAAGCCTACCCGCATACAACAGAGTACTGAGAACGCTACAGCGCTGAAAACGCGTTTTGTTAAAAAAATGTCACTTAGAACCTTTCCTATTTCCTCTCTTCAGTTGTTTTGTCCAGTATGCTTATTAACCGTTCCTTATTCTATAAAATGCAAATGGGTGTTAATGGCTCTTCACAATCATACTAAGGGAATTCTCAACGGCAAAACTGTCTTAAAACACACCTAGCTATGTAGCTTTGAACACTCGTTCCCAGACCAACGTTTATTATCGCAAACTGATATATTTCTTCGTTTCCATCACATCTCGTAGTTTGTATAATCCTCACGTAAACACTCTGTATATTCCGACAAAAGGAATCACAAGAACTGCGTTTCATGTACCCAATTCTGCCGCTTGCATACAGGCGTAACGGTTGTTTCCAGTGCAAGACACATTTGTGCCTTCCTCTTTATATTAAGAAAATTCTGGAGACATCGCTTCTCAATAGGCGCTAGGTGCTCGTGAAGATAGTAATAGGAGATGATGTAATTAGACTGAGCGCCTTACGACGCGCACCTACTTGCAGTATAAGAAGCACTGGGTCCATTTTATCGCCATTACTTGGTATTTACAAGTATTCGGTTACGCGTTTTCGGTGTCTCCAGCTGCACTCCATGCGAGAACTAATATTCCTCTCAAGGAGACAACCGTCGTTGTCATATATTGACGACTTAATGATTTGTTCGTAGTTACGCTTAACGTTGTTGGAAGCCATCAAGGGAACTAGAAGATAGGAAATCAGACACACATGGCAGAGAGCAGGCAGAAGTGGTAGTCCGGCGCTAAACAGTAACACTAGAGCCCTGCAAATTGCAGACGCTCCGGGCAGCTGTCCCAGGAGAGATGTTTCACTTCAGAGAATTAACTGGTAACTTCCGTGACTGCGAGGATTAAGCCATGTATTCCTACATTAATTACTTCTCCCTTCTGGTGGCAGTTTTGCAAGAGTTATTTTCTGTCGTTTACCAGCTATAGAAGTATGAAACTGGAATTTGGTTGGAATAATTACACGTCTGTTGTTTGAAGCTGATAAACAATATT
Source organism: Schistocerca nitens (assembly GCF_023898315.1). Classification (NCBI taxonomy): domain Eukaryota; kingdom Metazoa; phylum Arthropoda; class Insecta; order Orthoptera; family Acrididae; genus Schistocerca; species Schistocerca nitens. The sequence continues at coordinate 763,417,989 of NC_064614.1, read as the reverse complement.
TTATTCAAAATAATCTCCATTGCTATTTATACACTTCTCCCACCTTTCTGGCAGGCTATGAATGACACACCAAGAAAGCACCTCTTCTTTTGAAGCGAACCAGACAAGGAGCCTTTTTCGTTCATTTTCATACGAATTGAAGAGTTGTTCAGCGAGAACGTGTCCCAATGTTATGAACAGATGGTAATCGGACGGGCGGAGCCAAGTCTGGAGAATAAGCTGCATCCCCTAGAATTTCCCAAATGAACGCCTCGTTCGTTTCGCTAACCCGTTTTGCTATGTGTGATGGGGCGTTATCATGGATGAATATGACTTTGTGTTGCCTTTTTCCATATTCCGGTCGTTTTTCACGTAATGCTCGATTTAAATCGATCATTTGCTTTTGGTAGCGATCAGTGTTAACGGTTTCAAGAGGTTTTAGCGGCTCATGACAGATGACACCCTTCTGATCCCACGAAACACAGGGCATTGTCTTCTTTCCTAACCGATTTGATCTTGAAGTGGATGTCAATAGTTTGCTTGGATTCACCTATGATTTACGACACTTATGATTCTCAAAATATATCGATTTTTCGTCGCCTTTCACTATTCGGTGGGGAAACGACTTTCTTTTGTATCTAGCGAGCAGCATTTCACAAGTGGTCTTTCGATTTACTTCCTGCCTTTCACTCAGTTCATGCGGAACGCATTTTCCCACTTTCTGCACCTTTCCCATACCTTTCTACCGAAGAGAAACGGATTTCTGCGTCACATTTAATTGTTCCACGAGTCCCAGTTGAGTTTGAAAGTCATCTTCATCCAACAAGGCCTGCAATTCTCTGTCTTTGCACTTTTTCGGTGGTTTTCCCCGCTCTTCGTTTCTCACTTCAAAATCACCACTTTTGAATGTTTTGAATCACTCGAAACACTGTGTTTTCCCAAGAGCATGTTCGCCGATAGCTTCGACAAGTATTCGATGCGATTCTGCAGCAGTTTTCTTCAAATGATAACAGAAGACCAATGCTGTCTGCAAATCGTAGTTCGTAGACACAAAACTCGACATGTTTGCGGGTTTGAAACAGTTACCAACGGGTTGCTGTGTGGTGAAATTCGTAGTCAGCCGTTACAGGAAGCAGATGGCGCTGCAGACTCTGTAACACGGGTCCTATACTGACGGATAGCACCATCTATAGGGAAATTCCGGTTTCATACTTTTACACCTGGTAGCAGAGCCTTGATGAACGCGGGAGAAAGAGAGGCACAGGGTAGTAACTCGGAGTCCGGTCAGGCGCCCTTTGGAATTTTTTCTCGTCTTTTAGAGATGAAAACGGGGGAATGGGGAGAACTACCCACTCACGGTAGGTACAACGTTACGGGGCAAGCATTGATTAGCTCGGACACCTGGGAGTCACCTCCCGTCGGTTTTTCTCATAAAGTGCCCTGCACAGTACGAGGTCGCAGCCTCTATCGACAGAAGTGATATAATGTGCCGTGACGAGCACTAGGGCTTGTGTAGAATATTTCTTTTATAAGCAGTGCCATCCGGTCAAAATACATTTCAAACGAATTGTTTGACGGTTCGTCTTTTTAGGATGCAGTGGAGAGGGAAACCAGTCACAGATACTGGTCTCTGTGTCTCGTGAGAAAAGATGCTGCCGCATTTCGTTCTGGAATTCTTTTCTGTCTTTGTCAAAGCGATGGGCAGAGATTCCAGTGCCGAGAGGAGAGAGAAGTCTTAGTCTGGGTGAAACACTTCATCTAGACATTCTGAGTAACACACTACGCCTTGGAGATGTTGAGACAGGCACTTGCTGCTCGATGGTTGAAAAGAACACTTTTCCTGCTGATGTAGAGAAGGGACGTTGCCACATGATGTGTTGCAGAGAGCAGCTGATCATTGCACTCGCGCACTTTCTGCTCTGTATTGCGCAGAGTGTGGTGAGAATTTGCATCTTAGGCGGACAGATTATGAGACTCATCGGTCGTTTGTAGGAACGCTGTTAGGGTCAAACAGGTTTTCCCGAATCTTATACTTTTCTTGAGTGACTGAGGGCTCATTCGTGGCTCTACCACCGATGTTGCTTGCGTGTAGTATTTTTCCATTCTTCTCGTACATTCAGGTAATCACTGTGCATCCATTTTATCTGGCCGAACGGATTATAAGGATTGTGTAATGTGAGCAGTATTTACTGTTTGTCATATCGTTTCTACTTGTGCACATTGTAATTAAATGTTCACAACTCATTGACACCGTCTGTTCAAGCAAAAAATCTTTAAAACAGATTGCGTTTTATTTTGATTATGATGATGGTTCAAATGTCTCTGAGCACTATGGGACTTAACTTCTGACGTCATCAGTCCCCTAGAACTTAGAACTATTTAAACCTAACCAACCTAAGGACATCACACACATCCATGCCCCAGGCAGGATTCGAACCTGCGACCGCAGCGGTCGCGCGATTCCAGACTGTAGCGCCTAGAACCGCTCGGCCCCTCTTGCCGGCGATTATGATGATGTTTTTTTAATTTTTCACGAACATAGCAAATTTGTTTTCTGTTATTCTGTCATTCATTGTTAAGGAATTTAGCTCATAAATTAAGCAGCACTCTTCAGTAATACGCACGTAAATCAAAAGAAATCTTAAATTTCCATCTACAAAGTTTAAAGGACACACAACTCAGGTGAGACCCTGTTCTCTGAAAGCTACATTATCCAGAACGCAACTCTTGACGTTGGAATTCGAAAAACTCCTTAATAGAGCGGTTGTTAGTAGCTTCTTCTGACCTCTCTCTACTTGACAGCAAAAGTGAGTAATATTATGCCATCTGATTAAAAGTATGTTATCCCAGTTAAAGCGCTGTTCCACTTCAATTTGGTACGTCTAAGTGTCACAGCGGCACGACCAAAGATTTTTCATAATGTTATTATTTGAAGTCGTGACCTTGAGGAAAGCACAATTTCTTTCTTTTCTTTTTTTATTCGGACATTCATCCTCACCCTTAGTTTGCACAAGCATTCTCTTCGTAGAGATTTTCTCACTTACGGGCAGATAAGAAAGTAAATATTCATACAACAGATGGAATAGATCATTGTTGTTACCGTTCTACGCTGTCTGTGTACAAAAGGGAACCCACTCCAACTCATTAATCACACAGTTAGCAGAAAAAGAAATAGACGATTATTACGGAATCCAGTAACAATAAAAAAAGTAGAGAATGCGAGGAGGGTGTGTGAATATTGCAAATATGTCTCTGTGGATCTCATCATCGTCCTTAATTTTAGTATATCAGCACTGACGTTAGAAATATTAGGACATTGTATGATTTGAAGTAGACTGTAGTAAATTAGAAGTTTGGTAAAATATTCTTGAAGTAGGTCTATAGAAATTATAGAAACAGAGCTTCTTTATTCATTAATGTGAAACGTATCTCCTTCCTGACTCTTTGAGGGCACCTACAAGATATTCACCATCTCTCACAGGAAGCTCTGTTGATTAATACTTTCCAAGTGACAGTTACTCACATTATCTTCAAAACTGACGCAACGCACCAGTCCATAATCTCTGGCAAACGGCTATGTGCTATATTTTTTTGCCGGCTGCTTTAAATGTGTTCCGGAACGCTGTAATTGCACAGTAGCTCAAGACGACGACCAGCGGCTGAAGAGGAGTTACCACGCCTCGTCCCTTCTGTCGGCCGTACTGCTGTGGTACTCGCGGTGCATCTTCCACCGAAGCCGCAAGTCACTCTAACCCGAACACGGAGCTCTTCCCGGAACTGCTGCTCCCCTTAGCGGTACGTTTCTCGACGCCCTCCTTTCACGAACGCATATCTGCACATCGAAATGAACGGATGCGGTGCTGACGAGGGTTATCACTTCCTGGCACGTCTGTTTAAAAGCGGCGCTCATTAGCGCTGAATTCTGGACGACTGTCAGCGCAACATGCCGGTTGAATGAACTGTGTAAGGCGCAATTCCACGAAAGCTATTCGACCGGCTTCAAGAACGTGAAGTAACTAACGCAATGCCAGAGATCGTAAACGCGATTTCTGACTCGTTGCAGACCTGTTTGCTCTTACCGGCACGTAGGATTTACATAGTCACCGAACAGGTGCGCGATAATGGAAATAAATGTAGGCGTGGATCCCAAGTTGGGTTCTCAGGAGAGGGGTGTGTGTGTGTGGGGGGGGGGGGGTAGTGGAGGGTAACAGTTTCTTATTTTCTTCGCCGTCTCACACACAAAAATAAGATATGCTGTCACTCCCATGTTTAACATTCCACGGTCGCCTAGGACTTAATAATTATAATAACAATGAAATATATAAATGTTGAATATAATAATAGTAACTGAAGAAATTAAAACTAGCACCAGCCTGCGTCCGTTGGGTGCAGCTCTCAGGAAAGTGGATGGAGGTTTGCTACGGCCACTACATAACAAAGGCAATATGCAAGACATTTACAACTACAGAGAAATTTCTTTGCTGACACTTGCATACAAAATATTCTCAAGATTTTACTAAACAGAGCAGAAACAACGCTGGACGTTCATTTAATTAAATATCAAGGTGGTTTTAGGAAGGGTAGATCACATTTAGAGCAAACACTTAATCTGAAGTCGATCATTTCCAGCAGGTTACCGAATTCAGAAGGTACTGTAGTTATATTTGTTGACTTCTGAAGAGTTAGACTCGGTGTAAAGTCTAAATCAGCATACTTGTTTCCTGAAATACTTAAGAAACACAATTTCAAAGGGAAATTTATGGGCGAAATAGCTCAGCCCTTCTGGAAGCAACACAGGTGAACGGCAACGCGGAGGCCTATCTCCAATGCTTTTCAATTGTTTTCTAGAGAAAACAGTGACAGTTTGGATGAGAAACTGAAACAGTATAAGATTTCACCAATAAGGTGTGTAGCAGGAGGCATTAACACTGGAATAAACTGCCTCGCATTTGCAGATGACTTTGCTATACTTTCTGAAAGTGTGACGTCAGCTGTAATACAAATTAACGTTTTGGAAGAAATAGCCAGTAGGAGTAGCTTAAGAATTCTTCTAGAAAGAAAACAAATTTCTTTACAACCGTTAAAAATGAACCAAAAAACGGATATTGGCCAAATAGAGAAGGTTAAAAAAGTTTAAATGTGTTGATGACATAAAACAAAACAATGGTTTGGAAAAAGCTGCTGTATAGGAAAGAATACATGAAATGGGAACGTTATATGGTATAACTAAAGACCGTTAGAATATAAAAATGCCTGTCTGCAATTGCAAAAAAATTGATATTACACTACTACAGTAAAGCCAGGATCTCTATGCGCAAAGGAGTGTCTAACATAAAACTATAATTTAGTTAAATCAGAAATACTAGAAACACGAATCGTTAGGAGAATATTAGGCTCACTAAGAACTATGAAAATTAGACATTACGAAGTAACGATGAAATTTATCGAGACATGGTTCAAATGGCTCTGAGCACTATGGGACTTAACTGCTGAGGTCATCAGTCCCCTAGAACTTAGAACTACTGAAACCTAACTAACCTAAGGACATCACACACATTCATGCCCGAGGCAGGATTCGAACCTGCGATCGTAGCGGTCGCGCGGTTCCAGACTGTAGCGCCTAGAACCGCTCGGCCACCCCAGCCGGCTGTATCGAGACATGGAGAACACATTGAAGTAATGAGAGAAAGAAAACTATATTTTTGGACAGTTATAAATAATGGAAGACAGTAGATTAATCAAAAAGATCTTAAAATATTTATGGGATAAAAAGTCAACAAGTTTGATCCATGAAATAAAAAAGGAATAGACAGAAATAGTATAAACGCTGAAGAAACAACTGACAGAAAAGTGTTTAGGCGAAAATTATTGAATGCGGAAGGACTGCAAGGTAGAAGGGTGAAAAAAGCATACTCTGAACCAATTAGAAGAAAGGAAAATAAAACGCAGTAATCAGATGAAAGAGTTGTGGAAGAAAAGAAAGGGGTGAATAATAAATTAAAGTTGGCACTTGGTTCTTAGTTGGCCCATCAGAGAAGAAAAAAAAAATGCTAACGTAAATGCACGGTTGTTGATAATTCTTCCGGGTTATAAGGCCGTGGTCCATGGAATTCTTCAATTCCTAACGTTTCGTCCAATACTACGTTGGACATCTTCAGAGGTATGGCTGGTCTTGCTGAGTCCGGCAGCCTTCATTGTATGAGTAAATGCACAGTGCTCAGCTGTAGCTTAGGTCACAGGAGTATTAATTTACACGATATAAAATCGAAATATGCACTCACCATAATAGCATTTTACGTAGCACTGAGATTCAGAGCACAGGTTAGCGGATTACGGCTATGCGAGTGTGTAAATGAGGGAACTCATGTTTCTTCCAGTCGTCTCGATCTACGGTAAGGAAAGTCAGTGTTGGTGTTACTTGAACCGGCCGCCGTGGCCCAGCGGTTCTAGGCGCTTCAGTCCGGAACCGCGCTGCTGCTACGGTCGCAGATTCGAATCCTGCCTCGGGCATGGATGTGTGTGATGTCCTTAGGTTAGTTAGGTATAAGTAGTTCTAAGTCTAGGGGAATGACGACCTCAGATGTTAAGTCCCATAGCACTTAGAGCCATTTGAACCATTTTGTTACTTCTTCTTCTTCTTCTCTCTCTCTCTCTCCTTTTTTTTCGGAGGACCTCTCCTCTCCCGTAAATGTCACGCCTTACTCAACTTCCTGTGGTTAGCTGGTTGCACATACGAACGCAATAACCACGTCGGATTTGCTGTTGGAAACAGATGCAGGCAGACAGTGAGTGAGCAAATTCCTCGATGGAATTCCCTCTGCAGCTTATCAATCCACAAGCCCATGCATGTGGGCAAGGCAACAAGCGAACGGCAGAAAACTGTTCTGTCTCAAATACAGCTTGTAATTTTCTACAACTCCTTGCAGTTTCTAAACTGTTTTCAGGTTACTTTAATTTTCCGAAATTATCTAAGAAACTGGAAAATTGATACAAGTAAAAATATAAATACTTTTAGAAGAATGTTCATTCGTGAGGGGTGATGAGCAGCTGTCCCCTCTCCCACCTCTTACCCTTTGGAACATGCCTGAATAAATGAGACAACAATGACGTAGACAGTAAGCCGATTTTAAAATCATTTTTTTCCCGTATAGAAACTAGTCAAAAAATTCATAGAGTGAAATATGAAGTTCTGCTTTTTACTTTCCTCGTAAATCTCATCTATCTGAACGAAATTCAAAGAGTCGTCATAACCTTCCACATTTGTTCAAATTTGTGTGAATTCCTAAGGGAACAAACTGCTGAGGTCATCGGTCTCTAGACTTACACACAAAGTAAACTAACTTAAACTAACTTACGCTAAGGACAACACACACACCCATGCCCGAGGGAGGACTCGAACCTCCGGCGGGAGGGGCCTCACAATCATGACATGGCGCCTGAAACCGCGTGGCCAGTCAGTGCGACTTCCACATTTGACTTCATTTCAAGTGGTCAGATGATTTGTCAGAGAGATTCTTTAAAGTAGTTGAAATTTCTCATTAGGAAACGGGAGAGCTGGGATGCATTTAGTAATTATAATTGGTACCCTACCGTTGATCGGGGCGTCTCCAGACACGTCTTTGCTGGTCATCGGGACTCACTTCGAAGCGGAACTCATTACTGAAGACAATTCTACTACAGTCAATGAGATTCCAGGCTGCAGACCTGGCTGGAGACGCTCCGCACAGTAAGGGGTTACCAACATCAGAGTCGGCAGCCATACGGTCCGACAACCTGGAATGATGGTTTGGGTTTCACTTCCTTTCATAGCAGGCCCCATTGGGTTATCACCGTGGTATCCTTACAGCAGCGCAGCGGTACGTCGACGATACTCTACGGCCTGTTTTGTTGCCTTTCACGGCAAGCCATTCTGGGCTTACAGTTCAGCAAGACGAGACGAGACACGGGGAGAGTTTCTACTGCTTGTCTTCCTGCTTGCCAAAGCCTACCTTGGCAAGCGAGGTCGCCGTGTCTCTCCCCAGTTGAGAACGTCTGGAGCACTATGGGCAAGGCCCTCCAACCAGCTCAGGATTTTGAATATCTAACGCGCCAATTGGACAAAATTTGGCACGATATCCGTCACGAAGACATCCAGAAACTCTGTCAATCAATGCCAAGCCGAATAACTGCTTGCATAAGGGCCATATGTGGACCAACGCTTTATTGACTTGCTCAATTTGTGAAGCTCTCTCTTGGATAAATCATCTAATTTTTCTCTCTTTACGTGTTCATCACATCTACCGATATACCGATTTACTTTCCATTCGCATAATTATTTCGTGGTGCGTCTTTCTCCTTCCTTTTTTTTTTTTTTTTTTTGACGTTATTTACCTGATACTGAAGAAAGAGTTAACCGACTTACCCATAGGATGGGAGTATGATTATTGAGAAGCTGGAATGGTTACAGCAATACTTGCCTTAATGTTTGTTACTTTTTTATTACTTTTATCGTTCCAAAAAAATGCCCGCTTTCATTACAGAGGGGTCGCAAGTGTGACTACTGTGCAGAACGCCTTCGATCCCAGGTTCCTCCAAGGCGTTTTCCTTGTTCAATTATCTGAGACGGACTCTGAGTTATTAAAGTAGATGTAGCGTTCCTGGTTTCGAATGGTAATGTTTACGGCCAGGACAACACTACGTTGCCCGCATTCTTCCCCAGTGCTTAGGATCGATTTACAGTGGACGGAGAGCCACGTCAAAACATTTCGGAATGCACGTCAAATGGCGACATTCATACCTACCCTCCAGAGGACCTATCTTTGCGGAAAGTCAGTGTCACCATTATATCTTATGTCGAGGAATCTCTCAATGAATGTTGTTTTCTTTCACAAGATGGCATAACAGGACTCATAGAGCGCAGCCCAATAGCCTAAATTATCTACGGAACGAGCATTTGTCGACAACATTTGTTGACTAGAAAAGTCACGTGAGTATCGTGCGCCATCAGGTTTGTCTGTACTTCTCTGCAGATTCTGGCTGTTTATTACATCGTTAGTGCAAACAGAAACCGTTCAGCAGAACAGTGGATTTTAACCGTGGATTTTGCAATTGCATGTCATAGGCATCTTAATAGTTTGCATTTGGTATGTGGAATGAACTTCGATTAACTCCTTAAAGAAATAAATGCAAGGGCATTTTGCTTGTTTGTGTCGAATAACTCAGCTCAGATGTTGCTATTTTTATTTGTTATTCGTTGTAAGAAAAGTAGCCACTACTGCTAGTTTTTGGACTGAAGTTTACCTTTTCAAGCGAGTCCCTGAGAAGAGAATGTCGTAGATATAGTTTCCACATTTACAATGTACACAGTTCCTTATTCATGGTTCATATCTATGCTAGAATGATTCCTCAACTGCCGCTTATACAGGGTGTAACAAAAGTATGGCAAAAATTACAGGACACAAACCTCACACGTAGACGAAGAAATTATCTTATATGAACATAGATCATTCGTTTCCACATTAAAGCTCATTTTCTCCAACTTATTAATCATGGGAAACACACACGAACAGAATGTACCAGCATATCAAATGCAACTTTTTGTCACATGAGATGTTCAGTACGCCCGCTGTGGGCACTGACACGTGTATCAACCCGGGTGCACAGCTGTATCCCTGGAGTATTCCATAATACGGGCACGAAAACTCTGACATCATGTGCTGGGGTTCCATACACAAGAGCTTTCAAATGCCCCCACAAATAAACGGACAGTGAGTTTAGGTCCGTAGAGCGTGGACGGCCAAGTAACTGGTCCATCTCCATTTATCCGTCTGTCACTGAAACTGTTATACACAGGCCGACGGACATTAACACTGAAATGAGGAGATGATCCATCTTGCATGAAGTACATGTTCTGTCGCACAGCTAAAAGCACATCAGCTGATTGATCAAGTAGAACACTGTATACTAAACTATGATAATTTTGTCCGTTGAGCCTGGGTGGAGGAAAGAGGCACTACCAAACAGTCATCAACAATGCAGGCCCAAACACTGATAGAAAATCTTTGTTGACAACTTGCTTCAACAGTTGAGAGGCCTGACGTCTGCCCATACATGCCGATTGTGAAAATTTACGATTTTATCTCTTTGAAACTACGCCCCATCTGTGAATAGCGTCGTTGCATTAAAATCAGTGGTGACACTTCGTTGATCAACCATTCGCAGAAAAGTACCCGTGCAGGAAAATCAGCTGATGTTGGTGCATGCATCCGCTGTAAATGGTATGAATATACACTCCTGGAAATGGAAAAAAGAACACATTGACACCGGTGTGTCAGACCCACCATACTTGCTCCGGACACTGCGAGAGGGCTGTACAAGCAATGATCACACGCACGGCACAGCGGACACACCAGGAACCGCGGTGTTGGCCGTCGAATGGCGCTAGCTGCGCAGCATTTGTGCACCGCCGCCGTCAGTGTCAGCCAGTTTGCCGTGGCATACGGAGCTCCATCGCAGTCTTTAACACTGGTAGCATGCCGCGACAGCGTGGACGTGAACCGTATGTGCAGTTGACGGACTTTGAGCGAGGGCGTATAGTGGGCATGCGGGAGGCCGGGTGGACGTACCGCCGAATTGCTCAACACGTGGGGCGTGAGGTCTCCACAGTACATCGATGTTGTTGCCAGTGGTCGGCGGAAGGTGCACGTGCCCGTCGACCTGGGACCGGACCGCAGCGACGCACGGATGCACGCCAAGACCGTAGGATCCTACGCAGTGCCGTAGGGGACCGCACCGCCACTTCCCAGCAAATTAGGGACACTGTTGCTCCTGGGGTATCGGCGAGGACCATTCGCAACCGTCTCCATGAAGCTGGGCTACGGTCCCGCACACCGTTAGGCCGTCTTCCGCTCACGCCCAAACATCGTGCAGCCCGCCTCCAGTGGTGTCGCGACAGGCGTGAATGGAGGGACGAATGGAGACGTGTCGTCTTCAGCGATGAGAGTCGCTTCTGCCTTGGTGCCAATGATGGTCGTATGCGTGTTTGGCGCCGTGCAGGTGAGCGCCACAATCAGGACTGCATACGACCGAGGCACACAGGGCCAACACCCGGCATCATGGTGTGGGGAGCGATCTCCTACACTGGCTGTACACCACTGGTGATCGTCGAGCGGACACTGAATAGTGCACGGTACATCCAAACCGTCATCGAACCCATCGTTCTACCATTCCTAGACCGGCAAGGGAACTTGCTGTTCCAACAGGACAATGCACGTCCGCATGTATCCCGTGCCACCCAACGTGCTCTAGAAGGTGTAAGTCAACTACCCTGGCCAGCAAGATCTCCGGATCTGTCCCCCATTGAGCATGTTTGGGACTGGATGAAGCGTTGTCTCACGCGGTCTGCACGTCCAGCACGAACGCTGGTCCAACTGAGGCGCCAGGTGGAAATGGCATGGCAAGCCGTTCCACAGGACTACATCCAGCATCTCTACGATCGTCTCCATGGGAGAATAGCAGCCTGCATTGCTGCGAAAGGTGGATATACACTGTACTAGTGCCGACATTGTGCATGCTCTGTTGCCTGTGTCTATGTGCCTGTGGTTCTGTCAGTGTGATCATGTGATGTATCTGACCCCAGGAATGTGTCAATAAAGTTTCCCCTTCCTGGGACAATGAATTCACGGTGTTCTTATTTCAATTTCCAGGAGTGTAGCTGGTCCTCGTGTAACTCCCGCCAGATAGTCATGTGGGCAACATTCAGTGTTGCAGCTAAAAGTCGTGTACTGACACTAGGGTCGTCGTCAACTGCATGAGGAATTGGCACCTCCCGTCGCGGTGTCCTTGTCTTTCTACGCTTCGCTCCATCGCAAGTATAAGGCTCAAATGTCCTATGTTCCCAAAGTCGACCATAAATGGCTCGAACAGTTTTCCTGTAGAGATACCTTCGTCCTGGAAATCTGTCCCGGTACAAACTTTGAGCGCAAGCGCCACTGCCGTAAGGAAATCCATACATCAAAAAGGCATCTGCCATCTCTGCATTTGTGTACGCTGCCACTGTGCGAGCCAACTCTGTGTTTAACTCTGCATAATAGCCCGCGCGCTTGTAACAGTCGTATTGCTCGCTATAATCGTTGAGATTACCTCTAAACAAGCAATGACGTACGTCGCGTGGCAACAGGGGCATGTAAAACAAAACACTGGCACAACGTAATCAGACGTCACCAAGAGTGCATGTTCCAAATGATTCTAATATTCTGTTGTCGTTTGTTTCCCATGATTAATGAACTGGCGAAAATGGGTTGTAACTTGGAAACAAAACGTTTCCATATCCATGTTCATATAACACAATTTCTTCGTCTACGTCCTGCCACTTGTTCCGCAAAATTTTTGTTACGCCCTGTATATTTTCCTTATCATTTTACGTGATGTGAGGTGCCAGTTGTGCTGTCTAGCATATCCATAAGATGCTACAGTCCGATCTCTGGTATCCTACAGAGAAGGGAAGCACTCCATGAGATCATACAAAGTTTCAGGAAAAGATACTGGCGCGCAGACAGAAACGTGTTATCGAATCATAATTTATAGGAGGGTTCAATCAAACACAAAAACATGGGTATCCCACAAAACAAAGATATATTAATGAGAGGAGGAATCATCTGTCTACAAAAAGAACAAGTTGTCAAGGTGACAATCAGGTCTGTTATCGTAAACTATCAACATCTGAATTATCCACTGAGATAAATGAATATTTAATAAATGGACAGGGGATTATAATTGCGAAATGAAACCATGGCACAGGGCCAGTGACTGCAAGAGTCTTTAGTGGGGAAAAAATATTGCAAACACCAGTAAGACGGCCAAAGTGCATGGAGTAAGCAGCTAGCAGGCTGCTGGACAACTGGACAACTGCTACTGATGGAAGTTAGCTAAAATTGTGTCCTTATCGACTCGGCGAATGCAATGCTGGTCAGTTCGTACAACATTCGTGCAGCTTAAGTGTAGAGTTCAGCTTGCCCTCTGTACTCAGTACTAAAGTGGAGACATCCTTCTATACGTCAGAAAGTCTCGTTTAGCAACAAGCCTTCACACTTTGTCCCCCAGTGGCAAGTGTCCTCTTCCTCAACACGCTGAAACATGGCTATTTCTGCTAGAGTAGGACTTTCTCCAGGCAGTAGTGACAGATCTTGCAAGCTCCGTCTAGTAATAATTTTATAAAAGGTTAAACAACCTCCTACTCCTGCGGATTTCGTTACTATTTACCAGTAGTGCCTTGGCATGGGGACAAGGCCAGGAAACCTCTCCCACTCCATGGTACGGTTCTGAAGTTGACAAATGGGAAGGATAACATGTAAACACACACGAGAGAGAGCGCACTCTACAGAAAATAACACTATGAAACAATGAGAAAGCCTGTTTCAAAAGTTTGAACCGAACGTTCTTCCATAACTTTGTGGCTGTCGAGACAAGTGGCGTTTCTCACGCTGCAGAGTCTCCGAAAGGCTGCACCTAGTTTTGATCGCGTGGAGTGAGTGAGAGGGGGGGAAGCGAATTCTGTTCTCGGCCACCTTCACTGGGAGTCAGCCTTCGGCTTTAACTCGTTTATGATATTTCTCCCCATTCCTCAGATTAAACTCCTATCACGTCCCAGCCAGCTTGGAAGCTTTCAGCTCTGTAGAAAAATAACAACCCCTCACAATAGTAAAAAGCAGGGAAAAGCAGAGACTGTTAGCTGGGCAGTCACTGGTAGTAATGAATATTATCTGCAGCTATAAAAAGAAAAATAGGATGCAGCGTAAGAGTGTGACTACATTGGCTGAAGGCGGTCTGAATATAATAGCATAAAATGTGTTGTGTTGCAGTTTTGGGTAAAATCTGCCGTGTAACATTGCCCTCAGTATAATGAGGCGGTATTCGATCACGCGGTGAGGCACTGCTGTTTCTTCCTTTTAATTTGGTATCGCTTTTTGCTGAGTGGGACACCACTCAGCCGGCCGAATTGGCCGAGCGGTTCTAGGCGCTACAGTCTGGAACCGCACGACCGCTACGGTCGCAGGCTCGAATCCTGACTCGGGCATGGATGTGTGTGATGTCCTTAGGTTAGTTAGGTTTAATTAGTACTAAGTTCTAGGGGACTGGTGACCTCAGAAGTTGTCCCGTAGTGCTCAGAGCCAATTGAACCATTTTTGACACCACTCAGTGCGTCAAGTCATCTGATGTGCTTAAACGTGTGTACCTTGCCCAATTTTCGATTGCAACTGAGAAAAATGTGGCTGCAATACTCTCCAATTAGTGGCTTTGTGGTTATTGCAGAACAGTTCGTACGCCAGTCGCTATGAGGAGTTTTGTTTATTACCAAAATGATGGAGAATATTCCTTTGGTAAGCTGGATGGCGAGGTTCGAGGGTGCAACTAACAAAGGCATGTGTGTGGTAAACTGGCGCCTTGAGGCCTAAACCATAGTGATCATGGCTCTCATGAATCGCTTTGCAACTGCTTATCTTGTTTACTGCCTCATCACGTATACATTTCTTTTACTTTTTGGTTTCAGTTCTCTTAATAACTTGATGCGTCAGACTCTTTCTTTGGCCTTCAGTTCTCCCAATAACCTGATGAGCTCGTCTGTGATGTCCTCTCCTACTCCAAGTTCTTCATCTCCGAGTAAAATTTAACGCAGCTTATTTCTTCGATATATTACAATCTCTGTCTTACTGCTACAATTTTTACCCCTTACGCCTCCCTCTCGTACTATAAAAGTTATTTGCTGATATCGTAACACATGTCTTATCTTGCTGTCTCTACTTCTAGTCAATGTTTTCCACGTAACCCTTTCCTCGTCGATTCTGCGGAGTACCTCGTCATTTCTTACCTTAACGGCACATCTAATTCTCAAGCTCCAACTATAGCACCAAAACTCAAACTTTTCCATTCTTTTCCGATTTTATCACAGTTCCATACAAGAGCTCCAAATACACAGTCCCAGAAATTTCTAACGTCTAAGTTTGAAAACAGTAAAATGCTGTACTAGTCGCCTTCTTATATTATCTCGTCTGCATAATAGTATCTGTTAAAAGCACAACTAAACAGAGCTCCGTTTTATTTATAACTGAGCCTTTCCAGCAAATGAAGAATTTTCAGTTTCATTTCATAATATGACCACTTTTCCGATGAAAGGTATTAATATTTTGTCGACGTAATATCACTACAGATGGACCAGGGCATGCTCTGACAGGCACTGTGTAGGAAATCGACCGAGATTTTTCAGATTAACCATCTGGCCATTTGTCAATGAGGAAAACTATGGAAATCTAAATTAAGGATGCGGACTGCGATAGGCATCCCGTTCCACAAAATAACTCTACTACCTTATTACTGCAACGCTATATATATATATATATATATATATATACACTCCTGGAAATGGAAAAAAGAACACATTGACACCGGTGTGTCAGACCCACCATACTTGCTCCGGACACTGCGAGAGGGCTGTACAAGCAATGATCACACGCACGGCACAGCGGACACACCAAGAACCGCGGTGTTGGCCGTCGAATGGCGCTAGCTGCGCAGCATTTGTGCACCGCCGCCGTCAGTGTCAGCCAGTTTGCCGTGGCATACGGAGCTCCATCGCAGTCTTTAACACTGGTAGCATGCCGCGACAGCGTGGACGTGAACCGTATGTGCAGTTGACGGACTTTGAGCGAGGGCGTATAGTGGGCATGCGGGAGGCCGTGTGGACGTACCGCCGAATTGCTCAACGCGTGGGGCGTGAGGTCTCCATAGTACATCGATGTTGTCGCCAGTGGTCGGCGGAAGGTGCACGTGCCCGTCGACCTGGGACCGGACCGCAGCGACGCACGGATGCACGCCAAGACCGTAGGATCCTACGCAGTGCCGTAGGGGACCGCACCGCCACTTCCCAGCAAATTAGGGACACTGTTGCTCCTGGGGTATCGGCGAGGACCATTCGCAACCGTCTCCATGAAGCTGGGCTACGGTCCCGCACACCGTTAGGCCGTCTTCCGCTCACGCCCCAACATCGTGCAGCCCGCCTCCAGTGGTGTCGCGACAGGCGTGAATGGAGGGACGAATGGAGACGTGTTGTCTTCAGCGATGAGAGTCGCTTCTGCCTTGGTGCCAATGATGGTCGTATGCGTGTTTGGCGCCGTGCAGGTGAGCGCCACAATCAGGACTGCATACGACCGAGGCACACAGGGCCAACACCCGGCATCATGGTGTGGGGAGCGATCTCCTACACTGGCCGTACACCACTGGTGATCGTCGAGGGGACACTGAATAGTGCACGGTACATCCAAACCGTCATCGAACCCATCGTTCTACCATTCCTAGACCGGCAAGGGAACTTGCTGTTCCAACAGGACAATGCACGTCCGCATGTATCCCGTGCCACCCAACGTGCTCTAGAAGGTGTAAGTCAACTACCCTGGCCAGCAAGATCTCCGGATCTGTCCCCCATTGAGCATGTTTGGGACTGGATGAAGCGTCGTCTCACGCGGTCTGCACGTCCAGCACGAACGCTGGTCCAACTGAGGCGCCAGGTAGAAATGGCATGGCAAGCCGTTCCACAGGATTACATCCAGCATCTCTACGATCGTCTCCATGGGAGAATAGCAGCCTGCATTGCTGCGAAAGGTGGATATACACTGTACTAGTGCCGACATTGTGCATGCTCTGTTGCCTGTGTCTATGTGCCTGTGGTTCTGTCAGTGTGATCATGTGATGTATCTGACCCCAGGAATGTGTCAATAAAGTTTCCCCTTCCTGGGACAATGAATTCACGGTGTTCTTATTTCAATTTCCAGGAGTATATATATATATATATATATATATATATATATATATATATATATATATATTCTTTTTCTTCAAATCTTAATATATTTTCTGCATCCATCTTGCACACGTACGTCAATTTGGACGATTACAGCATACTGCATCGTCTTATTGGTGCAGTGCTGTCATTTTTGTGGTATTCTTGAGTAGGACTCATGATCTTTTCCATATGTTCACGGACTTAATGTCGCCAAACACTACATGATTGAAGTTTTTCTCTTTGCTGTCAATTTTTCTCTCTTTCTTTCTGCCACTCCCTGCCGGTGCAATAACTCTAGATTAAAATTTGTGTGAGGTGTGCGAGACGTTGTGCGTGAATAATGGCTCTAATTCTAAACGCTTCGCTCTCTCAATGGATCATTGTCTTAGGTTACATGGAGTTAGACACTCGGTTAATATCCCCAAATATCGTCGTCACTATCAGTCGATAAAATGTTTAACTGCGAAGAAATACACAGTAAAAGAGTGATAGGAAGTCTTTCGCTAGTTCACGCCCCGCCAAACAGAAACGGTTGCTAAGGCACAATGGCCTTCCTTCAATATTAAATTTCTCCGCGCAGGAACTCTTATAGAAGATTGCAATAAAAGATAAAGCACCCTTTGTATCATGAGTTATGTCGGTAATAAATTCGATACCCCTGGCTCTGTGGAGCAATATTTACAAACAACATTGTATTACTTTGCAACATTCGGCACACTCTGAGCAGCATAAAATAGCGCATCAGCAAGAAATGTGCTTCCGCGCGCCTGGGATATTGTTATGCACGATGATATTGCACGGGGAAGGCTAAGCTTATTGAAGTGCAGATTCGCTGTGATTCGTTGGTATGTGTAACGAATTCATACTGTGTCCCCTCCCCTTCAATGGCTTTCGCTGGGGTGCGCGTGTCGGACAGCGTGAGGCGGGGGTGTTCTTAGGTCAAAACAGACCATCCTTTTATCGCGCGCACGGAACGCCCCCAACGATATGTCGACGATGCCGTTCGTTTTGTATACTCGGCAGCTGCACGGATTAGCGCCGTCAGCTGCTGTAGCACCTTCCCTGTGAATTATCTGCCATTAGCAATGGAGGGGACAGGACTTGCCTCGCGATGGGCAAAATCCCGCCTCCCGCACAACCTCAGGGGGGCTCAGCAGCCTGTGAATTACCCTAATGTTTGTGGAAACCGCAACACTCGTGGCCGGAACGTATCGTCACTGTAGACGATGTGTGGTGTAGTGTATGTGGAGTTGGTAATTAAGATTAGAGCAGCTATGGACCATGCAGTATTACAGCTACACTGAATGACCGTTATCTTGTCCTTGTACTCATAACAGACCTTGCACTTTCATCTGCGGTGTTGCTCCACTGATGGAGTACTGCAACGAGCGCGGAACTGACTGCACAGACCAATCCATGCTCTCTGCTACGCATTGGGCAGGTCCCGCCAAAGCCTGTAGATGGGAACAACAAAAGAAAGTGCGTTCGGACGAAACCCTCATCAAGATATCTTTGAGATACAATGCATTAATAATGGTTTCAGGCGGCTCATAGAGACGTACGTAAAGGGATTGGTCAAAAATGTGGAAACACCACGAGAAATTCACGCTTGAACATAATTGCAGATGGTAACCAACCCTGGAGGTTGCACTGTGAAACATCCCCTTAGAAAAATTTATGAATGTCTGTGCTGGTAAACCTCTAACGCTATTTGATTTACAAACAGCTGAGCAAAACTGAACGTACTCAGACATTTCTCTCTTTACTTATTCTGATCATCACTAAACTGACACACAATATTTTTAACGCAACACAATCTGACTTTCAATAATCCCTACAAAAGAATGGCTCTGACTAACAATAAACTATACCTTTCATGAATCACTTAACTCACAAAAATCTTCGTTACTCTAACTACTGCAACACAGCGTGCGCCAATACTGCCAGCTAAATAAAAGATTCTAACTACTGAAGGCACTAACTACTGATAGGAATACTTAGCAAATGAAAGATTTTAGTAGAGAACAAACAATGTATTTACCTTAATAGTGTTCAAAAGTCATAATATATATATCAGTTCATGACATCCAGTCTTACAAATTTCCTTTTTCTGACGGACACACGTCCAGATCGTCCGCTTTCAAAATTCTGCCATCTCTCTCCCCACATCCACCACTGCTGGCGGTTCACCTCCAACTGCGCAACGCTACGCGCTGTTCACACCCAACTGCCCAACACTACAATAGCAAATATTCCAACAATGCAAACCAGCCACAGTCTGCACACAGCACAGCCAGTGATTTTCATACAGAGCGCTACGTGGCGTTACCAACATAAAAACCTAAACAGCCTACTTACAAACGGATCGCACCTGTGCAATGTCCTCAGTACGTTGGAAGTGCCAGTCGTGGTCAGGACAACGTTCTTTGTGCTTGTGAGTGCATTGTGTCGGAGCTTAGTGGATTCGAAAATGGCGAAATTGTGGGTGGCACCGTAAAAGAGGGAGCTGAAGTATTTGGAGTTTCAAGAGGCACTGCATCGAAGATTTATACCGGAGAAAACATCATCTGCTGCGTCATAACGCGAGCGAAAGTATGTGTTGAGCGATATTTACATAACGGCCATTGAAGAGGACTGTGACGGAAAATAAGAGCCGCGTCTACGACCCAAGGAAACATGGCGGTGTCGGTGACGTTTTGGGTAACTATGCCGTGGTATCCCATGTGCTCCATGGTTACTCTGCAAGGGCACATTGCCGCCAAGGCTTATGTGATCATTGTGGATAATCAAGTTCATCCCACAGCACAACGTTTGTCCCCAGTGGTAATACTGCGTTCCAAGACGGCACGGTCCCGGTTCGCACAGCTCGCATCGTCCAAGACCGATTTTTTAACACGAGGATGAACCGTCACATCTCTGCTGGCCATCACAATCACGAGATCTCAATATTAAGGAGTCTTCCGTGTCTACTTTTGAGAGTAGGGTGCATGATCTCTATCCACCTCCATCACACGTTACCTGAACTTCCCACTGTTTCGCAAGCAGAATGGTGTAAGATTCCCTCGAAAACTTCACAGAACCTGCATTCATTCCGAGGTTTCTCGAAGCTGTTTTGAATAGCGACGGTTTTCCTGTACCATATTAGGCTTAGTAGTATGTTGCTTTTTTTTGGTATTTTCATATTTTGTCCAACACCTATATTTTATGAGTAAAAGTTCGTCAACTGTCTTCAAGTTTTTATTTTTGTGACGTACTTCGGAGTGAAAGCTCCATCTTCAGTTTTTCCAAGCTCCACTTGTGAATTTTGTGCATGATCTGATGGAGCATTCGCACGTGAGGGATGTTATGTTCTTATTAACTTAAAACTTAAACTCCGCCCGAACAGGCCTTGAAGGCCCAACACTACCGACGGGCTGCCGTGTCATCCTCAGCCCACAGGCGTCACTGGACGCGGACACGGAGGGGCATGTGGTCAGCACACCGCTCTCCCGGCCGTTTTGTCAGTTTACGAGACCGGAGCCGCTACTATTCAATCAAGTAGCTCCTCAGTTGGCCTCACAATGGCTGCGTGCACCCCGCTTGCCCACAGCGCTCGGTAGAACGGATGGTCACCCATCCATGTGCTAGCCCTGCCCGACAGCGCTTAACTTCGCTGATCTAACGGGAACGGGTATTACCACTGCGGCAAGGCCGTTGGCTGTTATGTTCTTACGTAAACACAAACATGTATGTAGTCTAACAAAAAATGAGAATAGATATTCGCATAAAGCAGTCCTACTCTGTAGATATCATGCACTGTACAGACAAGATTGCTCTCAGAGACTATACTTTTTTGACTACTGCGAGAAATGATCTGAATCATTATGGAAAGAGGAACGGACTATTTTTACAATATTTTTCTATATAACTTTTTTGGGGAGTTGATTTTTAAAGGAACAGAATAAGATGAATGTGTGGGATACTTTAAACCAAAGTTTCTTGAGAGTATTGAGAAGTCCTGCGTATTCACCGTCTATCTATCGTGAAGTATATGACATACTCTTGAGTCATTTGGTTCTTGAAGCTGAATACCTTCAAGATGTTCTTTAAATCTCACTATAAAATGGTTGCAACTGTGACTTCTGTAAAACGTTTAACAAATAATATCAAAGAAATTGCCCAAAAGAATGGGTACACGTCCAAACGTGACAGCCATTAGTGTTGTTTAATGAATGTCTTACAGCTTTCCGCCTTCAAAAACCAAATAAATTAGCAGTACATCCCATACTTAACGAAGAGGCAGGCAGAGATTACACTGGTGTTCTCGATACTTTCAAGAAACTCTGATTTAAATTATCCCATTCATTGCAAGATATAGTTTAACATTAGCTCCTCCTATTCCTTCACAAATCAAATAATTGCAGATTAAGGGAAAAAATATAAAACACTCTGCACTTCTTCCCTTATGCATATACACAATTTTTCACAGTGTTAACAATATTATAGTCTTTGAAAGCAACTTGTTTGTACGGCAAAGAGTAGAACTGTGCGTTAAGTGATCATCTTTGGACACATAGAATGTTTATTTTCAGTGTTTTCATACTTTGGTTTGTTAACGCCATATGTACAACGAAACTCAAATAACTTGGGCGAATATTGCTATTCTCCACCACTGAAACAGATTCTTGCAAAATCCAGGTACATTATAGCTCTACAGTTTATTTTTTACTAGCGTTCATATGTTTTCCCATTAATTAGCAACTTAATCCCCTTTAAGTGCTAGTGGTCCACTTGATTATGCTCAAGTGAATCTTGGAAGGCTGAAATAGGCATATAACCCTAAGAAATGGAACACACATACTCGACGGACTTTTATCATAAAATATGTGTCGTTCAGTGATAGCTGTGCAGTTCTGTGAGTTCGCTTACTCCGATCGGCTGAACCAGAGTTCACCTGAAGAAATGAAAACTGACGATACAAATATTCCATGAAACCACTACATTTAGAAAAGTATGGCAGAAGTGAAAATGCACACGTTGGTGTGGAAACTTTAACGTGTGCACAATAGGGAAAATATACAAAAATAAAACTGCGTTGTCTTTCTGATAGTGCGTTGACACAATGATCTTTTGTTCCCCGTTTGCGCTGATAACTTCCCTTTCACTTTCGTAGGAAACGTGTGCTGGCTGTCGTTTACCTGAGCAATGTTTACTGGCCCTCGGACACGGTTTGGTACTTGTGTTTTAACCGAGTAGTGATGAAAGGCAAAAACAATTTATAGTTTTATTTTGGTCGCCCTGTATACATCGTGATCAGGAAGAATATCTCAGATATTGTTGAAGCATGATAACTGACTATGTTCATGTTACAATTTTATCATGTTACGAATATATTATCCGGCAGAGTGAACCGAAGACCTAATCACGGTTGCAGCTCTGAGTAATACAGTACACTCCAGTATTCTCAAAAGTGCGGTGATCAAATGATTCACATATTACGCCAAAGCTCTGTATATCATTGCAGTTACACACAGATAGTCATTTTTCTTTAAAAGTAGTTCTCACATTCTATCAAGGTGTCAACATTAATCACAATGTAATGTATATAAATACACAGTTCGTCTGACAAAACACTGGCTGCTTTAGTTTTGGTGCTTCATTTTTCGTATGAATCTAACGTAGCGTAATTTTGTTCATACATGATGACGAGTTTATTTTGGTATCTTTCTAATAGAAATCCCATAGACAGAAATATTTTTCTTGGAATTGCATTACAAGACTTGAAAGCTAATTCCGCGTGAAAAAAGTTACGAAGCTCTAGCAGAATTCTTATTTCGATGTGTTGTTCGTAATATCGCTGTGATTGGTGTGTAAAACATATTTCTCTCTATTGTCAGTGAGATATTTACTGCGTGCACTTCGTTTCTTCTTCTCCTTTGTGGCAGATAATTGAATACCAGTCCACTTGGCCTCTTGTTCGTCGTGTCATAATTTTCTCCCGCACGACTTACACAGCTTAAACGATTTGCTTGCGCGTTATATAATCCTTTACATCAGTACTGTCCCTCATTTATTTTTGTAACTGTCAGTAAATTAAATAACGTTAATAGCAAGCCATCGCGGATGCCTTATACAGCTATTTTCCGTTGACACTTTCAAAAGTTGCATTGCTCTGAAGTGGTTGTACATATAATATTAAACGTCACGCGACAATTTCCCGGCATGGCAAGGCCTATAGTTCGCCTTGTCGAGATGGTCGGATGTTAATCTAAATTCGTGAACGTACACACCATGTGCGTGTATCTAAATGACTGGAATTGGGGAAGTCGGAAGCAAAGGGGTATAAGCACACTTCTTGTAGTTTTGAGAAAACTTAAATTAGAGTTCACAAGGTTTCAGAATTACCTTGAGTTTGAAATATGGAATTTCAAATTTTGTGTGAGTTTATTAGACACAAACATACTTTGTAGCACTTTCTGTTCATACGTTGCAGTAACAGGTTAATATAAACGATCAGTCTTCTACCACAATTCGTAAAAGTCTGTATGCACTTGTATCCCTTTGCTTCCAGAATACTGTCAATTAAGAAGAACATGATTTAAGCTTTATTATTGATTTCTATCAATTTAGTTACTTTAAAATAGTTTTTTAAAGCTATAACAAAACATTTACGTAATGTCACATGTGTACCATGCCTTTTGTGGCTTACAACAGTGAAAGAGAAAGAGAAAGAAAACTTTTTAACACATTATCCCTTTACTGAAAATATATCACTTCCCTCTTCTCATGTATCATATTTTTTTGTGATATGCATCATAAAAAGTTAATATACTCGTACATGAGTGTTTCTTGACGTCTTGTAACTAGTTTTCTTTTTACGATATTGCAGTGCCTGTGTTATTCTGATTGCGATGCAATTGCAAGGAACAGGCACAGCACGAGACTACAGGCGTTGTAAAATACATTAAATGAATTCACAATTCCGAATAAGTACAACTATCAGCTGTAGAATGGAATGAAGACAAAGAAAAATCTGTGCCAGACCGGAACTCGAACCCGGGTTTCCCGCTTTTCGTGGGCGGTCGGGTTACCATTTTTTAAAATCTCATTTTGTGTGTTAGTGGTCGTTGTATTTATTCGGGGCGGACGTCCAATGAGGCTTGTTCAAGTTCATCGTTGATCTAATCACTCAGTTTTGTTATTACAGAGGGCAGCTAACCCTCTGATCGAACACGCTGAGCTACCGTGCCGACTTACTTCGGCTATCCGTGCACGCAAACTTCCGTATGTTGTCGACCACGCGTCTACGACCTGTGCTCGTACATCCATTATGTATATTCTCGAACACATCAGACAATGTATTTGAAAGTCGCTTACCCGATAGTGACAGATAAATACGATACTGCTGTGCATGTGTTATTCTTATTACAATTGCAAAATTCATTTGGACATGCATGCATGTTTTCATTTTGTTCACCATGGACGAGCATACACTGAGATTTCACTTTGTCGCTTTCTCATCATACTCTAAACGTACTTATCTCACTTTTCTGGGACATGTCATTGTATCCTTTTGCTTCTGAACCCCTCTATTACAATTCTCTCTCGAGAAGTATGGACGACGAACAGATTGCATTATTGCTGTTCGTGTTTAATGTTGTTACCAGGCGTGCTTGGGAATAAATGAGGCGTGAACAACGCCTGAGGTTGAGTGACCGCTGTAAAGGACATGGAGACACTGTGTAGTCGTGTGAGACGGCATCACCACCATCTGGGGGAGTTCGAAAGAAGTCTCACTGTGGGTCTCGATTCGGCCAGCTAGTCGAATCGTACAATACCAAGATCCTTGGGGCATTCGGGTGGTACGCCGGCCGCGCTGGTCTCGCGGTTCTAGGCGCGCAGTCCGGAACCGTGCGACTGCTGCGGTCGCAGGTTCGAATCCTGCCTCGGGCATGGATGTGTGTGATGTCCTTAGGTTAGTTAGGTTTAAGTAGTTCTAAGTTCTAGGGGACTGATGACCACAGCAGTTGAGTCCCATAGTGCTCAGAGCCATTTGAACCAAGCCATTCGGGTGGTACAGTGGTCTGATGTTGGACTGCATGGGAAAATGAGGGCAGACATACTCATCGACCACGTGTGACCATCTCAAGGGCAGGTAGCCTTATGTGCACCGAACAGATGGAACGTGTCCAAGTCTGCAGCTGCCATCCGAGAACAAGTAATGAACTTACTGCCACGTTTTGCATCACATCGCACCATTGTTGGGAGACCAGCAGCAGATGGACTGGGGAATAACCGGGATATGCGTAGGCTGCCGTTAAGAACACAACACATACGGTTGAGTTTGAAATGGTGCCGTTGCGGGGAAGCATGGACTGCTATTGAATGGCTTCGCACTGTGTTCAGCGATGGACAGCTGTTCTTCACTACCACAGATGACAATTGTCGGTATCTATGGCGGCGACGTGGGGAGAGGTCCCATTCTTCCAGTGTTTCGGAGAGGCCCAGCAGTGTTACTCCTGCACCATCGTGTGGGAAGGCATCGGTTGTGGCTTCAGGTCACGGCTGTTAGTGATTGAGGGATCTCTACGTCACGGAAATCCTGCCCCCTGCCTCTTGCTATATCTCATGCAGCAGTACGATAGCGCCTTTTTTTCAGCAGAAAAACGCCAATCCACGCTTGACTTGCGTCTCTGTGAACTGTCTGCACCGTTCTGAGGTTCTCCCGTGATCAACGAGATCCCCAGACCACAGAGAGCGTTTGTGGGACCAGCTCACACGTCAGTTTTGTCTCAGTGACACTGTATAGAATATGAAGGACCAGTTACAAAAGTTGTGGGCACCTTACCACAGGAGACGTCACAACCGCTTTATGACACGCTTTACAACCGGATCTGTGCATGCAGGCCACACATCGGCAAGTCTGCTCGTACTGCCAAGTTCATTGTAGACTTGACTCGATTCTGTAATAAATGAATTTTGTAATTAGTTACTCGTGAAGTTTCATTTCGTTTCTTCCTCCTCTTATGGGTGCATCACGTTTTTGTTTGGCAGTGTACAGCGTATAGTGTAAATATACACGTAGTATCTACGAACAAATGGAAAACTAAGACTCCAAACTCTTAAACAACAACAAATCAGAATATGCCTTTCCGAGTTGACGAAGTTGTATAGAAGGAAAACTAGAATTTAACGTGCCATCGACGTCACGGTCATTAGAGATGGAGTAGAAGTTTAGATTGGCGAAGAGTAGGAAAGGAAATCTCTCGTGTCCTGGTCAAAGGAATCATTCCGGTATTTGCATTAGTGATTTGGAGAAACCAAGAAAAACATAAATCTCGATGATCGGTCGGGGATCTCCGAATGCCTCACCTTGCTCCGTACGACTGTAGATTAGCGGGGCGTAAGAAGTGGACTGATGCCAGCTTATTTTATTTCATTTATTTATTTATTCAGCCCGATCGGATTAAGGCGTCAGACCCTCTCTTACGTTGGACAAGGTTTTAATACAAGCAGTTCCTTTTTTTTACATCTTAGTTACCTCATAAATAGCAATTGTAATATGACAAATAGGGATAAAGTGATTTGGTTGCCTGTAGAGACGATTTGGAGAAATAGTACTGACAAAGAGCTAATGAAGTTAATACTGACAGTACTCCTATTACTATTCCTGCTTCCAATAATAACAATAATAATAATAATTACACTAACAGTGGCAGACACTAAAAAAGAATTTATAGGTGTATAAAACAGGTATCTTCTGATATAGCGAGTTCTGGGGGAGGGAAATTTAAGGAGACTGCACCAGCTAAGGATACTGGGAAATTAGGTAAATGTGACTGAAAAGAAAGGTGTAATGAGGTACCGAGTGTGTACAGGAATGATGATAGTTATTACTGTTACTTCAACAGCTATATCACTAACCGTACTTCTGAACTGGAGATGTTGTTTAGTTCTCTGACACACTGAGGGATGTTATTCAAGACTCCGGTTCCTGCTACTGGAGAGAACTTCAAAAAAGTGGCTAAGCTATGAAGTGGGACAGTAAGTATCATACTCTGATGCGAACGGGTGTTTCTGCCATGTTGTTTAGATATGAGCGTTATGGTATAGAACAGAGATGAGGGACAGCGTGAGAGGAGAACACAGGAGGCAGCGTGTATGGAAATATCTGTACTTGACCGCACGCAGCCAGGACAGCTATGCATATTATCTTAATGTATATGATCAAAGAGCCGAACGTCACATACATTGAAAACAGACGTTCATAACCAATTCCAGGCACCGTGAACTTTCCTGCGAAAGTCCTTTCAGCATAACAGCACTGTAACCAATAACTGGAAATACAAGAGTTTTTACATGTTTCTTTTGCAGGTCAAGAGTGAAGAACATTTTATATCTTGCTTGAAGGGTTCTCGGGTGTCCAGCCGGATACGATCCTCGAATGCCCGTGATATTTCGTCGAATAATGTCTACATGGATACTCTGCAAATCACATTTAAGTGTCTGGCAGAGGGTTCATCAAACCACCGTCACAATTCTCTATTATTCCAATCTCGCATAGCGCGCGGAAAGAACGAACACCTATATCATTCGTACGAGCTCTGATTTCCCTTATTTTATCATGGTGATCGTTTCTCCCTATGCAATTTGGCGTCAACAAAATATTTTCGGATTCGGAGGAGAAGGTTGGTAATAGGAATTACGTGAGAAGATTCCTCCGCAACGATAAACGCCTTTGTTTTAGTGATGTCCATTCCAAATCCTGTATAATTTCAGTGACACTCTCTCCCCTATTTCGCGATAATACAAAACGTGCTGCCCTTCTTTGAACTTTTTTGATGTACTCCGTCAATTCTATCTGATAAGAATCCTACACTGTGAGAATGCCTCTCTACCTGGATTGGAATCATTCGCCGAGCGAGATGTCATCGCTTACAAGACCTGGCATTGTGGAATAGATGCTAAGACCCAATCTAGACCTAGTTATGTATATAGTAATATGCCTTTTACATTGTATACCCGCTCGTGTTAAATTAGTAATGATGAAAAAATACATGTATGGATTAAAGGACTTGGTGTACTTGCTGAGAATGTAACTTTAACTGGTGATGTAACCCTGTACTATAATTATTAATAAAGTCTAATCTGTAGCGTTAGCCGCCAATCGCTAGACGTACATCTGGGGAACGGGGGCTCAAGGAAGCAACAATTTGAAAATAATCGAAACCATAGTGCCGCGTTGACCGCTGAGTGCCCGCGAGGCTGCATGATGAAAACCGCTGGGGCCGGCTAGCATGCGGGTGTCCTTAGTAGATTTGTTGCATTTACTAAGTGTACTGTCAATAAAACGCAGTGTTTGGTTAGCCTTCCTCACAACATTTTCTATATGTTCCTTCCAATGTAAGTTTCTCGTAATTGTAGTTCCTAGGCATTTAGTTGAATTTACAGCCTTTAGATTTGACTGATTTATCGTGTAACCGAAGTTGAACGGATTCCTTTTAGCAGTCATTTGGATGACCTTACACTTTTTGTTATGTAGGCTCCATTGTCAAGTTTAGCACAACACGTATTTCTTTTATAAATCGTTTTGCAATTTGTTTTGATCTCCTGAAACAACCATACCTTGTCGACAGCACTCAACTCTTCGTGCGAGTAAAGAGCTAGTTGTGTTTCACACGAACGATGTTTTCTAAATCCGTGCTCATTGTGTGTCAATAGACCGTTTTCTTCGAGGTAATTCGTAATTTTCGAACACAATATATGTTCCAAAAGCCTGCTGCACATCGACGTTAATGTTATGGCCCTGTAATTTAGTGGATTACTCCTACTACCTTTCTTGAATATTGGTGTGACCTGAGCAACTTTCCAGTCTTTGGGTACGGATCTTTCGTCGAGCGAACGGCTGTATGTGATTGTTAAGTATGCTGCTGTTGCGTTCTAACGTACCTTCACTTCTTCTACTGGCGGAGACTTGCCATGAGTACGTACAAGTGATAATTTGCGGAATGGATAATTTAACGCTACTAAAGTCGCCCTGACACTCGTATGTCCCCCAGTAGGAGTACGTTATTCTCATTAATTATTTAAATTGTCATGTGATAACCTACCCGTTTCCTAATCATCCTGTGGATACGATAGAATGTCAGGATAAGCCAATAAAATCTAGTCCCTCTTTTAACGAATAAGTTATAAAATGTACACAAGAGCTCCGAATTCGCCGTTTTAATTTCGGCATTAAGGTTGGTGCTCTGTTCTAAGTTCACCGTTTGCATCTGTTGCAACAGTCCCGTAATATTTTTGAGAGTAGCCGCAATTTGATCCTCGTTCTTTTGTGGTTGAAAATGCGACTCTTCTCCTCTGTTCTGAGGAACCCTTCGATATCTAGACAAGTACCGTCTCCGCGCCCCCGTCGGATCACTTGTGAATGAATCATTTGATAATGGTCGGACACCGTTTTGTTCCAACACACTCTGGCTTCTTAGGCTGGATCTACCATACTTATGGATTAATCCTGTTTTGCCTGCGTCGCCCGAGCCCTCAGTATCACTGCCTGAATCAACGTCCTTGCTACTCAGCGGACTAAACCAGTCGTGAGACCCAGTTTCACGAAGTAGCAACTCGCGTTCGTCACGCTCATCGGCAGAACTTTTCCTACTATCACCCATGTTCTCCCGAGTAACAGTCTGATTATATTCTGCCTTTGTCTAGGCTTTTCCCCTCGTTATCATTTGCACTTTTATGTTACACGAAAACTCAAAACCCTTGGTACCCCTTACTCTCAATAAATAGATAACGCAAAACATATATCATGACACAAATTGATACACTGGGTGTGAGCAGTTCATGAAGGATTCCCCCAAAAGGGCTAGTACCAATGATTGTGTTCTGTGTGCTCAGCGTCGGCTGATTACGGCACTGCACATCATAAGTACTCCAACAAATCACAAATACACAAAAATACAATGCATAGGCACCTATAAATGTCAATTTGAAAGGACAGCACATGAAGAAGACAATGTAACTTATTGTAACTAATGCTACCCGGTTTTAAATTAAAAATGGCTAAGCAATGGATCACGTGGAAAAATTTCCTTTTTCAAGACTACTTCCTAGCAAATCCCGAAGTATCGTATCCTGGCATGGGTCAGCCATATGTAACACCCCACCCGTCACTTATCTGGTTTTGGCGTGTGTTCGCCCCAGATAATTGACTAACAGATCAACAGAGAGTGCAAAACTGCCGCAATATCGGATAACGCAAAAAAAAGTAATAAGGCCCTGCGACTCCTGATTGAACTGCGGTGGTAGTGTTGACATTAATTGATTCAGAATTGATCACTTTTGATTAAAAAGCGGTGCACATTGATGTTATATTCAGCTATTGAACACCAGATGCAAATGTTAAACATAAAATTAATTAAGAAAGCAACATGGGATTTCAACTACTTGATTGAAAACATATGCAGTCGATTAGCACAAATTTATTTTAACTCCTGACCTTCAATCATCGCATTACTAGACTCTCCTATCAGGCAGTGGTAATAAATTGCGTTTGCGTGGAGTAAAGCACGATAAATCAAAAGTAATTCCTATCGACTGACCCAGGCGTAATGCGAATTGCGAGAAGAATTCTACAATACACGGCCCATGAAACCCTAGAGGAAACCTTGCCGACGTGATCCAACAAATTAATCAGTGGCCGGAGAGGGCGCAATGTCACCAAATACAGCGTGGTGGAGTGGCGTCGTTGTGCGGATGTCGGCCGACCTCGTGGTACTGCAAGGCTGTGCTCGTCTATTCACTCCTAGCTATCTTCCTCAGTACATAGCTGAACCAAAACTTCCTATCTCCAAGCTCAATCATTCCATTTGCTAAGTCCTAAACTGCAGAGATGGTCACTCTTTCTCAGGTAAGCTGAGTAAAGAACGCCACGTCCGCATTCCAGGCAATCTGGGAATGGAAGACCACTACGGAGACTTGTCCCAGTCCGCTCTTTGCCTCGGTTTCCCCTCCAGAAAAATGACTTACGCATATTGCAGCGCAAGTCGTGTTAATTATGCGTCGCTTCCCAGCACCGACCAATGCCTGCTCTGGGAAGTTAACAAATTCCCACAAAATTTCCCTTCCTCTCAACTTCTGCTGTTTAGCTCCTCCCAGGCCACACATCAAGGTTAGCGTCTGCACAAACACCAATTTTTCCGGAATTCTGACTCCCAGTAGAGTACTTCAAATTCCTTGGTCCTACGTTCCCATCGGAGGCCGGAGTATTTCATTCTGTCGCTCTTCACCTGATTTACTTCAGACTCTGCAGACCGTGAATTCAGCGTGAAGTCGCTATAGTCACGAACACGCATATTTTGACCTCTGTTGACCGCTCCACCGTAGCTTCGCGCGGCTTTCTCGCATGTTTCACTGAAAACGGTATGAAGGACATTTATCAACAGGTGTACAAGTTCTCCATCTGTTTCCTGGTACACCAGCATGGGGTCAACCACCCACTCAATGTCACTCATGTTAAGGCATCTGGAGGCCGCTCCCCATTACCGCTTTTTCACAGCTTGAGCCGCCCTAAGCTGCCTATTGTCGCTTCCCTTCACTGCTCCCCCGCCTGCCACGATCAATTTTGAATACTTTCCTGGGATAAACTAGCCTTCAGTAAATCGACGCATTTCCACAGTTTTCATGTCGTGTGAATTACTTTAAAACCATCACCCGACATTAATTATTCCAATACATCCATACCATACCCTCTACAAGATGCATTGTGCCTTGTCAGTCATTTTTGTTCAGCCCTACTGTTCGCTCAACGTGAGTTAGGTGATCTTTAATGACTTCATGTAAGGGGCATAGTTCTTGCCATCTTACAATGTTATCCTGTACGAACTTTCTCAGGAAAGTCCACAGCGGATTGCATCAGCACAACCTGACCATGGTGGAACGGTTATTCGCCAAAATATCGTGGGCATTCAATGATCGCATATGGCGGGACACCTGAGAACTCTTCAAACAGCAAATATGCCAGGAAAGACTCGGATCAAAAACTTTTATGTCTTTGCAGGGCATGGAGAGTTGCTGATGTCTTTTTGCACATTGCAGTTAGATGCTCAGCCCAATTTAGAATTTCGTCTACTATTACTCCTAGAGTATTTGCTGAGGGAGCGAAGTTTATATTTGTCCCATTTACTATTAATTCTCGATATTGTAGGCTAATGAGCCTAGAATGACCAGCGAGTACCGCTTGAGTTTTGAATGGCCTGAGCTTCAACCCTGTATTCAGTTCCTATTTTGATAGTGTACACAGATAAGTATTGAAATTCTCGATAGCTGTCTTCAGTGTTATTGGTTTTTCACTTACATTCAACAAAGGAGGTCATCAGCGTATATGTGGTATTAGTAATAGGTCAAAACTTTTGGCACATCATTGACGTACAACGAAAAGAGTGTAGGACCTTATACCGGGCCTTGGGGAACGCCTGATACTACTTGCTTCGAGAGCAGATGAAGTCAAGATATCTTTGAAAAGATCATACCTGTGGCCAGATATAATAAATCTGGAACTTAAAACTATCATAAGAGTTCTATATTCTTGATAAGATAATATACATTTTGCAAATATTTGCTCAAAATAATAAATGATGCACATCAAGCAACAAAGAGTAAAATAAATGTTAATAATGTCTTCTTTTCGGTACCAAACGTCTCGGAATTATTTGAAAAAATATGCACTGATATTCACAAAATTTCGACTAAGATACTTGACAGGTTTCCGGAAAATGCTGTATTGTCACACGCAAACGAAAAGGCCAATAAAGTTAATGACTCCAATCTCTCCAAGTCTGAGGTCCCATCACAAATTTATTATTTTGTTGACACGGTGATAGATACAAGGAAAGTAGCGTATTATGTTACGGAATTTTGAAATTCATTAATGCCGCCTGCAACACCACCGCGTACGTTAATGCTAAATTGACGCACCTATCATCTTATTGAGAAATTTAAACACACCCCGCTTTCATAACTGAAGGAGTCACTGAATAAGCAGTCTCAAAAGTATTTTCATCTAGTGCTCGATACTAACTGGCTGTGGAACTGGACAAACTGTTTTGTTAATACGAATACCAATTACATTCACAGACTTATCTTTTCGCTTTAAACGGCTCCAGTCTCCCATTAAGCAGACCTTTGCTTCGAAAATTAACAAAGTGCAGGGCCAGACACTGAATGTTGCTAGAATTGAACTAAGCGTGTTTCTCAAATAGTCATTTTTATTATATTTTAATTTTATTTATTTATTTATTTAAGAAACTTCACTAAGAAAATTCTCTGCTTCTTATTTATTTTTGGTAATTTTTGTTATGATTTCCAGTGGTTTTACTTAGGCTTCAGCTTCAGTCTTTTAAAAGCCAAAGAGTATAAGTCTTGGGTTTTAAATACCACAGGAGAGCTAGATAGGCCTACACGTCGCGCATCGTCGATCTCGCTGATACTCCTCGTCGGAACTGCTCCATCTGAAATGTCTAAAATGTTTATTTCGCTACGAAGATCGTTCCGCACAACTAGGTGTTACGTTGTATGATTCGTATGGATTGATGTGTCCAACTTTTTATCAATCACTTATTCCAGAGAGATGCGTCTGTATCACGGAACGTCCAATTCTCGCGGGCAGATACTACTCTCGGCATTAATACTTTGCCGCAGCTCAGTGAAAGCTTCAAATTGTAACGATATTCCATGTTTGAATCGATGCTGAAGTGATATGAATGCAGTGTGCAAAGAAATATTGTGAACACATAGATAATGTCTACTTGGTCATAGTTAAAACAAAGAGGAACATTTGAAGGGCTTCACCAGAAGTCTAAATCCAACAAATTTTATTCGACTTTACGTACAAACATGATCACTACTAGAATTAGGAGTTAATATTAACTAGGCGCGCAGTCCGGAACCGTGCGACTGCTACGGTCGCAGGTTCGAATCCTGCCTCGGGCATGGATGTGTGTTGTCCTTAGGTTAGTTAGGTTTAAGTAGTTCTAAGTTCTAGGGGACTGATGACCACAGCAGTTGAATCCCATAGTGCTCAGAGCCATTTTTAGTTAATATTAAGTTACCATGGCCCGGAAACGAAATTACCACGATATCAAACAAGTCGTCCAGACCTAGATACTTCGTGCTACCCGACGTGATGCCAGAGCGTGTCGCTAGTACTCTTCCGGTGAATTTATTTTCTGGCACTCGCTAACAAGAAAACCTACACACACACACACACACACATATGTTACTCCACTAGCCACCTTACGGTATGTGGCAGGGGATACTTCGTGTAGCACTGTCAGTTCCTAACTTCCCTGTTCCAGTAGCGAATGGTTCCCGGAAAGATCGATTGTTGGCAGGCATCCGTGTTAGCTCGAACTCTCTAATTCTACGTTCGTGGTCTTTCCGCAGGATATATATTCGTGGGGAGGGGGGGGGGAGCATTATATTTGTTGACTCGTCTAGGAAAGTACGCTCTCGGAACTTTAACAGTAAACCACGTCTTAAACGTCTTAATCCAGAAAAAAAAAAATCCTCTCAGCGTCTGTCAGTGGAGTTGGCAGAACATCTCAGTGACGCTTTGGTGGTTTTTACATGAACCTGTACTGAAACGCGCTGACCTCCTTTAAATCTTTTCTATTTTCTCTATCCATCTTACACTGAAGAGCCAAAGAAACTGGTACACCTGCCTAATATCGTGTAGGGCCCCGCGAACACGCAGAAGTGCCGCAACTCAATGTGGCATGGGCTTGACTAATGTCTGAAGTAGTGCTGTAGGGAACTGACACCATGAATCCTTCAGGACTGTCCATAAATCCGTAAGAGTACGACGAGGTGGAGATCTCTTCTGAACAGTACATTGCAAGACATCCCAGATATGCTCAATAATGTTCATGTCTCGGGAGTTTGACGACCAGCGGAAGTGTTTAAACTCAGAAGAGTGTTCCTAGAGCCACTCTGTAGCAAGTCTGGACGTGTGGTGTCTCACATTGTCCTGCTGGAATTTCCCTAGTTCGCCGGACTGCACACTAGACATCAACGTGTAAGTAGGCTGTTTAGGTTTTTTTATTGGTAACGCCACCTCTGTATGAAAATCACTGGCTGTGCTGTGTGCAGTCTGTGGCTGCTTTGCATTGTTGTAATACTCGCCATTGTAGTGTTAGGCAGCTGGCTGTGAACAGCGCGTAGCATTGCGCAGTTGGAGGTGAGCCGCCAGCAGTGGTGGATGTGGGGAGAGAGATGGCGGAGTTTTGAAATTTGTCATGAACTGCTCTATATACATTGTTTGTTCTCTATTAATATCTTTCATTTGCTAACTATCCCTATCAGTAGTTAGTGCCTTCCATAGTTTGAATCTTTTATTTAGCTGGCAGTAGTGGCGCTCGCTGTATTGCAGTAGTGGGAGTAACCAAGATTTTTGTGAGGTAAGCGATTTGTGAAAAGTACAGGTTAAAGTTAGTCAGGGCCATTCTCTTGTAGAGATTATTGAAAGTCAGATTGCGTTGCGCTAAAAATATTGTGCGTCAGGTTAAGGACAGTCGTGTATAATTGTTCAAAAAGGGGATGTTTCATATGTCGACCCTTAGCCGAGGATACCTCACTGGAATCTTCTGATTTTTTCTTGTAGTTTGTGTAATTAGTGTAGCTTTTGTTTATTGCCAGCGCGTAATTATAGAGAGAATTTCCATTGTAGTTGTAGTTTTTCATTGTTGTACAGTAAAACAGTTGTGGCATGCATGTAGATTTGCACCAAGTATTTCGCAGCTGCAATTAACTAGATATTATTTTCAGTGCTATGTTAATGTGTTCTCTTATTTTTGCTCTTCAAATTGTGCTTTTCTGTGTTATCGTGTGAAATATTGTGACAATAATGGCGTGTGAAAAACGTAACACTAGGCTCCAAAGTAAACTGAGAAATAATAGTGACGACGAGCGTAGCCTGCCAGCACCACTGTGTAATGAATTAACAGACATTCAAAGTAGTAATTTGGTAACTGTGCATAGGGAAATGGAGCGGGCGTCAAACAATGGCGTGGACAGTGAAACAATTAGTGCAGAGGGAAGCATTATCGATCGATCGGTCGGCAACAGCTCGCCTCAGGAATCGGGAATGACAGGACACAATTTTGCAAATACTGTAGATTCAGGTTTTGGGTCCTCACCGTTTTCTCAAATAAGTCAAGACACATTTTCTGCTTGTCAAAATGTGAACGTTTCCGGTGCAGATTCATTGCCGAAAAGCACTGAGGAACATGTTCCAGACACCAGTGCATTGTTATTACAATTAATACAACAAATGGGACAAACACAACAAAAGCTTCAAAAGTTAGACACAATGGAACAAAATCTTCGAAAGTTAGACACAGTGGAACAAAATCTTAAAAAGTTAGACACAGTGGAACAAAATCTTAAAAAGTTAGACACAGTGGAACAAAATCTTAAAAAGTTAGACACAATGGAACAACACCAGAAACAAACACAGCAACAGTTAGACGCAATGGAACAAAATCTTCAAAAGTTAGACTCATTGGAGCAAACTCTTGAACAAACACGTGAGGATTTAACTAATGAGTTACATCACATTGAATCGAAATGTCAAAAAGTCTGTAATGACGTAAAAACACAAATTTGTGAGCATTTCCAACCTATTTTTTCGCGTCATGAAAATGCACTACAGAATCACGAAGCAGCCATAAAAGAACTGCAAACTACTGTTCATGAAAATCATGAGACCTTGCAAGCTCAATTTGACTCGGTTGCATCTACCGATTCGGTTACGCAACTTGCAAAAACTCAGGAAAACTTAAAGGACACAGTAGATACTCTTAAACTTGGTTCAGAAAAACACACTGAGCAAATAAGTACACTATCGGATAAAGTAGCAGAACTTTAAGATCAGTTCACTAACTTATCTACAAAGGTAGATGATGATCTGAATGACACAACACCTGTAGCCTTCACTGACACTGAAGAGTATGAAGAAATTAGAAAATTCAAACAAAATCAAAATCAAATCAATACACAGTACAAAAGAGAAATCTGCGAAGTACAAGATCAGCTGACACAGGTAATACAAGAATTACGTATTTCAGAGGGCACTCGCGCCCCAATACGGGAAGAGGGACATAGAAATACGGAACAGCCACAAAATAATAACACAGGACACTTCGGAAATTATGAAAGAAATTGGCAAGGCACACCAAATTTTGAGATGGAACCGCCAACACGACGTAACAATGACCGATATGCTACTCGCCGACACGATGATTTTGACTATAAGCTGTTCATTACTACACGTAAATTCAAAACGTTTAAGAATTCTGCCAACGACATTCATCCACAAGCGTGGCTCCATCAATTCTCTCATTGTTTTCCTCCCAACTGGTCGTTAGAACACAGATTAGAATTTATGTGTGGCTACTTAGAGAATGAACCAGCTGTAAGAATGCGATCGGTCATTCACGATTGTCACACTGAAGGAGAATTTTACCATGCCATCCTCTCAGCATATTGGTCTCAAGCTACACAAGACCGAGTAAAACATAGCATCATGATGATGAAACACTTTGAACAATCTGAATTTTCCAGTCTTGTCAAATATTTTGAAGACATGTTGCATAAGAATCAGTATCTTTCAAACCCATACAGCTCCTCAGAACTCATCCGCATTTGCTTACTCAAATTGCCTGAACATTTACGACATATTATTTTAGCAGGACGTTGCAAAGACGACATTGAAGCTTTTCAGGGACTGTTACAAGAACTGGAAATTGACACTGACAATCGCGGAACGCGAGAACAGGAACACAACAATTACACGTCACATCTGTCACAATTCCGCGATGACAGAAACAATACACGACAAGGCTATTCTTATAACGTAAATCGTGACCAAAACAGACACCACCCGTATGACAACCGTTGGCAGAGTAGTAATAATTACAGGGAAAGATCACCTCTCCGCGGTAATGACAATTACAGAGACAATCAGAGAAACAGACAATATGGGAACCAAAATAATTATTATTACGGGAGACAGAATAACTTTAGACGCAACGGTCCAGCGCGCAGTTACGATTCAGGGAGAAATTCTCCACCACTTAACCGACAAGAAAGAAACTACAGGAACTACCAACATGACGACAGACGATGTGATCGTAACGACAGACCTGAATTGCATCAGAACTGGCGGGATTTAAACAGGGCAGGGCCTTCTCGTCAGAGTGAATTTGTAGAAGTTAGGTCTCCTAATCCCAATAACGGCGCGCGCCAACAAAGAGACAGACAATGACTCGCACAGCAGGCAGCCGCGTGCGCCCGCTGGCTCCGAGAAAAATAACATAAGACGCTAGCCTTGACAATAATTTTAGCATTCTTTACCGACGTATACCGCATGATAATTACGTTCAAGTTGAAACTCTGAGTACTGTGAAGAGTAAAGGTTTACACCACATTTCACATTTAAAACCGTTTATTGAAAGATAATCTGATTTATAACTTAGACTTTGCCATAAAATTTTTCACTTCACGTTACTAGTATGCTTTGTCAGACTTAGAAACTGTTAATATGCAACAGTGTTTGAAGTTAACTATCCAATCTAGAACCTAGGATACATATTTAGACAGTAGATACGAGTGCATTGTTATAGTGAACAGACGACACAGTGT
Organism: Schistocerca nitens; assembly: GCF_023898315.1. Taxonomy (NCBI): domain Eukaryota; kingdom Metazoa; phylum Arthropoda; class Insecta; order Orthoptera; family Acrididae; genus Schistocerca; species Schistocerca nitens. The sequence goes on along the minus strand of NC_064614.1, from coordinate 763,379,516 downwards.
TACTGTGTGTGTACATTGTTGCTTGTTAGTTGCACTATTACGTAACGACTATAAGGCTTACATACTTAGAACATTTACCAGTACTGCTAATGAGATTTTAATGCAACATTTTGGATTACTGAAAATACATTCTGGATTTAAAGTACTTGCTGAGAGATACCAGATGACACAGTGGTTAGTTTATGTGACAGCTACACGATTTTATCACGACACTACTAATGAGTGACAAATTACAATGTTGCTTTTGCGGTGTTTCTGTTTTATATCTGCACAGTTTTTCTGCATTATTCTGGAAAGTAAAACATGTTTTAGTAGTAGCTTTTGTGGTATAGCTACAATGAGACAGCCTTTTCTGTAGCACAACAATACGTTACAGTACAGTACTTTCTTCATCACGGCAATAAGCGTAATAACTAAGATATCTATACGCAAAGCATTTCACTTCTGTTTATCATGAGGTAAGTACATTGACTTCTGCAGAACTTAGCTTTCGGAGGACGATAACTACGAGACTTCCACAGAGATTATCTTACAACATGACACACAGTTTAGCGCTACACTACACGTATTTGAGTGATTAATTTCGCACTTAAAACATTTATTTTTTTAAGATATTTGAAGTGTAATGATACAAGGGTTTTCCGTGATACATTTCATTCCATTGCTGTAATCTGTAACACGTGAGGGTATAATTACATTAATCCTCAGGGTGGTACACGCTTACTTTGTGTACCATGTGTTTGGCAAGCACAAGGAGCCCTAGCTAATATGGTATTTTCTTATACAACTTTACACATCGGTACCATATTTCTCTAACACAGAATTACACAGCTATCTGATTATTTGACAGGGATAAACATTTTTTTTACTACATCAGTGACAGATGTTTATGCAATTACACAGTTGGATAACTTCACACTTATGAAATTGTCTTTTGTCTGTACTTTGTGAAATGCTCATATTTTTTCGGAACCATTGTGATATTATGAGAGCTTTGAATGATATATTTGGTATGGGATCACGATTTTTAAAGTACGTTTCAGGCAGATGACACTTTTGACATGAGCAGAGAATTTTCTTTAGGTTTTGAAATTATTGCAGAAAGCTACGACGTTTTTGAGATTTGACTTAGGTGTTATGATGTTATTTTTACGACGACGATGTGTATTATGCTGTTGAGGTATGTTTATGATCAATAAGCTGATGCTATATAAGGAATGTGATTACGTGTTTATATGTATATGAATAATGAATAGAAGTTAGGGATTATGGTTTGTGAAAAAGGTTGGTGGAAACCAAGAACCGTACTTTAAGAGTTATGAAATGTGTGTATATGCGTGAATGTATCACAATGCTGGCGAAAATTTTTTGGACGCTGTTATATTTATAGGATTTTGTTTCTACAGATTTGTAACCCAAATTCTTGACCTGTGAAATATTTTTATATGAGACTGTCACTGTAGCGGAAACTGGTGTCGTAAATATTTCGGTAAGAAAGCTCAGTGACCACCTGCACGTAATGCGTCGTAGGCACCCAGCTGAGCGGCCAGGTGTGCCAGACGCCTGGAGAAAAAGCCATTATTGCGAGCCCTTTTCAGCGGCACAGGTAGAAAAAAAAAGGGAGGCCATTATCCTCGCTATTGACATTCCTTTGTAGAAAGCATCGTAAATACGACACGCTAATAATAACTTGGAAATATTCTTACATCTGCACACCTGATTAGGACAAGTGTCTATCTACGAGAATTGAGAGAATTTCTACTAACTTATGCAATGCCTCATGACTACTGAATGATTATTTTATGCTTTACTTTGTACATAGTTGCTTATTTCATTTGATATCTGGTTTCCAGCTGTCTTGCAGCATTGGTTTCATAAAATAAAATTAAATGCATTTGCTAATGTGAACACTTTCTGTCAACAGATCTATTAAATAATAATTTTGTGATCCACATTCTTCGCCGGCCACGGTGGTCTCGCGGTTCTAGGCGCGCAGTCCGGAACCGTGCGACTGCTACGGTCGCAGGTTCGAATCCTGCCTCGGGCATGGCTGTGTGTGATGTCCTTAGGTTAGTTAGGTTTAAGTAGTTCTAAGTTCTAGGGGACTGATGACCACAGCAGTTGAGTCCCATAGTGCTCAGAGCCATTTGAACCATTTGATCCACATTCTTCAAAAAAGGAGCACTTGGAAAGGAAAGAACAATAAGAAGGGACTAGTAACAGTAAATGCATACATAACGTTCTTTTCAAGTACATGGTAATATTTTTTTTACAATAAGTTGTTGTGGTGCACCACTTTAATGACATAGATATTAAGATGTGAATATACATTTCCCTTATCTGCGTTGTTGTTTTTAGTGTAATATTTTTTCTGCTTGATCTTTGCCATGCTTAGGTATTAATTATAGCATTTGCTGCTGCTGTTTGCCATGCATAGTGCTACTAAATTTCACTTTGTATTATTCTTTTAAGCCAGTTTTACTACTGATTTATTTTTCTTGTTTGCTGCTCATTGCCTTATATTAGTTGTAATTTATGCTGCTTGCTTTGCCTTTTGTATTTTTTATCATTGCTGTTTGTGTTAATTGTTTTCTGCTGCTGCATTGCCTCGTTCCTTAGTTTAGCATCTGAGCTCAATAGATTTAAGTTAGCTTAAGAGGGGGTAGACTATATAAGAGAACAAGTTGTGATGAATTGGAAGAAATACATTGAAAATCTATAAGAAAATGGTTTGGCCAAAACAGTATTTTGAAAGAGGATATGAACAAAAAAAAAGTAGGGTTTAGGGACAACAGGTCTAGGTAGGATTTTCTTGGAAATAAATGATGAAGTAAGATAATGGAAAATAAATAATGAGGTAAGACATATGTGAACATATATATACAGAAAGCATGCTTGAATAGGATTTTTTTGGTGGAAACAAATGTTGAAATAAGACGAAAGATCTATGGAATGAAGTTTTGGGTTGGACTGCAGTACCAAATGTTACACTGAAAACAAACCCTGTCCTTTCCTTTTGTGTTATCCCACTATGTGTTCGTGTACCCTTGTGTATTTGTTTTCTTCCTGTCTCTGTGTACTGTTTCATAGAACTTTTTTCTCTTCTAATACTAAGTTACATTCACTATGATGAGGAATACTGTTATCCTCAAATACAATTGGCATTAATAATATGTTATTTACTTTGTAAAGATGTTTAGACATTATTTATTCTGTTTTGTTTTAATGCTCATGTGTGAAGTTGATGTTTCAAAAGTTATTCTGATCTTTTATATATTTACTTATGTCATAATTCCTGTAACACTAATGCATATGTTATTTCGATTCTTTTGTAAAGCCTGTACTACAAATGTTATCTGTATTGTTATGTTCTTTAATGATGTAATTTGCACCTTTGTAATTGTATTCTTATGTTATAAATTGTAATTGACACCAGTTCATCATATTATTAACTTGTAAGCATTCATTTCACTGCACACATTTCTGTTGGTCATAGTATATGGACAATATGTGAGAAGTAGGGACTGTTAGTGTTTGCACGTGTGTTAATAATTCAGCAAGGGACTGGTTAACAGCATTGCTGGTTCTCAGGACAATTCAAAAACTTTGTGAGTGCACAAGTGGTGGTTATGGACTTGCTATATTATCCGCAAGACTCTTCAATGGTGATTGTGCACCTGCACAGTCACAACAGATGGCTGCTGGCCATCTCTACAAGGACTACAGTGGGTCTGCATCTTTGATGACCCACCAGTATCATTATCTCTACAAGGACTACAGTGGGTCTACTGATGATCCATCAATACCATTATTTCTACAAGGACTGCAGTGGGTCTGCACCTCTGGTGGCCCACCAATACCGTAATCTCTACCAGGACTACAGTGGGTCTGCTCTGTGATGACCTACCTACCAATATTCTTGAAAACTTCGACTGACTCTGCTGTGGGTTTACTCTGTTGTGGCCCATTACCTGTCAGCATGTCAAGAGTCAGCACTGTCTTTCCGTTGGAAGGACAACACTACTTCTTCAAGACTGCATGGAAATCCACTACTTCCGTGGCATTTTCTTTTACTGCTCAGACTTTGAGAAAAACACTGCAATGTGATGAATGATCAGGACTGTCTTTATGGACTATGAGAAAATTTTAGCTTCTGACCAACATTGTATCAATAAGTGTGTGCATTTGATTTCTTTGTTATTGTAATTACGATTATGAAAAATTTTAACAAATATGTATTGGCCAGTGCCCAAAAAAATTTGTAAAATTTTTTTGTGAGGAGCATGGGGGCTATGTAAGTAGGCTGTTTAGGTTTCTTTATTGGTAACGCCACCTCTGTATGAAAATCACTGGCTGTGCTGTGTGCAGTCTGTGGCTGCTTTGCATTGTTGTAATACTCGCCATTGTAGTTTTAGACAGCTGGCTGTGAACAGCGCGTAGCATTGCGCAGTTGGAGGTGAGCCGCCAGCAGTGGTGGATGTGGGGAGAGAGATCGCGGAGTTTTGAAATTTGTCATGAACTGCTCTCTCTCTCTCTCTCTCTCTCTATATATATATATATATATATATATATCAAGGTAAATACATTGTTTGTTCTCTATTAATATCTTTCATTTGCTAACTATCCCTATCAGTAGTTAGTGCCTTCCATAGTTTGAATCTTTTATTTAGCTGGCAGTAGTGGCGCTCGCTGTATTGCAGTAGTGGGAGTAACCAAGATTTTTGTGAGGTAAGTGATTTGTGAAAAGTACAGGTTAATGTTAGTCAGGGCCATTCTCTTGTAGAGATTATTGAAAGTCAGATTGCGTTGCGCTAAAAATATTGTGCGTCAGGTTAAGGACAGTCGTGTATAATTGTTAAAAAAGGGGATGTTTCAAACGGATGTAGGTGATCAGACAGGATGCTTAAGTACGTGTCACCTGTCAGAGTCGCATCTGGTCGTATCGGGGGTCCCATATCATTCTAACTGCACACGCCCCACATCATTACAGAGCCTCCACTAGCTTGTACAGTCCGCTGCTGACACGCAGGATCCACGGATTCATGAGGTTGTCTCCACACCCGTACACGTCCATCCACTCGATACAATTTGAAAAGACGACGGTTCAATCCCGTGTCCGGCCATCCTGATTTAGGTTTTCCGTGACTTCCCTAAATCGCTCCAGGCACATGCCGGGATGGTTTCTTTGAAAGGGCACGGCCGACTTCTTTTCCTGTCCTTCCCTAGTCTAATGAGACCGATGGCCTCGCTGCCTGGTCTCCTACCCCACAACAACCCAACCCAACTCCAATTTGAAAACGAGACTCGTCCGACCAGGCAGCATGTTTCCAGTCATCAACAGTCCAATTTCTTGATACCCCTCCATTGTAGCAGGAGTTACTGATCTAACAACTGTGCCACACACTTGTTGTCTTATATAGGCTTTGTCGACCGCAGCGCCGTATTCTGTTTGTTTACGTACCTCTGTATTTGAATACGCATGCCTGTACGTTTCTTTGGCGCTCCTGTGTATATGTTACAGATCCCAGACTGTGGAGTAATGTGCAAGTAGTGGTTGAAGGATATTTTAATAAGGTATCTCCTTTGTGGGTACTATACAATTTCTGAGTCTGATGTTCGCTTTACCTGCCATTAGCTTTATGTGGTCGTCCACTTCAAATTGTTCCATATGTGTACTTCTACATATGTTACGGATCTGACTACCTCCAGTGATTGTTCTGCAATCGGGTAGTAATCCTACAATGGATATTTCTGCCTGTGTATCTCCGTCCCTATCGCTGAGTCGTCAGCGTGGCTGACCGCCATGTGGGGACCCGGGTTCGATTCTCGGTACTGCCAGGAATTTTTCGTTGGTAGAGGGGCTGGAAGGAATTCCTCTCAGCCTCGTGACGCCAAATGAGGAAATGAGGAGCTACGTGACCCATTAGTAGCGGTTCGGGGTTAAGAAACCCGACAACTCCAGGAAGAGTGTTGAGCTGACCTCATGCCACTCCACGCCGCAACCGATGACGCCATTAGCAGAGGATGACCGGGGGTCGGGCTGCTCCGAGTGGCCGCGGAACTTTACGTTACCTTAAACGCCTGTTTATACGCAATACGTTAGTTTTGTTTATGCCGCATGCAAACTGCCAGTCCCTGTACCAACGTAGATTCGCTGCACCCATTTGCATTTCCGTACAATTTTCTATTGTTATTTCATACTACGAGGTCATTTATATACATTGTGAAAAGTAATAGTCCCATAACACTCCTTTGGGGTACACCGAAAGTCATTTTTACATCTGAGCATTTCTACCCATTCAGAATGACAGTCTATGTTCTGTTCGCTAGAAACTCTACTATCCAGTAACAACTAGTTAGTTAGGAAGATGTTCTATAGATAATCTGAACGACTATTTTATGGAAAAGTTGTGGGACCAGATAGTTTACATAATATGCATAAATGATTAGTGTTAACGTTAATGATCGCATTATCATTTTTCGTACTTATGCAACTACACTCAATTCTATTTTTCACTGGCTGCCCTTTTTAAGTAGAAATTCGTCAACGGAATATAAGAAGATGTCCAGGAAAAATGATATTTAGTTAGATTTAAAATTTGCTTCGCTGTTAGACATTTTATGTTCTTCGGCAAATGATCAAAGATTTTTGTTAGCGCGTACTGCACTCCTTTCTGAGCCACTGATAATCCGTAACAAGGGTCATTTTTCCCTATAGTGTTGGAGGTGTTGACATCACTACACTTCTCAAATTGTGATGGATTACATGTGACGCATTTCATTAGCGAATATACCTATTGTCACGGTGCAATTAAAATGCCTCGCTCCTTGAAAACGTACCTACATTTCCGTGGGTTAACACCACATATTATTCTTACTGCTCGCTTTTGTGCCATCAAACCTTTCTAAGTGATGAGGTACCCCTGAGCTACCCATGGTCTGATATTCCATACGCTCTTCTTTTGTTCCATGGCCAGTTGTGCAAAGCTGTACCAAACGCCTCCATGATGTAAAGGAACACGGCATCAACCTGGATACCTGTATTTACTTTTCTCGGTCTCGCTGATGAACAGAGCGAGCAGGGTTTCACACAAAGGTTGTTCTCGAAGTCCATATTGATTCCTTATGTATTTAAAATTGTAATTGCGGCAGTACTGTATTTTAATTTCTACATAATTTGTATAACTTCTTCTTTAATTCATGAAATTTATTTGTTTTGGAGATCTCAAGATAGTCGATGGCGATCGAAACAGATTTCGTTAGAAATAAATGTGGTTGTGCCAAATAATGAATTAATTTCATAAGTGCATTCTTTATTATGCTGAATTTCAGCAGGCGCAGCTAGCTTATATTCCTTTGACACTGGTAAACGTGAATCTGTTTTATAGAGCCAGCTACCGAACAGCTGGAGCAATAACGGAACGGTGAAAAATGGTGGCTAAGTAACGGCAGGCAGGTGACGGTAAATGCCAGCCTCTCTCTCCCTGTCGCAGCCACGCTTGCTCACTCTCGTGTGTGTGTGTGTGTGGGGAGGGGGAGGGGGGGGGGGACGATGGGCCTGAAGTGACTGGGGAACAAAGTGGGGTGCGGGTGCGGGGTTATCGCGTCATTTTGACGCGGCTTTTCACCCCGCGCGCTTTGTTCTCAAATGCCAAGGCCGGAGGGCGCCACGAGCGCTTTCTAGCCTCTTCTGGCGACTCCACGAGGCGCGCGACGTGCTCGCCGTATGTGGACCTCTGCACCGCCAGTGAGCAGCTCCAGGCTGGTTCGCGCCACACGATCATGGTACATCCGCAGTTGTCGATCCTGCCTTTACTTTCGTTTATTCCATCACTCGTATGAAATGTTACACTGCCTAGTCTAATTATTGTGATTACCTGAGACTTAACAGCCAGTGTTTTAGCACCAAATGCTCCATCCAGTGGCTCCAAATGGAATCAGATGGTTTCCAGGCTCGCACCATGAACATAGGAGCGCTTTCATGTTTTTTTTCTTTTTTCTTTATTTTCCGCAGGGACGTTCGAGTCCTACTAGCGCCGAGCCGGTAGTATTCGTAAGCGTCCAATCACTGGAAGTAGGAAATTGAAGGCTTGCGAATACTGCCGATTCCTTCCAAGTCGGACACTAGAACACCATGCTTGAAGGAAAACATGGAGAGTGACAAAATTTATTCGAATTTGCAGCTACCAACTCATTCCGATGAGAATAAGGAGCTGGCTGGCCGCTGTGACCGAGCGGTTCTAGGCGCTACAGTCCGGTACCGCGCTGCTGCTCCTACGGTCGCATGTTCGAGTCCTGCCTCGGGCATGGATCTGTGTGACGTCCTTGGGTTAGTTAGGTTTAAGTAGTTCTAAGTCTAGGGGACTGATGACCTCAGATGTTAAGTCCTATAGTGCTTAGACCCATTTGAACCATTTGGATAAGGAGTTGGAGAATACAAAAGGTATCGACTCGGTACGAAATGCATTCGGGTAAGAAGACATGCGAGTTACGACACGTATCGTCACTCCGGCTCCGCTGAGGGTCACGAATTGGGGGGAATACGGAAACAACATTCTCGATACGACACGGGCACGAACTGCATGCGGGGAAGGGAAAAAAGTCACTAATGAAACGTTCGGGCAGTAACGAAAAGGAGCTTCCAGTCGCGTGGCCTTTTCGTTACTGCGAAACGAAACCATATCACATCCAACAGCTGTACATGAATTTTTTTTGCGGTTAGAATATCGACAACCATCACCTGTATAATGGAATGACGACAATGAAAATTTGTGACGAACTGGAATTCGAACCCGGATTTCCCGCTTATCGCGAGCGGTCGCCTTAACATTTGACTATCCGAGCACGACTCATGGCCATATCCAAATATCCATATGTCGTCAACCACATGTCAGATCCTGCACTCGTACATTCGTAATGTATATCCCCGTACAGAGGAGACACTTTACTTGAAAATCGCTTGCCCGCTGTCGGCGGATACAATAACGTGTCGCATCGTACCTAACAACAGCTACAGTCACAACATGTCTGCGCCGTCATCAGGGTGACAGAGGATGCTGAGGACTTATATGTAGGTAATTTAATTACTCGTGAGTATAAGTCAAATGGCATAGGTTGTTATCAACATCAGAGCGCGGACCCCGTCGTTTCGCCGTTTGGTATCTCCAATAATTAATAATAATAGCAATAATAATAATTAATAGTATTTTAAGTTATTATACATTTCTGGTTGTGACAGTTTACATGTTATGATCAGAAGTTCACCAGTTACATCGAAATTTTCTGGGCACATTATACATGATCAGTTACATTTCCACCTTTCTATTGTAATCATAAGTTGAACTTTTGAAAACATCTTAGTACAGCTTATTAATAATAGCATACAATGATCTCTGCCTTTTCGTGGCCAGACCACACCGATCACTTTCCCCTACTTCTTTCCAGTAAGACATTTCGTATCCTTCCCTTGGACAATTTGTTTTCAAAAGATATCATTTCTGTTCTTCACATATGTAGTTCGAAAGAAAACACATAAAAATTTGATTCGGGAAAATATATTTTCAACAGTTTTTGTGGTATGTCGTGTTTTCCAACATTTCTATTACCACAGTGTGGTGATGTTCCATTTTCTCAGGTATGAACGATGATGAATATACATTGCCAGTTCGGGTGCAGAACTTGGTTATAATGAAAATTCCCATACAAGGTGGTGATTGAAGAGGAGCTAATCCCGTTTCATCTGTTGGTATTTTCTACTTACTTTCACAAGTTACAGTAATCTTGGATTTGGAAATGTACTAACTTCAACGAGATATCTAACGCATCTGTTTCCACTACAGATAGAATTTATTTATTGAGGCACTATCCCTGTTTAATTTCTTGTGATGTGGACCAACATGGCACAAACAGCCAAAAAAAAAAAAAAAAAAAAAAAGGGCGTTACGCAGCTTGAAGGAGAGCAGTAAATGAAATGAAGCTACACGGGTTGAATGGGTAATGTCTTGTTATTCCAGTGATTACAGTGTTGAGTAAAATTTCAGAAGAACTTCGTAGCCACGATCATGTCACGGCTTGCGTGGTCCCTCCCACCGAAGGTTCGAGTCCTCCCTTGGGCATGGGCGTGTGTGTTCTTCTTAGCATAAGTTAGTCTAGGGACCGATGACCTTAACAATTTGGTTCCTTAGGAATCCACACACAACCAAGAACTTTGTAGTATGAACACACTTATCAGTATGACGTTGCACCCTCTGTGGCCTGGATGCGTGCACTGATTCGGCTGGGAAGGCTTTCTTTCTTTCCTGAGGGAGACTGGCCCACAACTCTTGTGACTGGTCACTGATACACTGGGACTGGGATGAATCTGACGACCGAGCTGGTCCCACCCATGCTCTATTTGGGGACCGATCTGGTGATCTTGCTGGCTACTGCAGTATTTCAGCATCAGGCAGACAGTTCATAGAGACACGTGCCATGCGTGAACGAGCGTTAGCCTGTTGAAAAATGAGCCACGGTACTGTGGCATGAGTGGTAACACATGAGGACCCAGGATACTTGTGACGTGCTTCTGTACCGACAAAGTTCCCTCAGTCACTACCAGCCCTGACCTGTCTCTCCACAGCATGACATCAGGAGTAGCAGTGCCTCTCCGAAACACTGGAAGAATGGGATCTCTCTAAGGTCGTCGCCATATTCGCCGATGATGTAGTGTAGAGCCGCAGTTCATCGCTCAGCGCAATGTGAAAGCATTCCTCAACAGTTCATGCTTCCCAGGCAGGGACCACACCAAACTCAGCCGTTTGTGTCGAGATGTTAGTGGCAGCCGAGGCACGGCACGTAATTCACCAACCCAGCTACTGCTAGTCTCCGACCAGCGGTATGGGATGACACAGAATGTTTCTGTGAGCCCATTACTTGTTCTCGGATGATAGGTGCAGATGTGAAGGAGTGTGATGTGATTAGTGCACAATATGGCGATCCTGCCTTGTGGAGGTCAGATGCGGTCGACCGGAATCTTAACGATGAGTATGAGTGCCCTCAAATTCCCATGCTGTCTGAATTGAGCTAGTGACATATCCGAATGCCTCACAGAATTGGACATTTCACGAGTCTAACGGCCATCCAAATGGCGACCCATAATGACGCCCATTTCAAACTACGTCACGTGCTGATAATGCTGTCTTACACGGGTGTGCAGCATTTGCATGTGCCGCATAGAGGTCAGTCAACATCTGACGCTGTTCACGTCCCTCACATACAGTGTTCTTCTGATCCTGGTATCAACACTTAGTACGAACAGTGCCGTTGCATTCTGTTGACATGTCACGGAAATGTGCGGCTCTAGTCATTTACACACTCTCCGATCGGGAACTAGCTGTTTGTGTTGTTCTCATCATTTCATCATCGTCATCATTCGTGACAAGGCTAGATTGGACTGTGTAAAAATTGGGATTTTGTACGGGCGCTGATGATCGCGAAGTTGAGCGCCCCACAAACCAAACATCATCAACACTCTCCGATCGTGCGTATATCTTCCAAGTGGTTCTGGGATCTGGTCATGTCTTTCACGTGCTTCATTTTTTTTTTTTGTCAGGTTTGTACTCGTATCGGGTTTCTTCGCTGTTCCTTTCATATACGGAGTGAGAAACAATGATTAATCAAATGTCCCTGTGCCCTCCAGTAACTAGTTTAATCAAGTGTTTGTGCTTCATAGAGCGCTGTTGTGTACGGTTATGCCTATATTTCTCGTTTAATATACATTCTTAAAGCTTCGTAAGTGGCATTCACCAGATAGCAAGTGTCTGACTTCAAGCGTTTTCCAGTTCATGGTTTCTAGCATTTCCCACAAGTCAAACAGTCCTACTGCCCTTCTCTGTATACATTTAATACCACCTGTTAGTCTCATTTGGTACGTATCCCATATACTTGAGTAACATTCAGGATAGGTCGTACAAGTGTTTTTTTAAGCTACCATCTTTGCAGTCTGACAGCATTTCCGTAGCATTCTACCAATGAATCGACGCTTGTCACCTGTTTATCTATGACTGAGCCTATCTGATAATTATATTTCATATCTCCACAAATTCCTACATCTAAGTATTTGTACGATTCGATTGATTCCATTTGTGGCACATATTTTAGGCATAGGATACTGCATTCCTGCGTTTTGTAATGGGCACAGTTTTAAATTTCTAAACATTTAAAGGACGTTGCCAATGTTTATACCACTTTTATAATTTTATCAAGGTGTGTTTGTATATTCGTTCACCTTCGTTCAGATATTACTTCGTCCAGAACACTATGCAACTGCATCGTTTGCAAAAATTCTAAGGTTACTGTTATCGTTGTCTGCCATGTCATTAACATACACCGTCAACAGCGGCGCTTCAGACACTCTCTCCTCCAGCATGCCGTAAGTTACGTCTTCATCCTGTCGCTGACTCTCCATCCAAAACAAATACTGCGTTCTTCCTGCGATGGAAACCTCAGTACAGTCACAAATTTCATTTGATACCCTAGGATCGTACTTGCTTAACAAGTTTTGGTATGGCACTGAATCAAAAAAGCCTTTTAGGAATGAACAAATACTAGTGGTTGTCTTGATCCATGGCTTTCAGGACGAGAACTGAGAAAAGTGTTTCAAATGTCCGATGTTTTGGGAATCCAAGTTGGTTGGTTCTGCTGTGTGGGCATCCATATGGTACTACATCGTGTATCTTTTTATGAAATTTCTTAGCTTGCTATATCAAAGTACCGCTCATAAAATACTGAATACTTATCATCCGTCCATAACTGTTGAAACGGAATATAGCCTCAATGGATTTATAATTTTAATTTTAGACGCTAAATTGTATGGTATATCCGATATACACAGAGTCCTGGCACGAACTACACATAACTCTGAAATGATACTGAACAAGTCTTGTGATTTAGACAAGCATCTCTGAAAAAAGCTACCTATTAATCTACATACTATCCAACATTCTCTCAGATTTCGGAAGCATAGAGTTCGTGTTTGAGACGGAGTTTCGTATCACCATCTGTCCATCTAGATTATAGTTTTCTCCTGTTTTCCTACGTCTGTTATGAAATAGTAACAAATTTTAACTAATCACCATCGCCATGTGCGCTGGGCGCCCTGGGCGCTGAATGTTCAGCATTCCTCACTCTTTCTCTTCCTCTTCCATTCTATTAGTTTTTTTTTCGTCGAATTAATTCCGAGCTCATCCATAAGCTCACCTTCTGCGTCCTTCGACTTATCATTCATTTACAGTTCTTTTTTAAAACATTCGATGTTATTCAGTTTTTCTCATCGAAGGACATTTCGAATTTTTGTTTCCACTCTTCATTTTCCAAAGTAGCAGCCTACTTCATTTTCATACCTCCTCAATTTCTTACCTTATTTATTTTCAGACCTTCTCTCCGATGCTCGTTGCGTCTTCGTTGTTTCCGCGTAAGGTTTCACTTCAGACGAAACACTTAACTGCTTAGTCGAGGTTTCAAAGAAAATTTTCATTTTTCTATAATCTTATCTAGGATTGCTATTCCAGATTTCACTTATTCACATTATAATTTTCGTCCTAAATTTTCGTATTCGTCTTCGTCATTTCCCCTGGCATTAGCTTTGTCATCGTAATTTTTACATTTGCATTCGTACATATTGTTCACAGCTATACTCGACATCCACCAATATCTCTTTAATGAACCACGATTTTCCATCTACGTTTCGACATTAACATTTCCTTCAAGCGGCTATTGCGTTATACAAGATACCATCAAACGACGATAGAGAGAGATAGAGCAGGAGGCAGAGAGAGAAAGACGCCAGTGCAGGCTCGACAGCGCCGCCCCTCTACTGATAGGCGGCTATGATCGATCTGCACAGCAGGAAATCGTTTCCTCACTCTCTAACTTTCCCATACATCAGTAACTGTCTCCGGCGAGGACAACTGTTAGCTTCTTGCCGGAGCAGGAGATATTGAATTCACATAAGCTACTATGATTTAAGAGGAAGCAACCAGCAGTAGGCGTGGCGTGATACAACATGTGACTGTGCGCCAACATTTTGGACAATCCTCTGTTGTTGCGTTGGTGAATACTGGACTGCCATCGCAATCCTGTCGGAAACACATTTCACATTTGCTAAGGTTCCCGTGATCATTTCGGTGAATGTCTGGTCTGATTCCTTCAAGAGCGTAGCTCATGAATAGTTTGTGTTGCCTGTTGCCACTCTTCCAGGAATCTACGGTCGAGGTGGTTTTTCTGATGTTTCGCCAGAAGGAATGGCTAGCATTATCAGAGATGTAACCCCTTCCCCCCCTCCCTCCTACTGGTGGCAGACTGCTGTAGTAAAAGAGAGGGAGTCTATGATAACGTTAGCCAGCCGTGTTGGCGTAACACCAGAACAGCCACTAAACCACTCAGTGTGAGTTATCGAATTGGGAAGTAGAAAAAACAAATTAATTGTCGTAAGAACTGCAGTTTAGTCAAGGTTCAAAACGGTTCAAATCGCTCTGAGCACTATGGGACTTAACTTCTGAGGTCATCAGTCCCCTAGAACTTAGAACTAGTTAAACCTAACTAACCTAAGGACATCACACACATCCATGCCCGAGGCAGGATTCGAACCTGCGACCGTAGCGGTCGCGCGGTTTCAGACTGCAGCGCCTAGAACCGCTCGGCCACTCCGACCGGCTTTAGTCGAGGACATCTGGGAAGTGTAGCTAGGTAATGCAGCCCAGAAGTATTCGTTTACTAGCACTTTTTGTGTGTGTTAACCCTTTAGTGACCGAATTAAATAAAATTTCGTGTATTACTTAAAAATTATTTTTATGCTTGTGGAGTGGATACCGAGGGAGACCATCTTTCTAAATTTCGACTGTTGTTTACAGCTTTATAATATTTTATGTGAGTCGTATATGTTCTGCAGGACTCAAGAATGAGGAAGAGGACAAACACATGGATCGTTAAAAATACGTGTACGTCCCATTTAAAATAACTTTTTATTATCGATTAGGATCTGTAAAAAGAAGAAAGTAAGTACCATTATTACGTCAAACAAATCCCAAGACAATCAGCCAATTAATGTTTTGTCAGCTGCTCAACACTCGAAATATATAAGATTCGTTGCAGGAAAAAATACAGATGGTACAACCACAGCTATATCCTGCCCTGCATCCGTGATAGAGTATACAGCTGTAGTGGGGGCTGTTGACCGGTTATACCAGCGCGGAGATAAGGATAATGCTATCGATAGTAGGTCACTCAATTGGTGCCATCGCCTTCCATATTTTCTTTTGGGCGCTACAAGAGAAAACAGTTTCATTATGTGAAACTGTAGTAATGGAGGAAACTGTGATGGACTTTCTTTTTGCCTTGTTCTTGTAAGGCAGCTTTCAGTTGGGAGAAATATAAAGAGAAGGAGCATTCATCACACAAAAACACCGCTTGTTTGTGGAATATTCGGTTTCATATCAAATAAAGGGAAATAAAATAAGAATGCAGCCTCAAAAAGAACATGTAAATGTGAAAATTTAGACACAGAAGTGAACGAAAGTCACAAATAGAAGTTCTCTACATACACTGGCCACAAAGCAGAGCCACTAATCAAACTTAGAAGTGTTTTATCAATAAATATGTGTATAAATCTGTGTATTTCAAGCAAAAATACAATAAATGTCTTCAGTGAGCTTACTGCACACGGGAACAAAATTACATAAAGCCACACAGAGCAAAAGTGAAACAATTAAGCGATATCTCGCGCACTAGGTGCCGAACAATCAGCCTGTTGGCTCCAAACAGTTGATACTTTCAGCGCTAGGTCGCAGCACTACACAAATGTGGGACCTTAATATCCCTATGAACAGAGGGAATAAATTTTTATATGGGTCACTCATGTCCCACTGGTTACGAAAGGGTTCATGTAAGAGTGAAGCAAAGCGACTCCGAAAATGTTAAATCCATCCATCAGAGAGTGTAAAAGACCATGCATTAGATCAAATGGTGGCCTTAACGCTTGTAAAAATTCCACGGAAGGCATGGCTCGTATGCAGTCAAGATCGGAGCATCTATCAGTGTCTAATAAGTATATTTACAGTAGTTCGATTAAAAATTGTGTGCTTTCACCAGGTCATGGTGGCCTTCGTGGCTCCATAACTTGTACTCAATATTTTGTAAGTGGATATATATGTCAATGACAAAACTGTAAAGCCAAAATGTATACCAGTGTTCAGAAAAAATCACGCTGTGTCTGAAGTGAATTGTCGGTTAGGTGCGGTAGCTATGGCAATTGTATAGACATTTGTAGCTGAGGTGGACGAGAGGATCCGATGATTTTCCAACTGCGTTCGTTATCTGCTGCGATCTCCCCACCAATATAACTACTCGTATGTCTGTGGTGACTCTCTCTCTCTCTCTCTCTCTGTGTGTGTGTGTAAAAGAAAGACAGAGACAGAGAGTTAAGGCAACAAAAATCAAAGAATTCTAAGGTTATAATGCAAATAGAGCCACCATCACACAGTATGTAGCGTGACACCGGGTTGTAGTCCACCCTTCATTCCGCCTCATTGCACCTTTACGTTGAGAGGCACCCACATGCCTTGCTCATACTGTGGCATCAAGCAGTCAGGCCTGCAAGATGAGTGGTCTGCCAAGCGAGTGGATTTATTCTTATTTCTCGACTAACATCAATGGCTGATTATGAGCTCTAGTACCCACATTTAAGCTACAAATTATTCTCCTGTTTGAATATTACGCAATGGAAACGGATAACGCACATCTGACTATTAGTAATTTACACAACTCTGATTGTTCACTACGCTCTGGCAATACCACATTTTCTTTCTTACCCAACGGCTTTGATCAACACATGGCCATCGCACTGAATATGAATGGCGCACACATTATAAATTATGGATATCATGACTGCACACTATTCGAAGAACAAGCTCACCAATCTTTTTCTTTTCATTATCTTTTTTATTCCGATAAATTCTATTATGATTAAAAGATAACCTAAACACACCATTACATTTTATACAACAATTACACATGAGAAACTCCGCCCAGTGGGCATGGCTTTACATTGGTGATTCTCTACCTTACGGTCTCGTAATTATCTAACGCTACAGTGCACTTTCTGGATAGGATGGTGGATCTTTTGCTATATCTCACACTTCGACTCTCACACCCATCATCACGAAAATTTACTCCAGACCGAGCGGTACAAAAAGGAACATGCATAACCCACTGCCTCTGAACCTATCTTGCTACTCTCCCATGCAAATCACACATACTTAAATTATATGAAATACATCACACTGGCAACATAGAATACATCACAAAGAATAGTCATAACGTTAGAATCACTTCACTTTCAGCTTTCCCACTTCAATTAGTATTCATCCCAGTTTCATAAGACACTGCCCCACTTCGTAACTTTTCTTTCCTACTACGAACTCTGGAGGATATATGCCCGTCTTCCTGTGCAATGCAAGCCAAGTGGCGCTGCTGGATGGACGGCTGACTCACTTTGCTTCTCTCTCAGAGTATTAGAGTTTGAATCTAGCGTCACACGAAAAGATAACACGCAAAGTAATATTAAGATCATATTCGTCACACACGCGAATCCTCAACTGTTACCTTGGACGAGTACTTCTCTTTATCTTTTGTCTCATACACTGATTGAGACTCACACAGTACTCACCACGTGGAAGTGCTCGTCTCTAATTTCAAGTCCTGAACACGCCATTTCTTAAATATTTCCAACTTATAGTACACGCGCCAGTAATTCAGCTTAACTTTAGCACTTGGAAGTATTTCAACTTAGTACTAGCACTCGCAAGTATTTCAACTTAGTACTAGCATTCGCAAGTATTTCAACTTACTGCTACACGTGGTTTCATTGTGACCGTTGGTCACTTCCGAAAATTACTACGATCCCCTTAATATTACCTGCCTGTCATTTAATTCTCCCCCCCCCCCAAAAGTTCCTGAAATAGAGAAATAATTATTCCAAGCTACTCTCAAGTATTTCACATGCATGCCATCTCTCCACTCTTTTGTCTTTACGGAGCACACCTAAGACAGGTCTTACCAACACAAGATCCAGCGCCAGAGTGCTGAAACATGGCCGTTCTTCAGGTCATCTCGTCCCTCCGCCGAGCACCATGCTACCGTATTGGTCAGCCACATCTCAGGCGCTCAAAGCTCAGATAAATTTCATCTCTTTGGTTCCACCAAAGGTGTCCAAAGGACCGTCTCAAAGATGATTATATATTGCACAATCACTATCTGCGGTTCTCACCAAATTGGATGTAGCTATTTATTTTGTGGGAGTGCACATGTGATCAATTAAATAAATAAATTGTATTTCTTTCCTACACTGGTATCCGGCTTCGGTGTATTAAGCGAAACTGAGTTATTATTACAAAAAATATGTTGTTCTAACAATAATAACGAAGAATGATGTACCTATTTTCAATGACAGGCGGTACTGTACTCTTTCAACACTACTTGTTGAGTAATAGTCTGACCGACCATACAGTGCAAAAAACCCGGGTAAATGCGAGTAGGACTCACGCATCGATGGTTCCATTAAAGCTTAGTTACTTGTACAGATAGTTGATTCATACCTGGAATTGGGAACTTCTACGATTTTTGCCTATTATCGATATCGACACTGACAAGTTATCAAAATATGTGACATAACTGGCTTACCTTTTCATTACATTGACAGATGCCTACGTTTTTTACACCACCAAGGGGCCATAAACCTTGGCATGTAAGTTTCAGCTTCAGACGTTTACCCGTTCGTGGGTAAATTGGGTCTTAACAGCCGAAAGGACTGACGGATGCAGTCGGATAACAAATGACAAAATATTTTCCTGTAATATATTGCAATAACAATAATTTTCCAAGTTCTTTCCTTTAGTTGTATTGTGAAATCGTGATACTTGGCAAATTTCATGATACCAGCTCAAATGGAAGTACACTACATGTTTTGACGAGTGAGTTTGCGTGTATCAAAATGTTTGATGTAACTAGTCAAGTCTTTTGATTACGCTGACGTAGAAGCTACAGTTTCTTACACCTCCAAGGGACGGTAGACCGCAGTGTGCAGCACAAATTTCAACTTGGTGTGTCTACCCTTTCCTGAGAAAAAGGGATTTTAACGGACAGACAGACAGACAGACGGGCGGGCGGACAACGAAGTGATACTATAAGGGTTCGGTTTTAACCGACTGAGGTACGGAACCCTAAAAAGGTAGCAGTAAATTTTTATAGGGTAATTCTGTGTACCTTGCTTCTTTTATGAGCTCCTGTTGACTTGTGCACAGAAAGGTGCATAGCAACCAAAGCAATGAAATCTAATATGACCAGTTTTACGACAATTCTCGCTGAAGATGCGTGCTCGGGGAGGTCTCTGGCTGGTGCAGCAGGCATGCGTGGCACACATTACTGGTTACTAGTCCCGAGGTTTCTAGAACATTGGTGCATTGATGCTTCCATTGAATTCTTAAGTTAGGGCGCAATTTTTCTGTGAGGATACTCCTTCAATACAAGAAGAGGACCGTAAAGGTGGATGAGGCGGAATAGTGCGGAAGATTTCTACACTCTTTCAGCGCTCTGTTGAGAGTTGAAGAACAGGAAGAGTAGCAAGGTAACTGAACGAAGTTCATTAAGTTTCAGAGATATTATGACAACAAACGACCTACGTATTCAGAAACGTGGCTGATGACCACTCAACAGATGCTGTAACTAGGGGTGCCATTTCTCTTTTCTTTTTTGTTTTGGTTTGAGGGGGAGAGGGGGCGTGAGAAGGAGAGAAGTCGGTGCGACAAAAATGTCTGATTAAAAGTGCTCAGCAGAAAAACGTCTCTGACAGTTAAGCGTTTTCTGAGACTTAAGGCTACCAATATCTCAAGAGAAGCTGTACCGTCTGTAATGTTATTTTGTCGCGCTGTGTTACTCTCAAGGCAGCTTCACCGTTGTCGAATAAATCCAGCAGCTGTTGGTGTTTAAGATCGCTGCACGGTACAAGACCTGTCACACTTATCAAGTCGTCAGCGCGCTAGCGCATCGTGCCTGTGTTGTCTTGGCAACAGTACACAAGTCTCTGATCGTCGCATGATCGCGATTAATATGGTTTTCCTGTAAGTTCTCAGCATTTTAATAAGATTTTGCAAGTCGTGAACAACAATAACTTATACCCAAGACAAGATTGATTTTAGTGTGTATTAATGTGTAAGAACCGCGTTACAGAATACAGGTTAACGTGGACAGTATGTGATGTATCAACTGTCATCGTTAAGTGAAACTCTTGTTGTTGTTGTGGTCTTCAGTCCAGAGACTGGTTTGATGCAGTTCTCCGTGCTACTCTATCCTGTGCAAGCTTCTTCATCTCCCAGTTCCTACTGCAGCCTACATCCATCTGAATCTGTTTAGTGTATTCATCTCTTGGTCTGTCTCTACGATTTTTACCCTCCACGCTGCCCTCCAGTACTAAATTGGTGATCCTTGATGTCTCAGAATATGTCCTACCAACCGATCCCTTCTTCAAGTCACGTTGTGCTACAAATTTCTCTTCTCCCCTATTCTATTCAATACCTGCTCATTAGTTATGTGATCTACCCATTTAATCTTCAGCATTCTTCTGTAGCACCACATTTCGAAAGCTTCTATTCTTTTCTTGTCTAAACTATTTATCGTCCATGTTTCACTTCCATACATAGCTACACTCCATACAAATACTTTCAAAAACGACTTTCTGACACTTAAATCTATACTCGATATTAACAAATTTCTCTTCTTCAGAAACACTTTTCTTGCCATTGCCAGTCTACATTTTATATCCTCTCTACTTCGACCATCATGAGTTATTTTGCTCCCCAAATAGCAAAACTCCTTTACTACTTTAAGCGTCTCCTTTTCTAATCTAATTCCCGCAGAACCACCCGATTTAATTTGACTACATTCCATTATCCTCGTTTTGCTTTTGTTGATGTTCATCTTATATTCTCCTTTCAAGACACTGTCCATTCCGTTCAGCTGCTCTCCCAGGTCCTTTGCTTTCTCTGACAGAATTACAATGTCATCGGCGAACCTCAAATTTTTTATTTCTTCTCCGTGGATTTTAATTCATAATCCGAATTTTTCTTTTGTTTCCTATACTGCTTGCTCAATATACAGATTGGATAACATCGGGGATAGTCTACAACCCTGTCTCACTCCCTTACCAACCACTGCTTCCCTTTCATGCCCCTCGACTCTTATAACTGCCATTTGGTTTTTGTACAAATTGTAAATAGCCTTTCGCTCCCTACGTTTTACCCCTGCCACCTTAAGAATTTGAAAGAGAATATTCCGGTCAACATTGTCAAAAGCTTTCTCTAAGTCTACAAATGCTAGAAACGTAGGTTAGCCTTTCCTTAATCTGTCTTTTAAGATAAGTTGCAGGGTCAGTATTGCCTCACGTGTTCCAACATTTCTACGGAATCCAAACCGATCTTCCCCGAGGTCCGCTTCTACCAGTTTTTCCATTCGTCTGTAAAGAATTCGTGTTAGTATTTTGCAGTGGTGACTTAATAAACTGACAGTACGGTAATTTTCTCATCTGTCAACACCTGCTTTCTTTGGGATTGGAATTACTATATTCTTCTTGAAGTCTGAGGGTATTCCACCTGTCTCATACATCTTGCTCACCAGATAGTAGAGTTTTGTGGTGTCACCACCAGACACCACACTTGCTAGGTGGTAGCCTTTAAATCGGCCGCGGTCCATTAGTATACGTCGGACCCGCGTGTCGCCACTGTCAGTAATTGCAGACCGAGCGCCACCACACGGCAGGTCTAGAGAGACGTCCTGGCACTCGCCCAGTTGTACAGCCGACTTTGCAAGGAACGGTTCACTGACAAATACGCTCTCATTTGCCGAGACGATAGTTAGCATAGCCTTCAGCTACATTTGCTACGACCTAGCAAGGCGCCGTATTCAATTGATAAGTAATATTGTGAAGCATGTATCATCAAGAGCGATGTTCTACAAATGTGGATTAAAGTTAAGTATTCCAGAAGCTACGTACTTTTCTTTATAGCATTCATTACGTATCCTGTTTCAGACCTCATGCCAGCCTGCGTGAGTTTAAGCGCGTGCCTTTCGGCTTCCTCTCATTGTGTCTAGGCTGTCTTGTCTAGACACAACAAGTTTTGTCAGGGATGAATCTCCCAAGGTTGTCAGTAGTTCTAATATAATGTTGTCTACGCCTGGGGCCTTGTTTCGACTTAGGTTTTTCAGTCCTCTGTCAAACTCTTCACGCAGTATCATATCTCCCATTTCATCTTCATCTACATCCTCTTCCATTTCCATAATATTGTCCTCAAGAAAATCGCCCTTGTATAGACCCACTATAATACTCCTTCCACCCTTCTGTTTCCCTTCTTTGCTTAGAACTGGGTTTCCATCTGAGCTCTTGATATTCATATTCACGCCACCTTAAGTTCTACAAGGTGGTTTCAGTAAGTAATGTAACACATTTCTTCTGAAAACAGATTTGTTTTATTCAAGATTCCTCTACATCATATTATTACCCACTATTATGGCCACAAAACCGTATTTTTCAACATATTCTCCGTTCAATGCGACTGTCTTACGCCTCCTTACTGGGGGGGGGGGCCTGTATGGCCGCATGGTACCACTCTGCTGATCGGTATCGGAGCCGATTTCTTGATGCATGAATACCCTCTCATTATTCCATGTACTGCTCTCACGGAGTGCATCTTTATTTGGTCAAACAGAATGAAGTCGGAAGGTTGGAGATCCGGGTTTTAGGGAGGATGAGGAACATCAGTGAGCTCCCCTCGGGTACCCTGACTTGTGTGAGACCTAGCGTTGCCATGGACAAAGAGAGGTTCGTTTGCGTTACTATGGCGGCGAACACGCTGAAGTCGTTTCTTCAGTTTCTGAGGGAAGTGCATTACCCAGCAGAGTTAGTCGTTGCACCATGAGGGAAGACATCAAACAGAATAGCCCCACCAGGCACCCAGAAGACCGTAGTCATGACAGGGTGCGCCTCTGAACTTTTTCTTCGGAGGGGAGATGGTATGGCGCCACTCCATGGATAGCCGTTTTGTCTCCGGTTCGAAGCAATGAACCAGAATTTTGTCGCCTGTGAAGATGTTAGACAAAAAATTCCACTCATATGGTCCTTCGTTGCTCTTCATGGTCTTCTGTTAGGCGACGAGGAAGGGTCCACACGCTTTTGAATACCTCAACTACTGGACGAGTGCGTTAGCACCATCATCGGAGACATCCATTGTGCAGCGACGTGTTTGATTGTGATCTGTCTTTCAGCTCGAATGAGTGTGTCCGCACTTTCGAACATTGCAGGAATCGTAGCTTTGTGCGGTTGGCCGGCAAGCGGGAGATCGGAGAGGTTTGCGTGCTCTCGCTGCGATGATTACAGACACTTCGCCCAACGACTCACCGTGGATTTGTTCATTGCCGGATCTCCGTAGACAATCTTCAAGCGCCTATGTATATTTGTGATGATCTGGTTTTCCGCCAAAAGAAACTCAAAGACAGCTCTCTGCTTGGAACGCACCTCCTTTGCAAACAACATTCTGAAGGCTATGGATAGCACTGCGATCGATCTGGACTTCATGACCGCTCCCTTCCCGTCAACCTCAGTAAGACCAACCACTTCGCATCCCACCTTTTCAAGGTCTTCCTCGTACCTGATGATTCCCACTTCGATTATTCCCTTTTCCCCACCATCATGGAACGCACCGATACCTCAGTCGCTCAGCTTTCTCCCAGTCTCCAGCACTTGAGGCAGTGCCCCCCTCCAACATAAACACTATAATCACAGCACAAGACATGAAACTTATCCTCTGGTCAAAACGCAACACCGCCCCTGGTCACGACTGTGTCACCTACCACCACCTCAGAAAATGCCTGTTCTCGTTCCTGACTGTCCTTGCCAATACGTACAACGTCATCCTCTCCACTGGCTTCTACCCTGACCTGTGGAGGACTTCCCGCATCCTCTTATTCCTCAAACCCAAGAAACCCCCTTCTGTCGCCTCTTCCTATCGTCCCATCTGCCTCACCTCTGTCTTCAGTAATGTCTTCGAATCCATCCTCTCCTGTAATATTCATCATCACCTTAATCAACACCACCTCCTCCCTGTTACCCAGTGTGGCTTCCGACCCTCCTTCTCCACTGAAGACCATCTCCTTAACTTCGTCCACCTTCTCTCCCTCCAACTTAACTCCTGTCGCTCCGCCATTTTTGTATCCCTCGATCTCCGAAATGCTTACAACTGCATATGGCATCCCAGTCTCCTCTTTAAACTCCGAACCTGCGCCCTGCCTATAAATTTTGTCTGTCTGGTCGCTTCCTTTCTCTCACGCCGTCCTTCCTATGTTACTCTCCACGACACCAACTCCCATATCTTTTATCCCATTGCTGGCGTTCCCCATGGCTCCGTCCTCTCCCCACTCCCCTCTCCTCTCTCTCCTGTACTCCACTGAGATGCTCAAGCCACCCACACCTGTACATCTCCT
The DNA here is from genome assembly GCF_023898315.1 of Schistocerca nitens. Lineage (NCBI taxonomy): Eukaryota > Metazoa > Arthropoda > Insecta > Orthoptera > Acrididae > Schistocerca > Schistocerca nitens. The sequence goes on along the minus strand of NC_064614.1, from coordinate 763,354,955 downwards.
CCAATATACTGGTGACACCGCCTTCCTGGCCCTCTATCCTACCCTTCAACGGTCCCAACACACACTCCAAACCCAATTTGACCAGTTCACCACTTGGTGCAACCAGTGGTTCCTCCGTATCAACCCCTCCAAGACCCAGGCAATTATCATAGGCCACACCACCCACTCCTTCCGTCTCCATGATTTCTACCTAACCATTTATGCTCGTCCATCCAGCTCACCCCCACCCTGAGATACCTTGGCCTCACCGTCACTTCACTTGGATCCCCCCCCCCCCCCCCCGCTTTTATAAGGCCCTCCAAATCCTACAACGCCATGTGCTCTGCCTTGCCTTCTGTATCCACTTTCTGTCCCACACAGACCTCCTGTATGACCTCATCCCCTTCCCCCACCTGCTTTTCCTCAAACATATCTGCATCTTTTATGCTATCTGCAGGATTGATACCCCCCACCCCCTGGTATCCTCCTGCCTCTCCACCCCCAGCCTGTGGTGTTCTATCGCTGCATCCCTCCCTCTCTCCACCTCTTCACCTTCCATCTCCTTCATCAGGGAAATTTCCACAACCTCCCACTCCAGGATGATGAACTTCGCCAAGGCATCTACCCTTCCTACCAGCTGTAGCCTGGCCTTGTTCCCCCTCCCCAGGACCCCCATTTTCCTCCCCCGTCCTTCCCCCAGAGCAGTTTTTCCTCCTCCCCCCAAGACTCTGCACACTGTCCTCGGCTGTTTCCCTCTGCTGTCCTTCCCTCCCCGGCCCCCTTCGGCGCCCCCCCCCCACCCATCTCTGCCTCTCCCCTCCATCTAGCACCGCCCATCCCTCCTTCCTTCCCTTCTCCCTTGTCTCTGTACCCCTGGCAGATCCTCTCAATTTGTTCGCCATTGTCGGTGTGCTATGTGAGTTTTGTGTTTGGTGCTGTTCTCCGATGATGTCAAGAGCTGTGATTTTAATCATGTGGTGGACTTGCACATGGTGTTGCTGTTCATGATTGTTATGTGCTACGCCACCCATCGCAACTTTTCTGCTCTGGCTGTACTTTGCCTTGTCTTTCTTTTAATTGTCACAATGTGTGATTTTTTGTGTACACTTTTTAGATTTTTATCACAATTTTTCCAGTTACCCCCTTTTTACCTTATATTCCATAATGTTTCCCTTGTTGTTTTAAATGTCTCCCTGTCTCCACTGTCTCTCGGTTGAAGAGCGGCGCCTAAGCTGCTGCCAGCCTGCTCCATATGGGCCATTGAAATTCAACAAATAAAAAAATTATTATGAAGACACTATGCTTCCAGTTAAGTTCAGTTCGTCTCCAAATAGTAGCAATGTAATAATACGCCTTCTACAAGAAGACTCTTCTTATTTAAAGCACTTGATAATTCTTAAGCAACTTTATAATGGAGAGAGCGTCTGGATTGCACAATTTGCAACGATGCAAATGCAGGTGCGTTTGTCCGAGTTTCAGTTCTGTCATCAGCGGAGCGAAACGCAGTACTGAGGTAAGTGCGTTTAGGAGGGGCTATCAAGTGCTCACTCTCTGGACACCAACACAAATGAGGGAACACTCTGCCTACCTTCCCACAGAAAATCTCACTCCACTGTGCAAGCAGGTTATTTTAATACCTCAAGTACACTGTAATTAGAGCTTGTATGGCCACTTCTTTCCAGCTGATCGAATCAGTTATGGAGGATCTTAGCGTTAAGTCTGTCCTACTATACGACATAGCGATTATTTCACGTCAAAAATATTGCTAGAGGTGGAAATCATATTAAGTAGCTTGAAATATCTCCAGTGAACTCCGATTACTAACTGAACGATTGCTAATCTGAGCATTAAGAATCTGAGATATCGATCCACACTCTGCAGGGATTTCTTGACGTCTGAACATAGATTCCGTACAGTGACAGCCATTAGTAATGAATTAAAACTTGAATGAGAAATCCGCAGATGTCCCTATACCCCGGTGTAATCGCGCACATTCATCTGAATCACGTAAAGTGAGTGGCCAGGTGTCCGTATTGAGCTATTCCCGCGGGGGGCAATCTACACACGCATTGAAACTCTGATCTCGCTGTGGGGCTTTCCAACGCTTGTCCGCTTATAGCCACATTAAAGCTACAGTGTGGCCAACTTATCGGCCTGCCACAATCATGGCTGGTAAAGCGAGTGCTCTGCTTTGTTAATCGCTGTATCTGCTCTTGCCCATTACCACGAAACCAATCTGCGTAATTACTGAATTACCTCGTAAAGATTTAAGTGGAGCTCGCGAACGAACTAATTCTGCATCGCGATATCCGAATACAACAACTCTAGGCGAAACTCAGGCGTGGCGTCCACTACACTGTATTACAGTATCTGTTGTTACATTGCGCACCAGAACATTATTTAGTTTAGTGACATAACTTCCACTACGTCTTAAGGAAAGAAACTAACTCTTTACAAATTTCCTTATTTTCGATTTTATCGGCTAATTCAAGACTTTTCGTTAGCGTGATTAAAACACAGAGGAGGTTTTGGAAAATTTTTCAGTGCACATCTCACTTTCCGCGAAAACTGTTTATTACATTTGCTATCAGATACTCATAGGGTATTTAGACTTATGCACATTTCTTTTGGAATTAGCTGGTACAACCGATGTTTTGCACTCAGGGTTTGTTTTGTCTCTAATAGAAAATACTGCATTCGGAGTTACGTTACTGTGTGCCTACATTTTAATACTCTTGCAGTGTGCAACACCATTTTATAAACCTACTGGTGTCTCTACCTCTAACTGATTTTCTATTTTCGTATAAACTTCCTTCTTATTTTCAGTGCTGCTAATCATACACTGACGTTGTGTTGATAACATTGGAGAAAATAATCTTGTTAATGCGTAGTTTGGGTTATAGTAGTTTCCTGTTTAGGGTGGTTTACTCGAGACCATATTCTTCCAGTTATTGTACGTCTGAGTGCCAACGATACGAAAGTCATATGTTGATATGCTGTGCTGCGTCATTGCCACTAATCGTGGAGGTAAGTATGATTATAATAGGGGAAATAAATATATTTCCCTGACAAATGAAAATAATAGAATGCCTTAGTTCACTCTGAGCTGATGGTAATTTAAATTGACAAAGGAACTGCAAGTTTAAATTAGTGTTGTGCCATACGATGGTTGTAGATTTTGATGTAGAAGTTCTCGGGAATGGAATCAACTGTTACTTTAAGTCACTTCCTGGATCTTGATACTATATCAGAGATATTTATCCCCTGCATCCTCAACAGTTATTATATTCTGTCTTGCAGAATTCATCGTCATGTTACCTCTAGCGAGAGAAAAACAACTCATTTCTGTTGTAGACATTCGGCATCTGCTGGCTCTTATTTTCAACGCTGAGAAGAAAGGAAAAAAAAGAAGGAAGCGTCAGAGGTTACTACCTAAATCCGGGAAGTGCGAGCGCTTCTTCACTCATCTGCATCATGAAGTGAACTGAAAGGCTGATCGTTTCTATAACTAACGCCAAATCCACATGTCAATAAGCTGTCTGCAACACGTGTACTTAACAGATTAATTATTTCGACTGTTCTCTGAAAGCGTAGTGAGTACCAAAATCAACATTAACAGCAACTTCCTAGAACCTCGTGGTAGTTGTGGCACATATCGAGAAAGGGCTGTCAATGAAATATTCCCTGTAGCAGCATTTTCTGAGATGCCAAATATGCAGCGAGATACCAATTTACTCAAACGTCTTACTTCTTTCTCGCTTTTGACAAGTCAGAAATTAAAAGCATTTTTTTTTCTACAGTTCGACAGCACTGGCTCATCAAATTTAACCTCACAATGGTTCTAGTGCCCTAGCTCTGTTGTTTTAGTGCAGCTCTATTCGTAGTGATTTCAGAGCATTTTAATTATTAAGTGCTTCATCGTCCGTATGAAGAAATGAGGTGAGTTCCTCCACCTGCGCTGTTCGATGTGCTCGCACTTCGTCATCCACAAAAACGAAGTCAGGGCTGAATGCAGCCCTGAAATGACGCACATGAGAAAACAGTACAGTGTCACGATGAAGTTTGTAACACCATAACTCTAGTGCTCTACTGATTTATTTTGCTTTTGTTTCATTTAATGTTACATCGTTGAGTTACTGTAAATATGTTTGATTGAATCCATAACACAAAATTGTATACTCCTTTCTTTGTTTAAAACTTTGATGTCATGGTTTGATTCTATGCAAGTAGTCTATCTGTCATTTAAATTCTTTGCCTGAATTGGAGGGAGACAAAGCTTACTGTATACATCTGGAATTTGGGTGAATAATTTTTTGTAGAAATGTCAATATGTGCGAATGTTTTGTTTAAAATGATTGTTTGCTGTTATGTAAACTGCTGATCCTCGCTTAGGATTCTTAGTTATTCTGTGTATAAGAGTTAGTGTGGTACCCCTCGGGAACAGAACTGTGTAGCGCGCGCAAATTGTGGTTGGCCTAGGTAGAAAAGGTGGAACAAGAGTCAGTCGGGGACGAGCTACCAAACTGTGCACTGCCATGTAAAAGTTGTATATTGTGCTGGTTCCGAGAGAGGCTTTTTCTGCCACTGTCCAATGCCTCGGATGGATGTATAAATAGCTGGAAAGATTCTGGAATTGGTATCCATCATCGCCACCAAGAAGGGACAGAGTCCAGCAATTCTGCCTGCAAATCCACCTACCAACATGCAGTTGCCACCACATTGCGCAATCATTGTAACGGAATACGATAATAATGTACAGTGAAGGATCAGCTTATTGGATGTGTTAGTGTGCTCAAATATAAGGTAACTTATAACTGAATTTATGTACCTACCTTGATTTTTTCCCTATCATAACACCTCTCAGGTTCCTCTCCATTTAAACTATGATTATCGAGTGTCCTCGTTTGTGGAAAAAATGAAAGCCTCAGAACATTAAGTAATGTTGTTTGATCTTTGGTAAGAAGGGAGTGTTCAGATTTAATGTGGATTTAGTGAAATTGTGGGAGGTACTAAATGTAGTCTTGTGAAAGCCTCCCAGGGATGGAAACAGTCTAATTTAAAGTTTTGTGGAATCTCAAAGTCACCTATTTAATCATTTACTTGAAAGTAGAAGACTGTGATAATAAAAACAATTTGCTGTTTCTTTTAAAAATTTAAAGTTCTTGAAACTGAGGCTTATGAAGTTTTGCTTAGTTAACGATCATAGTGCTGCCTGTAGTAAATTTTAAAAGGTGAGTCAGTACCTTGCAAATTTGTCAACATTGTGTCTCACTGCAGTTAAAGTCGTGAATTGCAGTTGTGGAAAGTTATTTAATCATACTTGCTAAGCACTTGTTTCTCTTGGGTATTGAAAGTGGATATTAATAGTGTAATAGGATCCACAGGTTATCCTTTACCACTATCTATGAAAACAATAATGTCTTTATTCAAAAGACAGTGAGAAGTAACCTGTTATTGAATTTCATTTAACTTTCATTTTAAATAGTAAAGTATTTAACTGAGAGAGACTTAACCTGCTCATAATTTTGCAGTGAACAACATTTATAATTCTATGTCAAGTAGGAAAGTGTTTGAAAAATAATACTTAACCTATGTCCAATTAATGATCGTGCAGTGAATATTAATAGAAATGTTATAAAGACAATTCAGTTGGAATAAGCCCTGAAAGCAATAGTGTGTTTCATTATCTGTTATATTTATGCAAATAGTCTGTTCTGCTCTGTCAGCTTCCAATCTTAACGTTGAACATATGCAGGTGTCAGAGTTCATTGCACTCGCGTGTGGCAAAATATAGGTTGTGTTTGTCCGCTAAAGTTACTCATACACCCTTTCTTAAACAAGAACGTTAATCTTTCTCTTGCCTAATTAGGCTGGCGACCGTTTCCTATATTCTTTAAACAGTGTAGCTAGGTAAAATATTATTTGTTACTATTTGAATATTTACGTAATTCTAACTTTCATTTCCGATAGCCACCTACGTTAGGTAGGACACGGTCAACATATCAAAATTCCTCTCAGAGGACAACACTGCCCTGTTGCTTTATACCATAATTACTTTAACAAGATAGTTTTTATTTCACGACCTGCCTCTAACATGAAGGTTATGGTATAGCAGTAGCTGACAGTAGTGTTATACGTGGCTTTTCCGTGACAGGACTGTTTGTTCTGTTGGGGCATAGTACGTAATAAGCCAAAATTGGTATTTGATTATATAAGCTATGTAAATCCAGTTGCAGTGTTATAAGTTGAGCAGTGTGTGTACCATGGTCAAAGATTTGGAGGTTAGTACGCCCATGCAAAGCAATGCCTCCCAGCATCATAACACCCGGATCACCAAAACGAACATGTTCGACAATATTCCTGTCTTAATAACGAGTTCCCTCGTCTCGCCATATGAGGGTACGTCTAGCAACGTCGAACATGAACGTTTTGGTAGTCAAGTTATTATGACATAGGGAACGACAGTGTTGCATCGACCTACTGATCTCTAAATCTTTGAACACTGTACAGTAACAGGTCAATGTTATCGTGACGCTGTAGTACTTCGCTATGTGCGTAATTTCAGGGGTGCATTCGGCTCTGTCTTTATTTTCGTGGATGACAATGCGCGACTGCATCGAATAGCGTAAGTGTAGGAGCTCTTGGAACGAAAGTATATTCGGCGAATAGACTGACCTGGCAGTTTCCCATATTAAATCACATGGAGCACCTCTGGGATGCATTGGCGAGACGCATCCAGCAGTTGTCAGCCGCGCTAGTGGAGGAGTGGAACGTTGTATAACACGAACTCCCTGTCAACATTTTGGCCAGTGTGAAACATGCATTGTGGTGATTATACACCCTATTAAGAACAATATCTCCCCTTTTGTAATGACTAGAAGCCATCATGAATCGCCATGACTACGGTGTAATTTTTGTCTTTGACTATAAGTGTAATTTCTGTTCGCCTCATTGCGTATTTTCTAAACTGCAGCAGTTCTCTCTATGTATGGTCCAAGTTCCATTGAGCTTTGTTACATGACAGTCACACATCATGCGAAAGTTACTTCGTCCGTAAGTTTTGCCAGCCAGTGCATATCTCGCATGAGGAGTCTGCAGTACGTCAGCGAACGTTGAGAACAGGTTTCTCACATCAAGAAAGTAGAAGCATTACACAAACGTACGACAGCATTTGAGTATTTTTCAGTAACGTATGAAAATCTTCTACAATAAAAACGCTACATACACTGAAGAGGCAAAGAAACTGGTACACGTGCATAATATCGTGTAGGGTCCCCGCGAGCACGCAGAAGTGCCGCAACACGACGTGGTGTGGACTCGACTAATGTCTGAAGTAGTTCTGGAGAGAACTGACACCATGAATCCTACTGGGCTGTCCATAAATCCGTAAAAGTACGAGGGGGTGGAGATCTCTTCTGAACAGCACGTTGTAAGGCATCCCAGATATGCTCAATAATTTTCACGTCTCGGGAGTTTGGTGGCCAGCGGAAGAGTTTAAGCTCAGAAGAGTGTTCCTGGAGGCAATCTGTAGAAATTCTGGACGTGTGTTGTGCGACATTGTCCTGCTACAGTTGCCCAAGTCCGTGGAATGCACAATGGACATTAATAGATATAGCTGATGCGACTGGATGCTTACGTACGTGTCACCTGTCAGAGTCATATCCAGACGTATCAGGGACCCCATATCACTCCAACTGCACGCGCCCCACACCATTACAGAGCCTCCACCGGCTTGAAAAGTCCGTTTGCTGACATTCAGGGTCTATGGATTCATGACGTTGTCTCCACACCCGTAGACGTCCATCCGCTGGATACAATTTGAAACGAGTCTCGTCCGACTAGGAAACATGTTTACAGTCATCAGCAGTCCAAGGTAGGTGTTGACGGGCTCAGGCAAGGCGTAAAGCTTTGTGTCGTGCAGTCTTCAAGAGTGCACGAGTGCGCCTTCGGCTCCGAATGCACATATCGTTGATGCTTCGCTGAATGGTTCGCCCTGTCCCACTTGTTGATGGCCCAGCACTGAAATCTGCAGCAATTAGCGGAAGGATTGCACTTCTGTCACATTGAACGATTCACTTCATTCGTTGTTCGTTCCGTTCTTGCAGGATCTTTTCCCGATCGCAGCGATTTCTGAGATTTGATGTTTTACCGTATTCCTGGTATTCAAGGGACACTCGTGAAATGATCTTACAAGCAAATCGCCACTTCATCGCTACTTCGGAGATCCTGTGTCCCATCGCTAGTGCGCCGACTATAACACCACTTTCAAACTCACTTTAATCTTGATAACGTGCCATTGTAGCAGCAGTAACCGATCTCAGACCTGCGCCAGACACTTATTGTGTAATACAGGCGTTGCCGACCGCTGGACCGTACTCTGCCTGTTAACGTATCTCTATGTTTGAATATGCATGCCTATACCAGCTTCTTTGGTGCTTCAGTGTATGAAAACCTTCTTTGATAAGAACACTACGTTGTACGTAATAACACTGGATAATGGAACTGTAAACCTTTTCAGTTGTAACACAGAATATCAACAAATGGTTAAAATGTCCTCAGACGGCCGAGATGGCCGAGCGGTTCTAGACGCTACAGACTGGAACCGCGCGACCGCTGTTAGGTTTAAGTAGTTCTAAGCTCTAGGGGACTGATGACCTCAGAAGTTAAGTCCCATAGTGCTCAGAGCCATTTGAAACATTTTTTAAAATGTCCTCGATCCGTTTCATTGCACTGTAACGACACGGGCTACTATGTGCGTGCAAAAGCAGCCGACTGCAGAATACGCTGACACTGTGAACATACCAGTGACGTCCGTTGTACTGGGCCGCGGGCGGCGAATGCCACCAAGTCGTGTGGGCGAAGAACGCGCGCGGCTCACCCAAGCCCTCCCGACCTGTGCCAGCTCCACACCCCCACGCGTACTCGTTGTCCCGATGTCGTGTGCTTGGGTGTGGTAGCCGACACTCCGACACTAGATGTCCTAATAACGAGCAGCAATGACCGGTCACAACCCCTCTCCCCCTTCCACGCCAGGGGTAGACCAGGAAGGTGGCCGACGACGGCTAGGTTGCGAGGAGGCCCCAAGGGCGACCCCTTCCCGGACGTGCACAACTTGCAATCCTTCGGGCGAAATCCATTAGAGGGCGGTGGCTAGCCAGACACCAGTTTCCCTCATCGGTAATGTTTCCCCTAGTCTCGCAATCCCCACGCCACAGTTATGGCGCGCCTCGTGCCGGAAGTCGTTAAGTTCATCAGCTGACAGATATCCAGCCGATATTCATCACCCAGTGTTAGCCGTCTTTTCTAAGAAACTCAAATGACCTTCATTGTCTCTGGTTCAAAATGCAGAGAGAATGACAGCCCCTAGGCACAAAACTGTTCCGAGCTACAAAATATTACTTCACTGCTTAGTCGCAACGCTAGCGGGTCTATGCACCTCGATTGTGACCGGTGTCGCAAACCTCATGTGCCCCGAGCGCTTTGACGTAGTGTCAACAATGCTGCTCAGTGGTTTACTTCATTAGCACATCGGCCACGCTGGCCTCTACTGCCTGACGACAGGTGGAAAATTTTTCGGCGTGCAGCGCACCCAGGGGCACACTTGACCAAAAAAATTGCAGGATAGCAGCGAATGATTACGCAGTCATTCACGATTCGTTTGTCTACCACCTTCGCATTGTCACTTCCGATCACTTAAATTAAGAAATGTCTCCATCGGCATAAATCTATTGCGTTTAGATTTGGCAGGCACGTGTGGTATGTAGCTGGTCTGCTCATATACATCCACCTAACTTCTTGAACGTTCGTTTTATAGTTCTAACACTGCGACTGAAATGATCTGTAGTCCTATCAAATATAAGCCACATAATTTCTCGTGTGTTTACAACAGCATCTCTCACAAGATCTGGGGCCTGTGTAGAGCTCGTACAAATACCTTGGCTTATGCGTAAAAACACGTTCTCGTCCTGAGCGCTGGACGATTCCCTCTCTTTCTTCCACTGTTAGTCGACTGTCGCCGGCCAACAGTGCACTTTGAGCGTTATTCATTGCTGCCCCTTTGCTACGTAGCACGGCACCGCAGTTTCACACCGTTGATGCAGGGAATGTACTTCATAAATTTATGTCAAAAGAAGTGAATGAGAAAATAATCCTCTTATTAAAAACTGCGCTTCACGCGATTGTAGGAACCGATAGCTGTTCCAACAGCACAATAAAGAGATTAAAGGAGAGAGAAAAAGTACCGATAAGTACTTCAAAAGGCCTCACCGCTTCAGGACATACGCGCAAGAAGCAGAAGAAACACTGATATTTGGGTAATGTTGATGAACAGGTTTTCAAGGGAATGACAATTTCTGTGTTTATAACAAACCAGCATTTATGGCAACTTCTTGGGTTGACCGAAATTTGTGAGAGCACCTTCTTTTCGGTAATGTTTATTTTCGGCTACAATGAATGATGTCCATTTTCCTCGAATAGTTGCGGTACACAATGATGCATTTGCAAAAACTTCCTATCTTTCCTAATTTGTCCAAAACGCTATAATGCTTTTGCTTATTTCTGTGAATTAATGTTGTATTGAGAAAATTAGTTATCGTATAGATTCCTTTTTACTTGAGTAACCAAAAATGCTATATATTTCAGACCCTTTCCAAAATATTACTCTCTAAAAATATAAAAAAAAACAAATAAAATAAAAACGAAGACGCACTACGAAGAAATTATCTGAATGGGACGGAAGTCAGTAGATGCGATGAACATATACAAAAAAAAGAAAGATTACAATTCCAGAAAAATTGGATGATTTATTCAAGAGAGAGAGCTTCACAAGTTGAAACAGTCAGTAATGTGTTGATACACTTCTTGCCCACGTGCAACGGCTTGGTATTGGTTGGCAGAATTGTGGTATGTCCTCCTGGGGTGTACCTCGACACATTCTGACGAACAGGCAAGTTAGATCGTCGTCAAAATCCCAAGGTGGTTGGAACTTTCTGTCCATAATGCTCCAAATTTTCTCAATTTCGGAGAAATTCGGCGCCGTTGCTGCTAAGATGGGGTCTGACAAGCACGAAGACAAGCAGTAGCAAGTCTCGCCGTGTGCGGGAGAGCACTGTCTTGCTGAAGTGTAAGCACAGGATGGCTTGTCATGAACGACAGCAAATTGGAGCGTAGAATGTCGTCGACATACCGCTTTGCTGTAAGGGGACGACATACGACAACCAAAAGGGTACTGCTATGAACGGAAACGGTACCCAGACCATCATTCTTGGATGTCGGGTCGTATGGCGTGCGAGAGTCACATTGATACTCCACCGCTGTACGGGACGACTCCAGAACGCGTCTTCGGCCTGGATTGTCGTTGACTATATTGGAAATGTCTTCATTCACGAAGACCAGCGACGACTCTGATCATGATAGAAAAAGCTAAATTTTTACGGTCTTCTACACGTGGCATGTTTCAGAATTTCAAAAGTTATGCTCCATAATTCCTTACAAAATCTTTGTTACTAATTTTGTTCTTACATTTCTGTAAATTTCAAAAGACGTCTACCGAGCGAGGTGGCGCAGTGGTTAGACACTGCACTCGCATTCGGGAGGACGTTGGTTCAATCCTGCGTCCGGCCATCCTGATTTAGGTTTTCCGTGATTTCCCTAAATCGCTCCAGGCAAATGCCGGGATGGTTCCTTTGAAAAGGGCACGGCCGACTTCCTTCCCCATCCTTCCCTAATCCGATGAGACCGATGACCTCGGTGTCTGGTCTCCTTCCCCAAACAACCCAACCCAACCCCAAAAGATGTCTTACTGTTTATATTATTCACTACTGAAAAACAGAAAGTCAGTGTAATCATTAATCTGAATAATTACCGTTTCTAGAAAATACCAGAAGCTGATGTGATATACAAAACTGAAATCGCGCCGAAGCTTGCAGTCGTTTTATAGTCGTTGAGTCTCCATCTAACAAGTAACCACTCAGCGCGACAGGCGCGTGTTCTTTGTTTCAGTGTGCAGTTGGTAGCACGTGCGTACGCTTATGCGTTCACTGTGACTGTGGTCATCATGAGAAAGGCGCAGTTACGAAGAAGCTCTCTTTTGTATAAAAAAAAGTATTTAATATAAAATTTCGAGTTTATGACAAGGAGCGGAAATGTGAAATAAAACATCATTCAGTGTTATTGTGAAAAAGCTTCTTTTTTTGAAATATAGAACCCAGGACTTCCGTATCATCACTAAACCAAGAAGACAACAAGCTTAAAATTAGGACCCACCACAAAGATGAATATAAAACCTTAATAATATTATCATTCCTCTATGAACTTTAGTTCATGTCGTCCTTTTCCAGCGTCGTTAAGAATGTACTGAATCAGCATTATCAATTTATTCAATTAGCCCATCTCCTTCTTCCACTCTTCTCTGTTCACCTCCTTTTCCCTCCTCTTACTGTCCAAATCCTTCACCTCTCACTCGCTGTTTGTCTCCTCCTGACACTCACTGTCTCTCTCCTCCTACCAATCCTCTCTGTCCATCTGCTCCTGTCTCTCTGTCCATCTGCTACTTTCCCGTGTGCCCATATCCTTCTACACCCTCTGAGTCCATCTCCTCTTGCCCCTCCATCTTCTTCTTTCCCTCACTCTGTCCATCTCCTTTTCCCCATATCTCTGTTTGTCTCCTCCTCTCTCTCTTTTCCTATCCATCCCCTCCTGCCTTTCTCTGTTTATTTCATCCTCCCTATCTCTCCGTCCAGTTCCTCCTCCACTCTCACTCAGTCCATCTCCTCCGCCCTCTCCCCAATTCTGCTGCCTGTCCATCTCCTCCTGTTTCCTTCCTCCACCTATCGTCTTCTCCCCCTCTCGCGGCACAACTCCTCTTCTTCTCTTTCTCTGTCCATTACTCCCTCCCTATCACTGTGCCTACCTTTTCCTCCCTCATATCTGTGTCCATATCCTGCTTCTCCACTCTGTCTGTTCATCTGTTCCTCACCTCTTCTGTGTTCGTGTTATCAGCTCCACTGCAATAGGAAATTGTTGGTTCTTAACCCCAGCCGCGCGGGATTAGCCGAGCGGTCAGAGGCGCTGCAATCATGGACTGTGTGGCTGGTCCCGGCGGAGATTCGAGTCCTCCATCGGGCATCGGTGTATGTGTTTCTCATTAGGATAATTTAGGTTAAGTAGTGTGTAAGCTTAGGGACTGATGACCTTAGAAGTTAAGTCCCATAAGATTTCACACACATTTCAACATTTTCTAGGCGCTACAGTCTGGAACCACGCGACCGCTACGGTCGCAGCTTCGAATGCTGCCTCGGGCATGGATGTGTGTGATGCCCTTAGGTTAGTCAGGTTAAGTAGTTCTAAGTTCTAGGGGACTGATGACCTTAGAAGTTAAGTCCCATAGTGCTCAGAGTCATTTGAACCATTTTTTGAACATTTTCTTAACCCCACAGTATTTCTTTCCGGATATTAATACATGTACCAACTCTGGTTGAAATCGATCCAGCCACTTAGGAGGACCTTTGTCATCGCTGCTATGCCATAGTACGGACATGTCTCATACGATGTAGGGCTGTAATAGAACGGGACTAGTGCGGCAAAACATTGTGTTTGGAAAAACATACATATTTAGTTATTGTCACCCTCAATATACTACCCCCCACCCCTCTCGATCCATACAGTGCTCTATGGAAATTTTCCATTGATGGAAGCAGCGTTGGAAGTGTACCACCGTGAACTCCATTATGACGCATGCCACTTTTTCTTTCACTGCTTCAACCGACTGAAATTTTGTTTCTTTAAATGCAGATTTAACCTTGGGGAATAGATAAATAGATGAAAGGCTCATGGTGCTAGGTCAGGCAAATAAGGTGAGAGGGCTAAAAATGGGATGTTGTACTTCGCTAGAAACCTCTGAAGAGATAATGTGAAATGAGCCAGTACGTTGTTTTATTACAGAAACCATGAATTTTCTTCCACGTTCAAGTCTTTTTTTTCTTATTTTCTCAGAGTTAAGCCAGAGCTTCACGGTAGTAATATTAATTAATAATTTGACTTTCAGAACCCAGTGAAGATACACAATCCTATTAATATCGGAAAAAAATCATCATAACTTTTTACCTTGATTTGCTCATTCGAGCTTTTTTCACTGTCTGTCAACTTAGGTCCTTCCAATACATAGAATGGCGCTTAGCTTCTGGATCGCATATTAGCCTAAAAACCAAAATTCATCACACGTTATTACTCTTTCCAGGGAACTAGGATCATTTTCAACGGTATTGTAAGCGTCAGTACAAACATTTTCAGGAGGTTCTTTTCGTTCGATCGTGAGAATTTTTGGCACCAGTTTCGCCCACACATTTTTCATCTTAAATTTGTTAATGTAAATTTTGCTTCATGCATTCTTTGCCAATTCCTGCAGTTTCATCAGTCGATCAGATACCCAGCCGATGGCCAGGTCGAATCAGATTAGCCATTTTTTCGATATTTTCATCCGTTTTTGATGTTGAAGGGTTTGCTGGGTGTGTGTCATCATTCAGCGTCTTCTCGGCCATATTGGAAACGCTTGAACCACACAGAAAGTCACTACGTGATAAAAACTCTCCGTCGTATACTTCTTTTAGTGACAGGCAGGTATCACTAGCAATTTCTCTAAGGCCGCGCAAAGTGGCCTCGCCGTTTAAGGCGCCATGTCACGGATTGCGCGGCGCCTCCCGCCGGAGGTTCGAGTCCTCCCTCGGGCATGGGTGTGTGTGTTGTTCTTAGCATAAGTTAGTTTAAGTAGCGTGTTAGTCTAGGGACCGATGACCCCATCCCTTAGAAATTCACACACACAATTTCTCCAAGTTTCATGCGAAACTTCGAAACATTTCATTTCTCTGTCGTTATACTTACCACTTTTCCGGCAAAACAAAATAAAAATTATTACACAAACGAAGATCACGGTCACACTTATTTGTCTACAGACACCAGACATGCTGCATTTGACTGAAAAGGCTTCATCCTTCACAGCTACTGGTCGCTCATTTTTGGCGCATGTGTACTTACTCTGTGGCAGCATCAGCCCCGTTATTTTACAGGCACGTCTTGTTTATTTCACATATATTTAACATATTTCACACTTGCTTGTACAAATATTTCACCTGTGTACCAAGCTAATTTCGACCTGCAGTTTCGTTTTCACGTAACTCTATCTCTATGACGTCATATCTCCCGAAACGTGTGTCGTAGAATGATGTAATTTTGTAGGTGCATTTACTGGGATAGATGAATACAGTCTGCAAAATGTGTCGTGAATGCAATTACTAGTAAAGAAGTAATAAATTAAAACGGCGTGCGTGATGCGGCAGTTTCTATCACATCTAAGTGTTTATGACGTCATATTTCCAAAACTATGCGTCGTACAGTGATACAATGTTGTAGGTATACTCAGCGACATATGTGGATAGTGTTGTAATAAAGTTAGTAGAAGAGAGATCATAAATTTAAAATTCTTGCGTGTTGAGACAGTTTTTCACGAATCTTAGTATTTACGACGTCAAATCTTTCGAAATGATATAATTTTGTAGGTATATTCAGTGGTACATGTGAATACTGTATGGAAAATACAGTTAGTACTAAAGAAGTAATAAATTAAATCGTCTTGCCTGATGCGGTAATTTTACTGCATGAACAGCCATTACATACGAGTAGTAAGCAACGAAATATTTTGTTTCGACATTTTGTCTGTTACCAACAAGAAGAGTTTCTTAAAGGTTTGAAATTATGTGTAAAGTTTCTTGCAAATCTGGAAGTGCTGTCCTTCTGTAATACTGGTGGACTGCAGTAGGATTTTGGAACATATACTGAGTTCGAACATAATGAATTATCTCGAAGAAAACGATTTATTGACAAATAGTCAGCACGGTTTCAGATAATATCGTTCTTGTGAAACATAGTCAGCTCTTCACTCTTGCCCGCATCTCGTGGTCGTGCGGTAGCGTTCTCGCTTCCCACGCCCGGGTTCCCGGGTTCGATTCCCGGCGGGGTCAGGGATTTTCTCTGCCTCGTGATGGCTGGGTGTTGTGTGCTGTCCTTAGGTTAGTTAGGTTTAAGTAGTTCTAAGTTCTAGGGGACTGATGACCATAGATGTTAAGTCCCATAGTGCTCAGAGCCATTTGAACCATTTGAATTTCTTCACTCTTACGAAGTATTGAGCACTATCGACAGGGAATGTGGAATTGATTCCACATTTTTTTAGATTTCCAAGAGGCTGTTGACACTGTTCCTCAGAAGTGACTTCAAATTGCGTGCCTATGGAGTAATCAACTCACTTGTGCGACTGGGTTCTTGAGTTCCTGTCGATAAGGTGATAGTTCTTAGAAAGTGATAGAAACTCACATAATAAAGCACAAGTGATGCCTGGAATTCCCCAAGGAAGTGTTATAGCTCTTATGAACGACATAGGAGATAATCTGAGCAGCCCTCTTGGATTGTTCGCATATGATATTGTCATTTACGGTCTTGTAAAGTCATCATATGATCGAAACCAATTGCAAAATGTTGTACACACGAGATCTGTATGGTGCGGAAAGTGGCGACTAACTCTAAATAACGAAAATTGTGAAGTAATGCACATGAGTAATAAAAGAAACCCGCAAAATTTCTGTTACGCAATAAATCACTACAATCTAAAGACTATAAATTCAACTAAATATTTAGGGTTTACAATCACGAATAACATTAATTGCAAAGATCACATAAACAATTTCGTTGTGAAAGGTAACCAAAGACAGCGATTTATTGTTTGAATGCTTAGAAATTGTAACAGATCTACTAAATAGACTGATTACACCACGCGTGTCCCCCAACTTCTGGAATATTGCCGTTCGATGTGGGATCCGCATCAGAAAGAACTGAAAAAGGACTTCGGAAAAGTTCAAAGAAAGGTTAGGTTGTTTTGCATTATAGCGAAATAGGGGAGAGAGTGCTACAGACGTGATACGTGAATTTTGGTGGCAGTGGTTACAACACAGGCGTTTTTCGTTGCGGCGGGATCTTCTCCTGAAATTTCAGCGACTAATTTTCTCCTCCGACTGCGAAAATACTTTGTTCGTGCCCACCTACATAGGGAGAAATGAAAATACTACATCTACCAAATTTCGATTCATCTATCAAGAGCGTGGAGGAGGATAATTGTGGGCCAGAACCTTTCTGGAGGAACCGGGAACAGGAGTCTGCTCGCTGAAGATAACTGTTAGGCAAACAACTTTGCAGGCGTTGAATGCCATGTGAGTGCAGCGACTACCCACTGAGTATCCTTCTTGCGTATTCTTTGACTTACAAGAGTGCAGCAGGCAATGATTTTGTAGTTCTATTTGTGCCCACAGGAACAAGCTGTAGAATGCGCTGCTCCGGGTCAGGAGTATCGACAGTTCTTGGTCTCTGTCAGTTCATGGTTTGCGGTGATAGTGATGCTGTCTCAGCAAGCAACCTGTAAGCAGAGAATGCTGGCTGAACTCTTATCTCTGGTGTAAATCATGACTGAATATGGATGACATGACTACCATATTTTGAGTATATTTATCTCACTTTAATTTAGCAAATGAATTTACATCCACTGGAAAATAAATGACCCTGTCTGGCATGACGATAATCATGATATTCCTTTCAAGAATTAGGATATTGCCTATTTCGAACTGTGTTTGTTAATACAGTTTCATAAATGAAAAAATAATGACAATCAGATTTAAAATTCCAAGAGCTAATTTAACAGCCATAAGTGTACGCGGCCCAGGCAACGGAAGGAAGGATGGTACTGGCACTTTTTATAGTGTTCTTCAAAAAGAAGTGAACAAAATTAACAAAACAGACCATTATGACTTCGCTGGTGGTTTTAATGCAAGAGTTCTAACCTACCTATACTAGGAATGACAGGGTTGTTTGGAGAAAGAACTCTTAATAATAATAGAGTAGTTACGCTAAATTGCCTCTTTTAATAGTTTTAAAATTACTAACACGTCATACAGAAAGAAAGATATTCACGTCGCCGGCCGCGGTGGTCTAGCGGTTCAAGGCGCTCAGTCCGGAACCGCGCAACTGCTACTGTCGTTGGTTCGAATCCTGCCTCGGGCATGGATGTGTGTGATGTCCTTAGGTTAGTTAGGTTTAAGTAGTTCTAAGTTCTAGGGGACTGATGACCACAGATGTTAATTCCCATAGTGCTCAGAGCCATTTGAACTATTTTAAATATATTCACAAGTTTGTATGGAGCGGAGGAGAATGAATGTCCATGATTGTTTATATACCGATAAGTGATAAAGTGAAGAATATTTTGAAAGATATACGCATTTACATAGGAAGCGATACATGTAGCGATAATTTCCTTTCTGACGGTAAGATAGGGCTCCTATCAGAATGGAAGAAAAAAGAAAACTTCAAAACAAGCCACAACTTGAGTTATTCAGAGTACATCTCCTGTCCGAGTATAGTATTAAAAAACAGTCACCACAGACCCCAAGTAAATCTTGCTTCACTACCAGTCAATAAAGCCGTCGATGTAAATTAAATCAGTATTAAGACCTGCATCATCGAATCAGCCTCAGAAGCACTTGGTAAATGGAAGAAAACTGATGGGCAGAGACAACTCGGAATTTGGATCGCAGAAATTATAGAGGGCGTTAAAGAAAAACACGTAGCTTGCTTGAAGTTCCTACAGATAAAACCATCACAGGGTTTGCAAGCATATTAAATAAGAACGAAGGCTGCTAAGCACACTAAGAGCCAAGGGTCACGTCCTAATTTAATAAAATCTAAGGAAAATGCGTCTGCGCTACAAAACAGATAATTGTAGTTGGTGCAGAGATAAGAATTTTTCAGATGGCACTTAAAAAATTCGACCTGCAGTGGAACAAACCTCAGGCTTTTCCAGTAACGATCAGTTTAAACAACGAGAAGTTCTGTAGATGGGAAAGGTAATCCTAGTTGACTTTTAGACCTGTGTATAGCACCTTTTTTTAGATTGAGATTTACTAACTGAAGACTGGAAAGACAAAACAAATGATTTGTTTGACTTCTTTCTGGTCGCGGCTGCCCAAAAAAATGACAATCTCAAACTGGTGAGTGAAACTGTCTCCCAACGGAAAATACGACCAATTATCGCTGTCCCTTCACTACAATGCAGACGTGTTTTTATTACCAGCGTTATTGAGAAATGAACAGTAAATGCTAAACTTAAGACGGAGATGAAAACAGCACAGCTGCTATCTTAATTTATCCTACAAGTGCTAAAATTTACAGCTTATTAGCGAGGGAAAATTTACTACTTAATAAGAGCAGACACGCACCTTCTTAATAAAGCAAACAGTGCATTTAACCCAAACACTAACGCTATATTCCCTGGCTTTGAATTAAAGTCACTTGCAGAATAATTTCCGATTGTTTATTATTACTTGTTTGCCTCTCTACATTACTCGAAGGAAATGGCGACAGGAAGGTGTCATAAGAAGGCAACGAAAAAAAGATGAATTATTAACAGCCTTGCTCCATTCACTCAGCGTCTTCGAATTTGCTCATGGAAAAGAGCGTATTACAAAAATTAATTTATTTTGTAAATTGAGAAAGGTAATTTTCCAGTATGGCATTGAAGGCTGTTAGCTACATTTTATGGCACCTATGAGATTGTGGGAACCATGAGATTGCAGACATACCACTGGCCTTTCGGTAGAATATAATTTTCAGTATGCTGAAGGTAGCAAGGACAGATAAACGGGCGAACTGCACCTCTGTCACTTTAATAGCTAGTACATAAAAGTTGTTGTCAGGAATAACACGCGGAGCAAAGGAAAAGACGATGGTGAGTTTGGCTTCAGGAAAGGTAAAGGTACCAGAGAAGCTGGATGATGTTGCCCTTTGTAACAGAGACAGGATTTCATAAAAATCAAGACACATTCGTAGGGTTTAGGACCTAGAAAAAGCTTTTGGAAACGCAAAGATCAATAGGTAAGAAAGACCAAGAGGGAAGTGCTCCGATTAATGAGGACGTAAGGCAGATATGCTGTCCTCCTCTCCCTGATGTTCAAGATATGCAACGAAACAGCTGTGGAAATAAAATAAGAGTGATGGTTATTAAAGTTAAGAAATCCACGAAGAAGGCTAGGACAGTATTTTTGCTAGATAGAACAGATTAGCAGCAGTTTTGTAGGTAGAGGAAGTATGGACAAAGTTTAAACTGACTGTGAATGATGCCCTGGAGAAGTAAGTGCCGAGTAAGTGGATTAAGGACGAAAAAGACCCACCGTGGTTTAATAACAAAATTTGGAAAATTCTGAGGAGGCAGTGAATGCTGAAATCTCATTTCAAAAACGAAAGTGCAAGTAACGACCAGGAATAGTTATTAGAAATGCTTGTATCTGCAAAAACATCTACGCGCTAAACGAACCAGCACCACCGTCATACCTTAGCAAAAGATGTTGTCGAGAACACGAGAAAATTCTGGTCCTCGGTAAAATCGCATAGCAGGTCGAAGGCCTCTACCCAGTCACTCTTTGACCAGTCCGGTGTGGCAATAGAAGACAGCAAAACTGAAGTTCTAAATTTATTGTTTAAGAAATTATTCACGCAGGAAGATCATTCAAACATACCGTAGTTAGATCGTCGTACAGACTCCCGCATGGCGGACGTAGTATTATACATCCCTGGCGCAAACAACAACTGAGTCGAAAGTAATTAAGTGGCCGGGTTTGAATGGAATCCCAGTTCGTTTTTGCAAAGAGTATTCTACGGCAGGGTTCCCCAAATATTTTAGCTCAAGAAAGGCGCTGGCTCTTCCACTAAAGCCCAGTGGACAAGACCTGGTTGTCTGTTTTCTTGAGGCCTGATGCAATTAAGAAGTTTTCGTGACTCCTACTACTGCTGTCAGTCCTTACAACCTGACACTGCCAAAGGGTGGCACTGCTGTACTCATTACGATGTGTAGTGCTTATTGTTCCACATTGAGCTGTGACCTTTATTTCATTTCATGTGTATTGCTACAAATAAATACCACTCGTGAAGGTCATCATAGCGCGCTTTCGCGTAACCTTGTCACTTTCGTGCACCATTAGTATCAAAGCAAATGGCCAGAACGCAGCGCGAGCTGCTTATGGCATCAGCAACGCGACATGTCTACCAACATAAATATTCCTCGCCTCTCGGCGACAATAGCTGTTCCTCCTCGTTCGCTGCGGTCGCCGCTGGCAATGCTCATGGAAAGTTGGACAAACTACAGTTAAACATACCAACAGATTGCCGCGGTGACAACCGATGTGCATGTTGCAATTTATGTGTTGTTACGATTCTTTCCAACAACGCTAAATGTATAGTTGTGACGTCTTCCGGCTGTGGGTAAAGGCAACTTGTGCGATCTCAAAAGCAAAATAGAGTGAGACTGGTGTGTTTTGTAACTATAGTTTCTTAGTGAAGGTACATTGTGTTTGACAGTGACTGTTTGATTAAAATTGCCTTAAAGATAAATCCAGTGCAATGATTTACTCAGAATCTCTGCTCTGAATAGTGCTAATTGGTTTGATTTGATTCCTTTTGAGATGATTTGCGTAAATATGAAGAAGGAACGGAAGATACACACTGAGAGCAGAAATTTTGAAGAGTAGTGGGGGATATCAATGTTTCGTGACTGAATTATGTCATAGGGCAATTGGTATAATTTGTAATGAAACAATATCAGTTCTCTAAAGCTACAATATAAAACGTCATTATGACACTGAACATTCTCAGAGTTACTCCAAATTTACCGGAAACCAGCGGACACGACCATATGCGTCTTTGAAATGCGGTCTGAACCCTCAGCAAATGTTGTTTAAGGATATAAGTACTGAACGAAAAGCAGCAACTCGTGCTAGTTTCTAAGTGGCCCACTTTACAGCAAAAAAGCCATTGACGGACGGTGAATTAATAAAGGATTGCATGATTGCAGCAGTTGAAGAAATGGGAGCAGACAAAGCTAATTTATTTAAAAACATCATTTTGTCGAAAACATTGTGTGGCTTAAAGAATAAGTAATATTGCTGAAAATATATTAACTCAGTGTCTTAGAAAACTCTACCCTTAGAGTGGTTCTCCTTGGCTCTGGGTGAGTCAACAGACGTTTCAGATAATCCACAGGTATTTATTTTTGTTCGAGGTATAAACAAAAGTTATGAAGTGTACGAAGAGATTATTGACGTTCATAGCATTCATGACACGGCCAGGGGAGAAGAAATTTTTATAGAAATAGAAAATGCTATTCAGAAAAACAACCTTCAGTGAAAAAGCTTAAGGTGTATCACAACTGATACTAGGAAAAACATGAATGGAAAAAGTAATGGCGTCATTACTCTTGTGTCAAAGGCGATAGAAAATGACGGCGGATCAAAATCATTAATCGTACATTGCATCATTGATCGACAGTCTTCTTGCGGAAAATTCCTGCGCCTGTCAGAAGTTTCAAAGGTAGCCATGTTCATACGCTCTCAGTCATCGTCAATTCCTCGAGTTTGTTGAAAAAGTGAAGAAAATGATTTACCACATTATACAGCTTTACGCTGACTTTGCTGTGGAAAAGTTCTGACCCGATTTTTTGAGGTCCAAACAACAATCGATATTTTCTTGAATAAAAGGGATAGTCCTCTAGCTGTTATAAAACAATGAGTGGTTATGGAAGGTATCTTTTCTACAGATCTAACTAAACATATGAACGATCTTAATTTAAAATTATTAGGAGCAAACGAGCCATTATGTGATTTGTACACCTTTATTAATTCCTTCCAACAAAAAAAATTTTTTACGTCCCTCCCGATCAAAAGTGTTTCTTGCTTTTTAATACATGCCATTCAGCAATCAAGAGACTCCATTTATGGTAGATTTTGCAACTGAAATTCTGAGTGCTTTAAAAACGAATTTTGAGTCGGTTTTCAAGTTTGGATGCAACTGCGAAAGTTATCAAGATTTCACAATATCTATTTAACACCTGTATAGAAACTCTTGCTCCAGAACTGGTTGATTTGCAGTGTAGCGATTTTTATAATAAATATTAAATTCATCATTTTAGGAATTTTATAAGAATCTTCGATTCAGACTGTTTGATCAGTTGCACAAGTTTGCTTACGGATTTTTTTTCGCGTTTGGCAGTACTTATCTCTGTGAAAAACATTCTAAAAAAAGTAATAAACAAAAAATTTTTACAGATCTAAACTGAATGATGAGCAATATAATCCACAATTGCAAGCAATTGTGAGGGGGATGTTACAGTTGCATGAATCTCATTAATTATAGCTCCAATGCTTATTTTCATTACGTGGATTTTATGTGTACTTCACTTAGGTACCGAAAATTTTCAGGAAATCTCATAGTTTATTAGAGTTAAGAGTTGAGTTACATTGTGTACGAGGGCTGGAACTTAAATAGTGGCAACTATTTGTTCACAACCGATACAAAAGAGTTACAATTTGCACCTCTTACTGTCCTTCAAAGTAGTCACCAGCGTTGTGTAGAACCCGTTGCCAGCAATGTGGAGCCGGCCGCGGTGGCCGTGCGGTTCTAGGCGCTCCAGTCCGGAGCCGCGCTGCTGCTACGGTCGCAGGTTCGAATCCTGCCTCGGGCATGGGTGTGTGTGATGTCCTTAGGTTAGTTAGGTTTAAGTAGTTCTAAGTTCTAGGGGACTAATGACCACAGCAGTTGAGTCCCATAGTGCTCAGAGCCATTTGAACCATTTTGAAGCAATGTGGAAGGCGCAGTATACCGTTAACAGAGCCTGTTCTGTTGATGGTGCGGATGGAGAGGTCTACTGCCTGTCGAATCTCTGGAACAGTTCTGAAGCGAATGCCACGAAGTGGTTCCTTCATCTTCGGAATCAAATCAAAGTCACAAGAACTTAAGTCGTATTACTGTTCGTTTTTGAGCATCACCTGGGACCAGCTTTGCGAAAAAAGCGGCGACACTTTCTGTGCAACCCATCCATCATTTTGCACGACAATGCGCTGGCGTACACAGCGCAAGCTGTGGCTGCTCTATTCGGTCGATGGGACTGGGACGTACTGTACCATCTACCATATTCCCCGGACTTAAGTCCTTGTGACTTTGATTTGATTCCGAAGATGAAGGAACCACATCGTAACATTCGCTTCAGAACTGTTCCAGAGATTCGACAGCCAGAGAGTGAAAGCCAGAGAGGAGCCTAGAAAGTCGCCAAGTCACACGTATGCCTCCATTTGCCATTGCCAGGCAGAAAGGGGCTGGTACGAGTCCAGCCCCTGCTAGGCCCACTATGCTCACACAGAAATTGGTACAACAGAATATGCCAGAAGATAGAGTTGAATAAAGGACTCGTCATTCTATAGGTTTTGGGGACTTTTACGTAGCTTCTGCTACTAAGACAAGCGTTCCGAGAAGAAGCATTGTTGGCAATTATGTGCGTTCTTCACCATGGGAAACGTGGGTGCTCCGCAGTAGTTATGAAATCTTGATTTAAATAATTCGATTGGCCATTATCCACCTGGGGACGCTCCCTCAGAAAACCGTATAAAATGCGAGGGCAGAGGTCGTCTCCGTGAGGAACATCACTGCCGGATTAGAGAATGGCTCCAATGTTGTCCTTAAGAAGACAGATCGGAGATCGCTCAAAAGCTGTCTTTTGAACATCACACTCACGAACACCGACGAGATGAAACGCAGTGCCCGTCTTGTCCTCACCACTGCCCTGACGGTCTGTCCTTCGGCTCCCACCCACAGTCACTTAGCGCCAGCGACCAGTCTTTGACTGTTAATGACATGCTTACGAGGGGCGTTTCAAAAGTCCATGCAAAGTCAGGAGATGGCACCACCGGCGCGTATCGAGATCATATTTAGTTAGTGGCATCTTTGGAATGAACGCACACCGAGTTTCAGCCATATTGGTCTATTTCTTTATGTTTGGCATTCGTGTGAATCAAGGAAGTCGAGTGATTGTCAATAAATGGACGAAAACGTATTTCGTGTGGTGATTAAACATTACTTTATGAAAGGCTAAACGCCTCAGGAGATTAAAGAGAAGCTTCATAAACATTACGGTTACTCTGCACCTTCGATTAGAACAGTTTATAAGTGGTTTCGAAATTTTCGGAGTGGCCACATGGGCACAAGTGTTGATGAACGTTCTCGACGCCCTGTGGAGGTTACGACTACAGAAATCATTGATAAAATCCGTGATATGGTGATGGATGACAGAAGAGTTATTTGGACATGAGAAAGCTATCCGCAAGATGGGTTCCGCGATTGCTCACGCCTGACCAAAAACGGAATCGTGTGAAGTGTTGCAACGATGGTCTGCAGCTGTTCAGGAAAAATATGCAGGACTTTAAGCGTTGTTTTGTCACTGTGGGTGATACACGGATACATCACTATACTCCTGAGACCAAAAAACAATCTAATCAATGGGTTAGCAAGGGAGAATCTGCACCAAAAAAGGCGAAGACCATTCCTTCGATTGGAAAGGTTATGGCGACTGTCTTTTGGGATTCGCAAGGGATAATCCTCATCGACTATCTGGAAAAGGGTAAAGCTATTACAGATGCATTTTATTCATCGTTATTGGACCGCTTGAAAACCGAGCTGCAAGAAAAACGCCGGCGATTGGACCGCAAAAAAGTCCTTTTACATCACGACAATGCACCAGCATACACCTCAGCAGTTGTGGTCGCAAAATTAATGGAAACAGGGGGGATGTGAAACGAGTTGGAATCCTATTCTCCAGACCTGGCTCCCCCGGATTATTATTTGTTCCCCAATTTGAAGAAATGGCTGGCGGGACAAAGATTTTATTCATACGGGGAGGTGATTGCAGAAACTAATAGCTATTTTGCAGACTTGGACAACTCCTATTGTTCGGAAGGGCTCAACAAATTAGAACAGCTGTGGGGCGGCGTGTGGGGGAAATTGCGATTGCTGTATAAATGTTTGAAGAATGTAGAAACCAGTTCCTATTATTTAGAATGTTATTTATGCTGCCTTTCGCCGTTCTCAACACTGGCTCTCTAATTACACTTTAGCAACCAGAAAGTGATTAGCAAAACGTGAAGCCTGTAATTAGAATTCCTAGTGCCCACTTCATCTGAGAATACAATTATAGCTGCAGCTTGTAGCTCTGAGGAATTAGGAGATTGTCCGGGATTTATAATCAAAAACGATTTTCCAAAATAGTTGAGTATATTCTCAAAGTCACAGATGAAAAACAAAAGTATCCATACAACCTAACTAACAGAGCAGTTCAGAGTCTAATGCGCTGATGCAACTATAAATGTCCGAATTAAATGTTAAAATGAATGCTCGCCATAATTTGATGATAATATTTCATCAAACGCCACGCTAAAGAATGGTAGAATGTCTGTCCCGCGACGGCACGTGAAAATACGACAATACGCAAACTGAAGATCGATAGTAAAAGTCAACCCAGAATTAACACTTTACTCGCAAATGATTTTATGGTTACGCGTATCTCGAGTAACTTAATACGGCATCCGAGGATGTTAGTAGCAGTGATACCGACGCGACGCGACTCCCGACACAGATGGCGTGTTATTCAGCGTCTGGAGAGAACTGGGGCCTTGCTTCCTCGCGCAGCGTTCTTATATATAAGCCGCGGTGCGGACGGCTAAGGGAACGCCTGATCAAATCGGCTCTCCCGACTAGCCGCTGGGCTAGTAATGCACCACATTAAGTTACCTAATAAATCATAGCTTCTCTTGC
This sequence comes from Schistocerca nitens, assembly GCF_023898315.1. Lineage (NCBI taxonomy): Eukaryota > Metazoa > Arthropoda > Insecta > Orthoptera > Acrididae > Schistocerca > Schistocerca nitens. The sequence goes on along the minus strand of NC_064614.1, from coordinate 763,328,258 downwards.
TGATGGCCGATGAAGCTCTTAATTTAAATGTGCATTCAGCACGCAGGTAAGTATTGATAATAAAATTTTGACGTGGCTAAGTTACATATTTTGGGCGAGAGAATTAATTTAATTACACTGCACGCAGTAGACGAGCTCTGAACTGGCCCTTTGGAGATACGCTATCGCTATAATTTTATAGGTATTCAAATGAAACTTTTCACATCTTCATAGTTATAGCGGATCTCCAACGTATTTAAATCTAAACATCGTAGCCTTATTTATTAGCCTACTTAATCTATCTTGCTTCCTTAAGTTTTGAGACGAAAACCAGAAAATCATGAATTTCCACTAAAATTTTAATTTGTGAAATCCAAAGTACTGTTTTTATTAAATAATTATTAAAAATGAATCTAATTATCAATTTTTAATTTTCTAGCTCTTTTCTGTAGCGCCAATGATTTTTACAGAAAAACGTCCAATTTTCGAAAATGGCTAAAGTTATCGAACTGATATTCAACACACATTAATTTAGTATTACTCCTGACATGCTAGAAACATTTTAGGTTATTTATTTGATTTTAAAAGTATTGCGCAACATTTATGACGTCAGAGCTAGTTACAGCGGACTGGCTGGCACACAATGGAAAGACTGATGTGAATTTCCTACAGCGTGAGTAGGCTGCTTCCCTACATCACCCTCTACTTAAATTTTTTGTTTTGGAATGTTAATGAATGAAAAAAAATTTAATTACAAAAGGGGAAGCAAGAGTACAGCGTAACTTCCTATGAAAAATTAAAATTTAAATGTAAACCTATGGAAACATTAAAAAAAACTGATTACCTACATTAATTATTTAAATTGCAGGCATGTTCACTGCCTCTTAAGCAACATTATTACTCAAAATTTTTAAGCAAAGTCCATGAAACACTTTGGCATACATATTGCCTTAAACAAACAAACACATACAATATGAAAAATTATGAAAATCTTAAATCCATTAAATACATTTTTACATACACAAATTCAAAGAAGATAAGTTATTCAAGATACATAAACAGATGATTATCTCTTAGCAGTCTTTTCTAAACCTGAAAGAAAATTTCACAAATAATTTTTACACACGTGGCTGTAGCTGCTCTGGCTGGCGTCCTTCACTTCCATTCACAAGGGTAGAGGAGGGGAAGTTGCTATGGTGTGCGTCCTTCACGTTCACTCTAAATTACATAGGGAAAGGGGAGGGGTCACTGTGAGTTGTGTCCATGTCACTCCACGCTTTCACGCAGCCAACAGGCTGCCATTATCTGGTTTGTCCTGTAGAACAAACAAAAAGGGTGCCTCAGACTCTGTTCACTTAATATCTATGGGTGGGTCACAATGAAATGGGGACATATACATTTTATCCTTCAATATTTTGCTGGAACAAAGGTAACAGAACCTTTTTAATTTTGCTCTCGTGGTTACTTAATTGTCATAAAATCGGTAAACAAATGGCTCAAAACGCCGTTAGTCACGTACTAGAGAAAATTTATGCTCAAGGCATATAATCATAAATCCTATTTAATTTCAATTTATCATTTCTGGGCCGGAACACTGAACCAATGCTTGGTACATTCCTGACAAATCTGTATTTTATTCACTTAGCTAACTCATCTTTGATTACCTTATTCTTAGAGATAGTATGAGTACATTTAATTAGTAGTTGTTTTCTCAGCTTCTTTGTACATGTGAGTAACTTTTGGTAATAGTACAGTTCTGAGTGTTCAAAACACACTACGTTTAGTTGACTACAAAATCCACTTATTGGTCCTCTGCTGCTGTGTCAGTTCCACATCTGCAATTATGTACTTACTTACTTTGAAGTGTATTTATGCTGAGCTAAAATTATGTTTCACGTCTGCCATTATGTTACTTACTTACTTTGCTAGTGTATGAACTTAAGTAATACTCACTCTACTAAAATTTAAAGCACAGGATAACACATTTATTTCATATCCATAGTGTATTGCAGCTGATTAGTTTGCTCACGTGGTAATCCATTTCCACTCGATCGGACGCTGAAACCACAGGTAGTCTCTCTCGACCTACCACTAAAGTGCATCAAGTAATTATGGACGAGCGTAATGCTAAATTCCTTAAACCTATAGGACAACATGAGCTGCTCTGTCTCATCTAACATAAGGGTACCTATGGTCACATTCACGCCTCCAACTCATAACCTCAATACGTGTAGGTGTGTCCTGTCACACACTACACCAAAATAATGGCCAGCTCCAACCTTATAAATACTTCAGGGACGTGTCCTTCACGTCTCATCCACAAACACTGTTCAATTCTATTACACTGCCATTCCTTGCTACACAAGGTGAGTTCATCCTTACAACTTATCTGCATATTTTTCATAACACTAAGCAATCTCTTTCTTACTATTTATTAGTTAGCTCTAATGCATACACTAGGTTTCACTACCACTTCAGATCCTGCTTGTACATGAATTTGTACATCTTTTTAAATTACTGTTGGTGGACCATTTCCAATAAAACAACACTTTGTACTTACAATATTACCAGGGTACTATACATACTTGTTACTCAAATACATTGTAACTTAATTACATCATACTTCTCTGTTGTTTATGTCACGGTTAGGTTTGTCATATCAGGTATTTTTCTTCACTAATCGGTGGATAGAATGGTTACAGAACTCATGGCTTGATAATCATACCGGAAAATTTAATGTTGGAAAGAAAAGGTCGAAATTTTTGGGGACAGGAAAGATGAAGATTGAGTGAGACCTGAAATGGGAAAGAAGATCTCACACAGCTGGGACTGCACAGCTGCCACACTGTGTAGAGGTTACAGAACAACCTCCTCCCTACAGCATTCATTGTTTAATGCTGGCTTGATAACCATAACGGAAAATTTAATATGTTAGAAAGAAGAGGTCGAAATTTTTGTAGATAGGAAAGATGAAGAGTGAGTGAGATCTGAAATAGGAAAGAAGATCTCACACAGCTGGGACTGCACAGCTGCCACACTGTGTAGAGGTTACAGAACAACCTCCTCCCTACAGCATTCATTCATAACCCTTGACCACGCCACGTCAATCTGAAAATACCTTATAATGCCTTTTTAGAACCTGTCTCAGTTCTTCCTTCTGATTAGCTGAAATTTTATCGATTTCCTGCAATTTAGCTTCTATTTTGTCTAAAATAATTGCTTCTTCTTCTTCTGTGTTCAGCTTACTGGTACTAAGATTAACACCTTCGTCCCAATATCTCCTATTTTTCAGAACTCGTGTAGGCAGCTCCCAATTGTCATCATTAGTTACTACATGTTTATCACTAAAAGGTACTGTAATTACTCCGGTTATTGGCAAGACCATTTTTACTGGCTTTTTTCGAAGTCAACAACACTCTGATATTTTGACAAGAAATGTATGCCAATTAAAACTTCAATACTGAGATTGTTTACAATTAAGCATGGATGATCAATTAAATTACCATTAATGTTAAAGGGCAGCAAAGCTTCTTGCTTTACCGTTTTTGACACCTTGCCAGTAGCACCAATTATTCTTAGTCCTGATACCCTCATTACTGTAAGCTTGTCTTTACCAGGTAATGCATCAAAGAAGGACGGAGATATCGCACTCACCTCACTTCCACTGTCTAAGAGACAACGTACATTGATACCCAACATATTCACTATTATTATAGGGTGGCTTATTCTAGGTTGTACAGGTGGTTCCTCAAACTCATCCAATAGTTCCTTTTGGATTTGTCTCCAACTAAAGTGATCGACATCTGTCTTCATTACATTTAGGTCACAGTGTGTAGGGGTTTCCTGAATTACGTTTTCAGCTGCCTTTTCCAGTCGGTCTATTAATTTCAAATCGAAACACCGCACGACTTCATTACATTTAGTTTGCTGAACATAACCCAAATTACTGTAGTCTGAGCGATTCTGCGCCTCCAGACCGGGCATAACACTAGTTACAGCTAAACCAGTTTCACCATTATCGTCGGTTTCCTTCTCAAGTGACAACTGGTCACAGCTACTGGGTTCATTGACCCCCAACAGCCTACCCTCTACATTTTCACTTATCTCCTGTCCTAAATCTATTAGTACATTATCAACATCCTGCACAGGCACTTTAGATAAGAGCACATCATCCTCATTGTAAATATAAGCATGAATTTCTTCTGCTTCTTCACCTGACAATTCAGTATTTTGTAGCTCTTCCCTACCATTACACTGCTGCGCCTTCTCTTTCTCTTCCCACTTAGAAAGCGTCTCTAACACGGTATCTATCAAATACTGTGAGTGGTCTAATATTTCAGCTGTACTCTTAGATGCTACCGACACTTCATTCACCTGTTCAGTTTGAGTATTCTGATTTGTCTTACCAATTATTGTAACTACTGGCTTAGGAAAAGTAACCGCCTGGTGAGCGCCAGTGTCCTCATAGACGGGAACTAGTTTTCCTGCCTCGGCCTACTACTGTTTCCTTTATTTTCATTATAGTTAACTGGCACAACATTACTTTCCGTACTGTTGTTTACATGCATAATTCTGTTTGGAACAAAATTATTATCACTTGGATGCCACTGTTGGTTCTGATAATCATTTCTCCAATTCCCACCTCTCTTAGGATGGCGAACACCTACTGTTCTGATGTTTACATTGCCATTTTGCTCGTTCCTAAAATTACTACTATTGTTATTAGCATTTCTGTTATTACGTGCATGCTCCTCATTGGCAGCAACACGTTCTATACATTCCAGATACTCAATGCAACGATCCAGATTGTCTCTAGGGGCAGATATAATTCTAGTTTGCCAATACCATGGCAGTTTGGCTTCAAGACCTAGTATTATCATTTCAGGTTTTAATTTTTCGGCCAAATGTGACAAACGTGAGATCCATGACCTAGAAAATTCTTTAATTGATTCCTTGCCTGCATTGAAGCGTTTTCCACTCCAAAATTCTCTCAACACTTCATTTTGCTTATTACTAGACCAATACTCATTAATGAAAGCTGTTTTAAACTCCGCTAATGTTTTACACTTCAACATAACATCAGCTGACCAACGCATGGCGTCACCTGCTAAATGGCTTCTAATAAATGAGATTTTCTCTCGTTCAGACAAAGTTGGGGGAATCACATCTTCAAAATCGTTCCAGAAATCTAGCGGGTGGATATTTTTATCTGAATCGAACCGCAAGATCTGCCGACACCCGATAAAAGCGGTGTTTGCAGCTACAACTTGTTGTATATTACCATTACCAGAAGTTACTGGAGCTACTTTACTCTCAATGTTAGCAATGTTAGTACTGATATTTTCTACTTTCATTTCAACATTATCTACTCTTTGCACAATATGAGTAGTATCAGTTTTGATCGCATCTACATCTGCTTGACATATATTTATTTTTATATTAACATCTTTAAACCTATCTGAGCACAGTTCAGATTCTGCCTCAATCTTTTCTGTTAACTTGTGCTCCAGCTTCGCATCTTCCATTTGGAAGTCTTTGCAAACCTCAGCAACTTCGGATTTTACTGTTTTATACATTTCAGAATGTTGAGCAACCTTTTTCTTAATTTATTGTCCATTGCTTCAAACCGTTTATTAAAATTGGTTTGGCTGGCCACAATTTCAGACTTTAATTCAGCTGTCATTTTTGCATTACTGGCTGACATTTTTGCATTACTGGCAGCTATTGCTTGTAATATAACATTTAAATCAACAGCCCCAGCAGCTGGCTTTTTATCACACTCAGGTGACGAAAAACTAGCTCCAACACCAGAATCATCAAAACTAAATGAAACTTCTGATTGATCAGTCATATCTAACTTCTCCTGTTTAAACTCTACCATCTCTGATGGTTGTTTCGTTTTTAACTCATCAGATAAACTGTCATCCAATAAATTAACAATTTCTGCTTTCTGCTTAACTACAGGGGTCTCTATTATTGAATCATTGCCCCTTTTTAAACTACTGTCAGGAGACAATATTTCATATTTCACCTTAACATTACTACTTTCATGCATATTTACACTTGAACCATTGTCTGGATTTACAGTTCCCTCAACAGACATAGGTTCTGATTTAAGTTTAACTTCAGTTTCTTTTGGCGGTTCCATCGCCGACAGTCTTTTAGTGCAGGTTAGTAAAATTTTTAACAGCTTTTCACTTAACTTAGTTCCTTCTGCACGACGTATGGCGTTGCCGGCGCGGCGTACCAGGATTACTGATGCGACGTGGCACGTTGAACTGCAGACGGCACTCCGACGGCTGTTGTGTGTTTGTGTGGCCCGTAACTGCAGGCGCGGCTCCCGCTGCTGCGGCGGATAACTGCGGTGAGGCGAAACTGGCTTCTCTCGATGCCGGCAGCGCCGCTAGACTCAGTGCCAGCTCCGTCAATCCAGATGCGTTGTTAATCCAATTGCGTCGTCCACATACACACGTAACACTTTCACTGTTCTATTACTCAGTTGCGTGTCGCATTTTACTCGCGAATCCGAATAGTTAAAAATCACTTTCACTTTTACTCTGTTTATTTCCCGGCCAATGCACCATATGTGGGGCGGCGGGTTTAGAAAATTAATTCTTTATAAATGTTTGAAGAATGTAGAAACCAGTTCCTATTATTTAGAATGTTATTTATGCTGTCTTTCGCCGTTCTCAACACTGGCTCTCGAATTACACTTTAGCAACCAGAAAGTGATTTGCAAAACGTGAAGCCTGTAATTAGAATTCCTAGTGCCCACTTCATCTGAGAATACAATTATAGCTGCAGCTTGTAGCTCTGAGGAATTAGGAGATTGTCCGGGATTTATAATCAAAAACGATTTTCCAAAATAGTTGAGTATATTCTCAAAGTCACAGATGAAAAACAAAAGTATCCATACAACCTAACTAACAGAGCAGTTCAGAGTCTAATGCGCTGATGCAACTATAAATGTCCGAATTAAATGTTAAAATGAATGCTCGCCATAATTTGATGATAATATTTCATCAAACGCCACGCTAAATAATGGTAGAATGTCTGTCCCCCCGACGGCACATGAAAATACGACAATAAGCAAACTGAAGATCGATAGTAAAAGTCAACCCAGAATTAACACTTCACTCGCAAATGATTTTATGGTTACGCGTATCTCGAGTAACTTAATACGGCATCCGAGGCTGTTAGTAGCAGTGATACCGACGCGACGCGACTCCCGACACAGATGGCGTATTATTCAGCGTCTGGAGAGAACTGGGGCCTTGCTTCCTCGCGCAGCGTTCTTATGTATAAGCCGTGGTGCGGACGGCTAAGGGAACGCCTGATCAAATCGGCTCTCCCGACTAGCCGCTGGGCTAGTAATGCACCACATTAAGTTACCTAATAAATCATAGCTTCTCTTGCTGATGGCAGATGAAGCTCTTAATTTAAATGTGCATTCAGCACGCAGGTAAGTATTGATAATAAAATTTTGACGTGGCTAAGTTAAATATTTTGGGCGAGAGAATTAATTTAATTACACTGCACGCAGTAGACGAGCTCTGAACTGGCCCTTTGGAGATACGCTATCGCTATAATTTTACAGGTATTCAAATGAAACTTTTCACATCTTCATAGTTATAGCGGATCTCCAACGTATTTAAATCTAAACATCGTAGCCTTATTTATTAGCCTACTTAATCTATCTTGCTTCCTTAAGTTTTGAGACGAAAACCAGAAAATCATGAATTTCCACTAAAATTTTAATTTGTGAAATCCAAAGTACTATTTTTATTAAATAATTATTAAAAATGAATCTAATTATCAATTTTTAATTTTCTAGCTCTTTTCTGTAGCGCCAATGATTTTTACAGAAAAACGTCCAATTTTCGAAAATGGCTAAAGTTATCGAACTGATATTCAACACACATTAATTTAGTATTACTCCTGACATGCTAGAAACATTTTAGGTTATTTATTTGATTTTAAAAGTATTGCGCAACATTTATGACGTCAGAGCTAGTTACAGCGGACTGGCTGGCACACAATGGAAAGACTGATGTGAATTTCCTACAGCGTGAGTAGGCTGCTTCCCTACACAGCGTTGCACGAAGTGTATAAGTCTAAAAGGGACTCTGGGGTAAACCTTTTTTTATTTTTCGACAAACACGTAAGTAGTTTTTATTTTTGCGCGGACTTTTCAAACGCCCCTCGTATAATCACTTGCACGATATTTCGTCTGCCATTGGTCCGTATGACTGTCAGAAAAAATAATCTGGTAACGATACTGAGAGATTTTCATAAAAGTAAGGACATATCGGCATGCTTCCTTTTTCATAGTACCCGTAAGGAAGTAAATACATAAGCTGCAATAGTTTTTGTGAAGTTAAGTGAAGACAGCCACTGTAGAAACACAGTTTGTGATAAAAGTAATCGTAACATAATCCACCTGCACTTAAGAGCCAAAGAAACTAGTACACCTGCCTAATATCGTGTAGGACCCCTGCGAGCACGCAGAAGTGCCGCAACACAACGCAGAATGTCAATGTCTGAAGTACTGCTGGAGGGAGTTGTCACCATGAATCCTGCAGGGCTGTCCATAAGTTCACAAGAATGCGACGGGCAGTAGATCTCTTCCGACCAGCACGTGGAAAAGCATCTCAGATATGCTCAATAATGTTCATGTCTGGGGAGTTTGGTGGCCAGAGGAAGTGTTTAAACTCAGAAGAGTGTTCCTGCAGCCACTCGGTAGCGATTTGGGACGTGTGGGGTGTCGCATTGTCCTGCCCAAGTCCGTCGGAACGCACAATGGACACGAATGGATGCAGGCGATCAGACAGGATTCCTACGTTCGTGTCACCTGTCGGAGTCGTATCTAGACGTATCGGGGGTCCCATATCACTCCAACTGCACGCTCCCCATACCATTAAAGAGCCTTCACCAGCTTGAACAGTCCACCGCTGACACGCAGGGTCCATGGATTCGCGAGGTTGCCTAAATAGCAGTACACGCCCATCTACTCGATACAATTTGAAACGAGACTCGTCCGACCAGGCAAAATGTTTCCAGTCATCAACAGTCCATTGTCGGTGTTGACGGGCCCAGGCGAGGAGCAAAACTTTGTGTCGTGCAGTCATAAGGGAACACCAGTGTGCCTTCTACTCCGAAAGGCCATATCGATGATGCACCAGACACTTGCCGCAGCGGCGTATTCTGCCTAATTCCATATCTCTGTATTTGAATACTCATGCCTAGAGCAGTTTATTTGGCGCTTCAATATATAACGATGAGCCAAAGAATTATGACCACCTGATGGTCCACCTCTCGAACACAACGCAGCAGCGAATCTGGGCACCATGGATTGGAAAAGTCCTTGGTGGTTATGTGGCGTCGGGTGTCTTCACAGAGTCATGAAATTCGAATGTGTTCCTTTAATGATTCATCTCTGTTCCGCGTATCCAGGGTGGTCAGCAAAAGCATGAAAAGCTTGTTAGGATATTACACGATAGGCTGCGTTGAGAAATAATTGTCAAGAAAATTCGATATCCTGCACCGTTTCCAATCTCATTAGCAATAAGTCGTTGTCTGCACAAAATCAAACAGCCTGCCAGAGACCGTGTTCAAATAGTTCAAATGGCTCTGAGCACTATGCGACTTAACTTATGAGGCCATCAGTCGCCTAGAACTTAGAACTAATTAAACCTAACTAACCTAAGGACATCACACACATCCATGCCCGAGGCAGGTTTCGAAACTGCGACCATAGCGGTCGCTCGGTTCCAGACTGTAGCGCCTAGAACCGCACGGCCACTCCGGCCGGCAGAGACCGTGTTGCCAAACATATTCTTCGTTTGGTTTCCTCAAGCCGAACAAAAGAGCAATACAAGAACTGGTCATTGGATGATAGCAGGGATCGAACTCACCACCGTCCGATGGTTTTGCGTGTCTTTCTTTTTTTCTCCAGCCTATCGAACAAAGAGCACGTTTGGCAACACCACCTCTGGCAGACTGGTTGGATTTGCGCGTGCAATGATCTGACTGGTTACATTCCAAGCTAACTAAATCGTAAACGGTGTAAAGTATAGATTTTTTTCGCAACAATTATTTCTCAGGTCAACCTACCCTGCAACACTAATAAAAACTTTTCAGACTGTTTCTGACCACCCTGTGTAGTTTTCTGACCTCGTCAGGTGCCTTCTGCGGTAACAAGTGGCATTCAGTCTCGCCATAGCATAGGCAATTCTCGTAATGTTTTGCCTTCTCAGAACACATTTCTGCAGCTGGCGAACGTAAGCCTTTGACTTATTACTAACTGGCTTACATTATAATTTATCAAATGTAGTAGTAATAAAAATCTGCCACTTATTAAAAGGCTATAACTGATTTAAACCAATCACTACATAATTTTTTCCGCACTGTGGAGCCCAGCAAATTTATTCACTACATTTATCTTTGCCGAACTTGGGCTGTAACATTTAAAACTCTTTCAATACAAGGTTCTCTGGAAAACTGTTGGGGAATGGAGCCTGTGGAATATGCCGGCAAGAAGAAAGGAATAAATCCCTTGGTACTATACGGAACCGCTGAGGGGGAAAGTCTAGGCGAAGATAGAAATTGGACTATATCCCCGAAATAATAGAAAAGAACGTTGAGAGTGGTAAAGGCACAGCTTCGACGTACTTCGCTGGTCATATTTAGTAATAAATAGACAACCATTAATCGATACCAGTTCAAAAATGGTTCAAATGGCTCTGAGCACTATGGGACTTAACATCTGAGGTCATCAGTCCCCTAGAACTTAGAACTAATTAAACCTAACTAACCTAAGGACATCACACACATCCAAGCTCGAGGCAGGATTCGAACCTGCGACCGTAGCGGTCGCTCGGTTCCAGATCGGTACCAGTAGTTAGTGGTTTATTCACGGTGTTGATCATCTGTGTAGCGGATTGTGCGCCCAGAAGAAGTACGTGGTGTTGCTAAACAGCATCGAGGTACATTTCTAATTTTTACAGTAGTGCATATTCAGTTCATTTTCTGAACGTCTCATGTGTGCCGTAAGTACAGCTTCAGTATATGTCCTTAGAAATTCGCGGCCGCTACTTATAAGCCTATAATGAAGTGGATTAAGGCGGTAGTGAACATATTTGATGGCTTCATTTTGACTGAAGGGAGTAACCCCAGGCAACTAAATTAGATAGTATGGTACGTGACACGTACTTTAACCATAACTTTTGCGAATGCGTCCATCGTCTTAGCAAGTCTGCTACGTCACTAAGTTTCGGTCAACGGTTGTGTCACATTCTCGTGGAAATGACTGCTTACTGCCACGCTGAGCAAACCACCTGAATATGATTGGCAGCTATATTTTCCGTGATAGCACTGGTCTCAGAATTATCACATTTATAATAACTACCACAGTACGTAACGATGAAGTTGTTAATGTAAGCATCGTCCTGCGGAACAGTTTGTTTCAGCACGTTGGGATTAATTTACAAGCTTAATGCATGTTAACTAACTGAAAAAAAATAAAAAAGTAGTCTCTTTCAAACACAGCTCAAAGGCTCGATCCGCTTGTTTGCGAAATATAAAGCTAATGCTCATGAAGAGAACCATTCCGTACGAAAATCCACTGAATTAATAATGCTATATGATCAAAGGCATATTCAATGAACTCAGAAAAAATGTATGAAAGGGATGTGTAATTGCGGTTAGCGACACGGAAAGGCGTACTTCCCAAAAAAAAGGTCATTCAAACGGCACATGCGATTTAACTCTGCATAAAGTTGTACTGATGTACGCTATTGCAAACATCCGTATAAAATCCTTCCCAGACATTGACAGTTGTAATAAACTAAGTGAAAACAGTTGCAACAAACGATATCATAAGGAAGTGAATCATCCAGTTAAATATTATTAGGTATTATCAGCGTCAGGAATATGTCTGTCAGAAAGACAAATAAATGGTATGATTTCCTGAAATTAGTATTCCACCTAGAGAATTTTATGTTCTTTAAGCACATCTTCAGACAATAAGTTTTCATCATGTTTCTGTATACACTCAACGGATGATGAGAGTAAATTAGAATCTTTAGGAACCGGAAATATCGTACAATTACAGTTACGAAAAATAACGCAGATATAGGTATCCGTAAAGTTTATGCAAGCAACTATGATTATCTGCTGTGCTCTGGTTTTAGGCATAAAGAAACTCAATGAAAACTCTCTGGATCACACCTCTGTTACAGATTCAATTTTGTAGGCTGTGCCACGCGGGGTAGCCGTGCGATCTATGACGCCTTGCCACGGTTCGCGCGGCTCCCCCCGTCGGTGGTTCGATCTTCCCTCGGGCATTGGTGAGCGTATTGTCAGTCCTTAGTGTAAGTTTAAGTTAGATTAAGCAGTGTGTAAGCCTAGGGACCGATGACCTCAGCAGTTTGGTCCCATAGGAACTTACCACAAATTTCCAAATTTCCTGAAGGCTATGTTGGGTCCCGCCACCTTACTGAACTTTATGAAAGTGTAGGGAGATGAAGCGGGAATATTCCACTATATCCCGTAACAAATTTCACATTTTTTTCGACAGAAACTGGCCGACAAAAAATGTGTGCTTTACTTATTGAATGGCTCTTGTACATTGCTTAATTTGACAGTTTTCTTATGGACTTCTAAGGAGAAGTGGAAAGTAACATTTTTCTGTTTTTATTAGCGGTATTGATGTTCTATCAATTTTTTTACTTCGTAACCATTACTACCTCGTGGGCTAACTCTGTAGTCAAAATTTTGGTGCTAAGTTTTATTTTTCGTACCCATATTTCTTAACTGTCGTAATTTTAGTGGAGTGGAGTTCCTCCTCTCCTTTCGCACAGTCAGATATGAAGATTTTTTCGTGATTTTATGTATTTTTCACTAAGCAGCAAATGGATAAAGACTGTGTTGGTTGTGCTCGGACACACGATGAACTAGCCGCTTTCTGGAACTGGCTAGAAGCAGTGTTGGCCACAACGACACATCTGGTGGCGCAAGATTGCTCCGGAAACTCTGTTGCCACACAGGTTTTCACTGAGCAGTATCTGACAGGCTTATCCTCAGTCGGGTGAGAGTGTCAGACAGTGGTGAGATTAAGTATCTCCGAGCGTATGGCTGATGTGTGAACTGTCTGCTCGCCTCTATCACCTTATGGATTTGGGTACAACGCAAGGTTTTTCTGAGAATGTTAACTGGTTACCTAGCTTCACAGCACCACTTCTTTGTGCAAGGAGACTACCGACGAAACAACAATGCTGACCACAATAAGACAGCTGGAAGAGATTGTTTAATGTGGACGAGCTCTGAGAATAGAGTAAAGATGCATAACAAATTTATGTGTCAAATCACAATCACAGGAGTGAAAAATGACATCATTAAACACATTATCAATTTTATAGTGTCCTCAACATGCTCCTAGGAGAAATATTTGCGTCTTTCTAAACGAAAGAACATGCTTTCACTAGACTGGAAGTTATGATTTATAATTACAGAATGGATGATGTGTTTGAATCTGTGGTAGACTACCTAAGTGTATTAAATGTAAAACGCCAAATCGCTTCTGTGTGATATAGACTGTAGGTTAGTTTACGGAAGAATTGTTATAATGTGTTTAACAGAGTTGTAGTTTGTCTACTGGTGCAAAAAGAATACACAAAGGTATAATGGTGTGCAAATAAACATTCCACACAATCAAGACCAAGAAAAGATTATAAAGTCTTTTGTCTGACTGTAGTTTTAATTATTTAGCTGTAAACTATATGGACACTGTCAAAACAGATTCCAGAAAATATGACATCCATGTCTACATGACTATTATCTTGAAGCAGGAGAAACATATTCTTCTCATTGTCAGTCCAGTATACTGTTCTCCATAGTACCACAAAATATAGATATTTCTGAATTACGATTAGTTCCAACGAGTAACGTTCTTCAGTGGGTCTTCCGAAAAATGAGCGGTTTATGGAACCGACCTAAACCATTCCCTATTACAGAAATTACTCCTTTAAGTCCAAATATATTTGTCCACAAGGAAAATGAAATTTGAGGAGCTTGACGTAAACATTGAAAATTGCAGTATTTGGTGAAAACAACTGCATGAAGGAAGAATTTAATCTGACGCTGGGATATGAACAATCCAATGCAGGTTTGTAAAGAAAGCTTAGAAATTACTTTAAACACAATGTTCGGAAAAATCTGGATGTGACTGGTAGTATTTACTGTAAATACCAACGGAAAAAGACCATGTGTTAGAGTACTCGCAGAAAATGATACATCTAAGGACGTTAACTACTTAATTGGTTCGTGATAAATGTTATGTCAACAGAAAAGATCTGGAAGTCTTATGTACAACTAAAAATAATAAAAAAATATTACAATAGCTAAATGCTACTATTTGCGGTTTTTAATGACTGGTTATCTCTACTGAAAAATTCTTGGTGATGGAGTAGGAGTTGTCAAGGAGAAACATCTGTAACCTAAATTCGAAAACACTTCTGCTATCTGTCGCACTTTTTATTTCTGCGGGTAGATCGGCAAATAGTTTTATAGTTGCATATTTTAACTCTTTCTTTGCCAACGTTATATTCATTACAGGATTATTCAAATTATTTTTTCCTTCCAGTGCGCTTTTGAATATCTCTATTGCTCTAAAACGTAGGTGGATTATTGATAGCAAATTTCATAAGGCAGTGGTTAATATTCCCAGCTGCTTAAGGATATCTGCAAGATCTACATGTTTGAGCTCCAGACATAATTCTAATTACTTTCTTTTTTATGCAATGAGTACTTTTTGCATAAGCAACGAGTTACCTCAGAATATTATTCTGTAACACATGAACGCACTAAAACAGGAAAATATGTTAATTAATTGACTTCTGTATCCCTAAAGTTGGCAGCTATTCATATCGCAAAAATAGCTAGACCTAAACGTTTTATGAGGTGTACTGATTTTTTCACCAATATAGGCACCTAAGAACTTACATTTTTCCATCCTGTTTATTATTTCTTGTTGGTACATTAAGTTAGTGGGAGGTGAGATATTTCTGGCAGAACAAAATTGGATGAAATGCGTTTCCTTTAAGTTTAAAGCTAGCCCGCTTCCGTAAAACCATTGAATAAGTTTCACAAAAACATTATTTACTATTTCCTCTGTTGGTGCTTCTTTGTAGAGCTTCACAATAATTCTTATGTCACTTGCAAATAGGACTAATTTCTGCCTCCTGACTGAAATCAAATAGAAGATCATTAACGTAAAGCAAGAACAATATTCGGCCAATGATCGAACCGTGAGGACCTGCTATTGTAATTTCTCACCATGCACATGATGCGGCGTCCCTCTTTGTAACTTCTGCATTCTTTTTCTTGAACTAGAGGAAAATCATACATTTGTTGGGCTAACCTTACTTCTGTAACATAACATTGTAAATGGCACAAATAAACGACCTCGGTAAGTCAGAGAAGATCCCAACTGGTGATATTTTATATTTTAAAGGTATTACAATGGGCTCAGTAAATACACTCATGTTCAGAAAAAGCAGAACATTTTGAACGACTGTAGACAAGAGGTTTATATTCACAGGACATGTACATTAGTATGTTCTGCAGAAATGATTAGCATTTCAGACACCTCGGTTCAGCATGTATCGTATTACCAAGCAGGCGCAGGGTCCGCTATGGGCCCTGATAACTAGTTCCATGCGTGAAGGCATAGACGCTTATAATGCACGAGTGGCGTCGTGTGGTATAGCCATCCACGCTGCAGACACCTGGTTCTAAAGTTCATCTTTGGTGGTTGGCATTGGCCACAGAACCGCACCTGTCGTTTCATCATATGCCCCACATTTTAGTCGACAAGTCTGGTGCTCTGGCGGTCCAAGGCAAAAGGCTGACATCATGTGACGCGCAGAAAGCACGTGTTCATGCAGCAAAATGAGGTCGTGCATTGTCTTGCTGAAAAATGGCATCTGTGGTGCTGTGCAGAAAGGGTTATGGCTACGGGTAGCAGGATGTCATTCACGTATGTCACACTGGTCACAGTGCCCTGGACAAGCACCAAATGTGATTTGTGGTTGTCCCTAATAGCACCCCACAACATAAGGCCTTGTTTAGCGCTGTATGCCTTGTGCCAATCCAGTCACTGTGGTGCTGTTCCCCTTGTCTGCGGCGAACCAGAATGCGACCATCATATTCAAACAAACAGAACCTGGATTCTCCCGAAAACAGTCTGGTGCCATTCCTGTCCCCAGTGACGTCAATCCATACACCGTGGCCGTCTAGCCTGTTTTTCCACGTTTGTCAAAAGAGAAGTGGACGACGAGCACCTCACCCATGCCCTAATAAAAAACAACGGTTTGTCACCCTGATAATGTACAATGTGTTCCACTGTTCCACTGTTGAACCAGAACCGAGGAGGACGCAGATCTGTCCTGCAATGCCATTCGGATGAGGTGACGATCTTGTCAAGAGTATTCTGAGTGGTGCGACCTGACCTGTCTTGTCGTGTTCTGCGGCCTTCCGAGAGCCATTCTGCACACATCCATTGCACTGTCGAAATACTTCATCCCACACGAGCAGCAATTTCCCTAATAAATGCAGCACTTTCTTCCACGAGCCCTCTTTCAAATTCACTGATCTGACGATATGCTTCGCTCATACGTCTGTGAGGCATGCTACAAGTCTGCTCAAGTCACACTAATCGATTATCTTCTGTTTATAGCGACCACGAGAGCTGCAAGCACATTTTATCGATAGGTCGCATTGCGCCGCGATATCGATGTTGACTCTGAACCCGCGGGCAGACTTTGTTCAAATGCTAATCATTTCAGCAGAATATACTAATGTACATGGCCTGTGAATATGAACGCCCTATCTCTAGACGCTGAAGGTGTTCTGCTTTTCTTTCCTTTTTTTCTGAGCACGTGTGTATATGAATAGATGACTCAATAGAATGGGGCTTTTGAAATTCAAACTGTCACTGTTTAAGCATCCCATTGTTACACAGATACGGGACAATCCTGCAGTACATTACAATCTCAAATATTTTAGAAAATGATATAATGAATGACAATGGGCGGTAGTTATTGACATCTCTGGAGTCACGTTTTCTAGTAACGGAATAATTCAGTCTTTGTGCTAAAACACCCCGAATGAATGACGCATTACATAAGTCATTAATAACATTATATATTACAAGGTAAAATCTTGTTTGTATTTTATCGGAGACATTACCCATTCCAAATACACTTTTACTTTTCAGATTACTGATGATTTTCCTTGTTTCAGATGAGGATATGAAATTAATTTTAATATCACTAAATGTCCTCCATTTTACTTTTGCAGCGTGACTATATTAGATGATGCCCAAAAATCTATTTACAGTCATCTGTCCCCATTTGGGTCTGTATAAAAAAGAGGGTTGCATGGTATCTCCAGTGGTCTCGACAATGTGCATCTAGCAACATAAAAGCCATTTGCAGAGTTAAAACTGATGGAATAACTAAAATTAATGACCATTCGTTTGCTAAAGAAGTAAATTTAAAGGTCTACATCCAAATTCTGCTACGATATGTGGAAGAGGTGTCATCAAATATCCAACAGAATGTGACATGTCTTAACAAAGTTACTATGCGGAAAACTGTGGCATTATTTACCCAAATGCTCTGTTAGAAAACAATGTTGAACGGAGTGTACATATGTAAGTACAGTTTCCAGCATCTTGCGGATTCCGGTACTGGGGAGGCAGTCTCCGAGTGCCATATATGCTTTGCAATGTTAATCAATTCCCGGTTACCAGTTTTGTATAAATTGTATGCAAACGCTGTGTCTGTCAGCGTACAGATTCCGCAATCACGGAGGGAGGGTCTTGTCACCAAACGTGCTGTAGCCTGATCATCGGACACTGGCAGGCGATGCACAAGTTTTAGCTGAAATAAATGGAGTTTTTGACAAATCACTTAGACATTTAGGACATGGGAATAACACTGTCGGACATAATTTGAGCGTCCTTTGTACCTTGCATGAAATGAGATACACAAAGTTCGAATCATACTCACCACCAAGTTCTCCTTAACTTGGGAGTGTGATCCGCAATTCCAATAAGTGAACCACATGTATTCTGTACTGTTGTGGACCAATAATACACTCCTGGAAATGGAAACAAGAACACATTGGCACCGGTGTGTCAAACCCACCATACTTGCTCCGGACACTGCGAGAGGGCTGTACAAGCAATGATCACACGCACGGCACAGCGGACACACCAGGAACCGCGGTGTTGGCCGTCGAATGGCGCTAGCTGCGCAGCATTTGTGCACCGCCGCCGTCAGTGTCAGCCAGTTTGCCGTGGCATACGGAGCTCCATCGCAGTCTTTAACACTGGTAGCATGCCGCGACAGCATGGACGTGAACCGTATGTGCAGTTGACGGACTTTGAGCGAGGGCGTATAGTGGGCATGCGGGAGGCCGGGTGGACGTACCGCCGAATTGCTCAACACGTGGGGCGTAAGGTCTCCACAGTACATCTATGTTGTCACCAGTGGTCGGCGGAAGGTGCACGTGCCCGTCGACCTGGGACCGGACCGCAGCGACGCACGGATGCACGCCAAGACCGTAGGATCCTACGCAGTGCCGTAGGGGACCGCACCGCCACTTCCCAGCAAATTAGGGACACTGTTGCTCCTGGGGTATCGGCGAGGACCATTCGCAACCGTCTCCATGAAGCTGGGCTACGGTCCCGCACACCGTTAGGCCGTCTTCCGCTCACGCCCCAACATCGTGCAGCCCGCCTCCAGTGGTGTCGCGACAGGCGTGAATGGAGGGACGAATGGAGACGTGTCGTCTTCAGCGATGAGAGTCGCTTCTGCCTTGGTGCCAATGATGGTCGTATGCGTGTTTGGCGCCGTGCGGGTGAGCGCCACAATCAGGACTGCATACGACCGAGGCACACAGGGCCAACACCCGGCATCATGGTGTGGGGAGTGATCTCCTACACTGGCCGTACACCACTGGTGATCGTCGAGGGGACACTGAATAGTGCACGGTACATCCAAACCGTCATCGAACCCATCGTTCTACCATTCCTAGACCGGCAAGGGAACTTGCTGTTCCAACAGGACAATGCACGTCCGCATGTATCCCGTGCCACCCAACGTGCTCTAGAAAGTGTAAGTCAACTACCCTGGGCAGCAAGATCTCCGGATCTGTCCCCCATTGAGCATGTTTGGGACTGGATGAAGCGTCGTCTCACGCGGTCTGCACGTCCAGCACGAACGCTGGTCCAACTGAGGCGCCAGGTGGAAATGGCATGGCAAGCCGTTCCACAGGACTACATCCAGCATCTCTACGATCGTCTCCATGGGAGAATAGCAGCCTGCATTGCTGCGAAAGGTGGATACACACTGTACTAGTGCCGACATTGTGCATGCTCTGTTGCCTGTGTCTATGTGCCTGTGGTTCTGTCAGTGTGATCATGTGATGTATCTGACCCCAGGAATGTGTCAATAAAGTTTCCCCTTCCTGGGACAATGAATTCACGGTGTTCTTATTTCAATTTCCAGGAGTGTACATAAATGTAGAGACGGAAGTAATATTGTGAAATATAATTAGTAGTTTCATTGTGCCTTGCACCAAGTAGGGTCCAAAAATCGAAATCCAGTCATATTTGGGCGACGAGTGGGGCAGAGAGTGTAATACAGCCGACTGTGAGATACATTCTGATAGGCTGTTTAGTTTTCATGGCTGGTAAAATACAAAGCTGTGATTGGAAGAGCAATTTCAGTGACCATTGCATTAGGAGATCTATTTTCAAGGGTATATATGTCAAATCTCCTTCTGCTCCTCTCCCCTCGCCATCCAACCTGCCCCTGAATCTAGGCCATCAGTGTGTGAGACTTCGTGAGTATGCTACTATGTATGCTGCCATGCACAGGGCACCTAGCATCGGCCAGAAAGCCCAGAGACGCACTACTTGTATTCTGATCTGAAAGTACACAGTCCACTCAGATTAATATGATTACCTGTCACAAGACTAAATAATCAATGTAGGCCTATACAGCGTGGATCCGTCCTCGTAGCTGTTAGAATGTAACTCAAACAGGTATTCACAGAAGGTGTTCTGCAAACGCAAGTCATTATGTTCAAACATGGTTTTAATAAGTTTCACTTCCGAATTCATGTTATCTTGAATTCTCCTGCGAACATCGCGTTTAGCTCTTCTGAAGTTATCATACCGTTCTTTTATGAGCTCAGCACTATTCATAACACGAACGATCAAACTGCCTGTGTTTTACTTTTGCTTCGTAGACTACTTCGTTTTCAACTATCCGAATAGGCAAAAGTAGTCGGTGTTACTCCCGATTCAACCGAAACATCACCTGAACCTAACACTCCCTTAGAAGAGGTATCGACAGGAATAGCCACAATTGTTCGTCCGTTCTGTATTTTATACACTAAAACAGTGGATCCGTTTGAACTTTATCTGACGTATGTAAGGCGAAGTTTCCTTTATTACAGTTTAGAGCTGCCAGCCAGAATTTTTCTGTTAAATTCCATATGTTGCTGATAAATTTTACAAATACGGATTTAGAATGTGATATCCTGTTTCGGCTGTTAATAAATTCGCCGTCTGTGTAATAACGTTGATGACTTTCGTTTCATAAACATTATTGACCGGAGTTACCATTCGCACATACCATGTTACCGTACGTGTACGGTGTCACAAATCTCGCAGGTGGTGGTATTTTCTCTGATATGCGGATCAGAGAGCGCCTACCGCAGGACTCAAGTTTACCCGAGCACTGTGTGACGTAAGCGATACCCGACCGCGCAGAGCTACTGCCGGTGTTAATTAGTAGTCTGGTTGCGTAGCAGGCGATCCCTGGCTCTCAGCAGAGGCGCAGTTTTGAAATTCCATCTTGCGACGAAAGCAGGCGGGCCCACACTGTGGTTTTGTTCGTTTTTGAAAGGCTGCGAGATGACTCCAGGAATTACCATAACATATGGCCGGGATTAAAAGCAGGCGCTGACAGTGCGGGCTAGGATTTCTCTCCGCTTGGCGTGATTAGAAAAGCTCTTAGTATAATCTCCCCGCGTCAATTATTCATGCATATTTTTGATGAATACTGATGTGGTTCTAATAGTAGAAACGATTACCGGGAAGAGCAGCCGGGTACAGAAATGTGTATTTTGGAGTGTTCTTCGCATTCGGTAATTCAGAATATTTGAAATTTTATCTACATTTAGTCTGAACACATAAATAAAGAACATAATCAGACGTTGTCTACATCACCACTGATTCAAATCAAGGTGATTAATTTGTGTGCTCTCACGCATACTAGCGTCAAAAATGGTGGATGATGCAGTGTATCTTTAGTTCTGTAAAAACTTCGAAGTGGCAAAGAAGGAAGTTTAGAATTTATCGACCTGTATCAGATGTGTGTCAAGGATGTTGCTAAGACAGTTATTAATCACGATGTTACGTAATGACATGACAAATGAATTCAAATTGTTCAAATGGCTGTGAGCACTATGGGACTTAACATCTTAGGTCATCAGTCCCCTATAACTTAGAACTACTTAAACCTAACTAACCTAAGGACATCACACACATCCATGCCCGAGGCAGGATTCAAACCTGCGACCGTAGCAGCCCCGCGGTTCCGGACTGCAGCGCTAGAACCGCACGGCCACCGCGGCCGGCTAAATGAATTCAGTATTTGCGCGTTGGAAGATCATATTGTTAGATTCCTTTTCATGAAATGCGGCTCAATCTTTAGATAGTCAAATCTAATATAACACACGTAAAAACTGAAAAGATGCTACGTTGTTTAATAAGCTATCTCCAACAATCACTGGAATTACTGATCCATCCAAAAGAATTTAAAGTAGATTGGCTACGAAAATCTAGTCGTGCGGAAGGCAGACGGGGACTCTTTTGAAGAATCTACCGAATTAGCTGTATAAGTACAGAAGAATCACAAAGCTCTGTGCGATTTGTCTAGGATCTGTTATTACTCTAGAATAGGGAGCAAGAAGTTCCGCGTTAGATAATGACTTTATTTTAACGTTTCAGATGGATTTCTTCCCCAACGAGTCGAGTCGGTACTTTCTCCAGCACGAATCTCACGTAACTGCCATGACGGTAAAATCTGAGTTATTCGAATGTACATAGACGTGTATGGATGATCATCCATACCGCAAGTATTTCGCAGATGGAACAGAAAAGCGATGAAATGATATTGATACACTGCTGTAGGTACAAATTGTTCATAATTTACAGCAGCAACCAACCACAAAAGCGTTTTGGTTTACTCTAATGTTTTGGTTTACTTTATTGAACTGATGCAATTCATCCTGAAACGGCTTGCTTCCTATCGTCAGAATGCGTATTACATTGGTTTACTGGTGAACTGCCCTCAGATAAACAATAATTCTCTGTTATAAAATTGTATGAATGATGTCTGCACTACAGAATTATGTGAGGAAGCAAGTTGCATGAAATGTCCGTGTGGAACATCTGTTTTTACAGTTTTTCTGCAACTAATCATATTTATATCGTCCGTATTTTTACACTGACTTTACCGATTTCCATTATTTCGTTGGGACATAAAACGAATTAGCGTTGCGCTACATACTTGGACTTGCTTATGACATATGAAAACAGATAAAGAGTGGTTACAAAATTTATGAGAGTTAAAGATACTGCCGTACAATAATACACCATAAAGAAATGACGTTTCGGGAAAAGGAGGCGTACGTTACTGTTATATCAAATGGAAAACGTATTTTACATTGAATGTAGGAGATTAAATACACATTAAAACAGAGAAATGAATGGGGTTCAGTGAATTACATCATTACAAACTAATTTTACAAAACGGTGGGAATCAAATGTGAATAACAAGCTATGTAAGAAACATCAAGTGGTATTTAAACAGTGTTGAAAAAGGTACATTACGATTTATTAATATTTACTGTCTCGTAGCTTACTGACCATTGTAGACAAATACAATAATACAAGAATTGTTACTTTATCTGCAGATAGGTGGATATACTTTATTTATATTGGAGACTGGAAAGTACATTGCGGAAGTTTTTCAGGAAAGCAGTATTAGCTAACTCAGTCTGCTAATTAACGATTTTGTCAGCGCAGTCATTTTTATGCGTTTGTGTTTCTATTTCTGATTCATATGGGAAAATGAAGTACAAAAAAAAAAAAACCTAAATAAAGTGTAGAACTTGTCTCCACAGTTAGGAAACAGCCTCTCAGATTTACAGTGTTTATATGTCCTCCGGCACATGGAAGATAAAGTAAATAAACAACAACAAATAATGTGAACTAAACACAAAAAGAAATTTCAAGTTCTAAAATATATTAATAAATGTAATTGGGATGAAAATAACAGGTGATTAAACACTTTCTTTGGTGGACTTGTTAATTCCACTGTCATCTAGTTCAGTGACAAGTGGGCTTGTGCTATTCAGTAAAGTCCTTAAACAAATCTTACAACAAAACTCAACAATCACGGTCTCAAAAAAAACTCACAGCCTTTACATAACTTGCTTGTGGCACTGCTAAGCTAATACATGTGAGAAAAATGCGTTGGCTTTTAACTCAAATAAATTGAGTGTGAACTACTCAAAAATAAATGACCTTCAGTAACACAGAACTGAAGGAAGTGAAAAATGTTAACAACAAATCGTCCAAAAGCAAAGCACTCATAGTAAGACCTAATAAAAGTAATTTTATGTTCATAGTGTGTGAAAGATGTTTTGTTGGACAACAGATTTGTCATATTTCGCGATGGAAGAACTGTTCAGAAATGCATGGTTCTCTATGGAACTCAAATTATGAGACCGGTGGTGTTTAAGTTTCAAATGGCTCTGAGCACAATGGGACTTAACATCTGAGGTCATCAGTCCCCTAGACTTAGAATTACTTAAACCTGACTAACCTAAGGACATCACACACACCCATGCCCGAGGCAGGATTTGAACCTGCGACCGTAGCAGCATCGCGGTTCCGGACTGAAGCGCCTAAAACCACTCGGCCACACCAGCCGGCCGTGTTTAAGTTTCTTCATAGTGTATTCGGTGTCCTAATTACTTTGATAGCGCCTCAGTTATCAGCGTAAGGTAATACAAGCACTGCACCAATATCCTTCGTATGCATGAACTACATGCTTCCATAGTTCTTCCTTTTTGTCATAACTGGGCGGTTATCCATTTGCCAAGCGTAGTGCAACATATCGACATGGCACGCTCTCAACAAATCGTTGAAAGTCGTCTGGAGAAATATTGAACCAGGCGCCCTCGATAGCCGTCCGTAATTGCGAAAATATTGCCGGTTCAGGATTTTGTGCACGAACTAACCTCTCAATTATGTTGCATGAATGTTCGACAGCATGCGTGTTGGGCAATTTGGATGGCCAAATCATTCCCTCGAATTGTGCAAAGTATTCTTCAAACCAATAGTGAACATTTGTGTCCCGGTGATACGGCGCATTGCTATCCATAAGAATTCCATCGTTGTTTGTGAACATGAAGTCCATGAATGGCTGCAGATGGTCTTCCGGTAGCGTAACATAACCATTTCGAGTCAATAGTCGGTTTAGTTGGACCAGAGGACCCATTCCATTCCATGTAACACAGTCCACACCATTATGGAGCCACCACCAGCTTGCACAGTGCCTCGTTGACAACTTTGGTCCATTGTTTTGTGTTGTCTGTACCAGACTCGAATCCTACCGCCAGCTCTAACCGACTGAAATCGGGACTCATCTGACCAGACCGCGGTTTTCCAGTCGTCCAGGGTACAAACGATACAGTCACGAGCTCAGGAGAGGCGCTGCAGGCGATGTCGTGTTGGGAGGAAAGGCAATAGCGTCGGTTTTCTGCTGCCGTAGACCATTAACGCTGAATTTCGCCTCACTGTCCTAACGGATACGTTCGTCGTACGTCAGAGATTGTTTTCTGCGGTTATTTCACGCAGCGTTGCTTGTCTGTTAACACTGACAACTCTACACAAATGCTGGCTCACAGCATTTCCGTAGTGAGAGGTAATGCCTGAACATTGGTATTCTCGGCACGCTCTTGTCATAGTGGATCTCGGAATACTGAATTCTCAAGTGATTTTCAAAATGGACTGTCCCATGCGTCTAGCTCCAACTATCATTCCGCGTTCAAAGTCTGTTAATTCCCGTTGTGCAACCGTAATCACGTCGGAAAGCTTTTCACGTGAATCACCTGAGTACAAATGACTGCTGCGCCATTGCATTGCTCTTTTATTCTTCTTGTACGCGATATTATTGCCATCTGTATATGTTGTTATCCCATGACATACGTCACGTAATGTAGCAAGGAGGATATAAAGAGAAAAATGGCGCAGGTACAGGGAGAATTCCTAGCGAAAAGAAACCTACAAGTAACACACATAAGTCTTAAGTTGAGAAGGAAGTCGGGTATCTAAAATAAAACAACGCCTTCGTTTAAATGACGAGATTTTCACTGCCGAATTAGCGAACTCTGGTTTGTGCCCTTTGACACTGAAGAAACGTCATATGAAGTGACGTCGGTATCGGATCGGCTTTTCGGTTTTTTGGTGGCCAGCGCTTTTAGGAGTCTGATCACGTTCGAGAGCCTGAGGACGGCGCGTAATGGAGCGTGGAGCTGGTAGCAGCCGCGCACGTCGGCGCTCCTCTGGCGCCCTTCCCATGGCTTCGGCGGTTCTCCATCATCCACGACCGCAGACCTGGCTGCTGGCGGCGATCCAGCACATATTACTTGCTGCGCCCATCTATCGCTCTCTTCCATGTGCAGAAAATATCAATGCGCACCCCGCTTCAATATATTTAGTGTCACAAATGTATTATTTCTTTGCGGAGCTGATGCCGATCAGCTCTTATATATTTGAAAAGTGTCATATTGACACCTTGAGCTGCCGGCAAAATACTTTATTTACACAAACAGTATGAGTGTTGGCCATAATTATCTCTATTTATCATATAAAATAGTACGTAAGTAGCATTACAAGCTTAAGCTGTCAGAAACCTATTAACTGATGTAAACGTTAACAACAACGCACACATAGTAAAATGTCATGCACTCTTATAGCAGTATTTATATCATGTTAGTAAAAATACAAAATCATTATCGTCCGAGTACATAAGAAGGCCAGCACGTTGTAATATTTCTACAGTGAATTTTGGTATGCTGACATCGGATGCTAATAGTAGAATAAAAGCGGGTTACAAGCCGTGAACTGTCTGGGGAAGTTAATCTTGCATTACTAAGCAACTGTTTCACGACTGGGTATCTAGTCTAGGTTTACCACCTTACCAATCAGACTAACATTGATTATAATCTTTTACAGTCATACAACAACCGGTAATATATCTATATATAAAAAGGAGAATTTAAATAAAAAGAAAGAATTCAGTTTATATTTGCAAACTTATTTTAAGATTGTTCATTGAAATTTCAGTATATTATACGTGAGTTATAACTGAGCTGGTGCCTTATTTACGATTGTGAAAATGTGAGATTGGAATCTTACGAAACACATAAAATATGGAGCCAAGATTGGGAGACTGGATACAACACTGGATTCATAAAACAACACACAAAGAACATTGAAACACATGGAAGAGAAAGTTAACCACAACCAACAGATTCAAATTTTCAGTCAAAGAAATTACTTTCGTAGCACAATCCTGTCCGACTTGTAATTACCACACACTGGTATACTAAATTCATATTAACTCTTTGTGAAATCTTCCCAGAAAGAATAGCTGAGGGCTACTTTGATGATTACACCACATGCTTCACGTGGTCAACTTGGTTTACAGAAAGCGTATAACTCCACAGTAATTTTGATAATAAAATAAATTAGCTCGAAAAGCAATTGACAAAAGAAAAACCTTGAACTGGTTACTAACGTCTTACTATTAACCTGATGGGTCAAACAGTTATATAAGCACGTGGTACTGGTCTCACAAAGTACACGCCACGTGGGTTGAACATAAAGAAAAGTTGCTATATTCAAAATATTGTCAAGACGAGACGTTATAATCACACAAGCATTTGCATTTAAGATTGATCTTACTTAGAGTTACTGATCAACACGTGGTTACACTTTACTCACAAAGTAGTAACAAAGCAACTACCGGAAAATAATATGAACTTCACACGAGAATTACACTCCGCTGCAATTTAAGATAGCATTAGATATTTTAGAGCTAAACCTGAAATCACGGTGATTAAATTCTCAGTTAGGCTGAACTTAACAAATCCAATGTCCTACGGACTTAGCAGACACGCGCTTAGCCGGAGATCTTACCATTTCAGACGCTCGCTACCGCCAGACTGCAACTGCCTACTACTGGACTGCAACTTCCTACTACTGCCCAGCGTGCTCCCTCAGAGACGCTCACAAAGACAAACGGAAGGGGCCAGAGGGGCAGCTTCTTATACCAACCTGACAACGGACGGACCGGACCATACTAAGAATAGAAACCTCTCTGCTTTTAGGAACCGTAGCTACCTGTTCCGACGTTGGTCCTACTGTTCTCTAGCAGACAGCCTTGTCTGCTACCCTCAAGCATGCAACTACAAACACATTTGATCATTCATCCTCTCACACAGAAGGGAAGGGGGATGACAGTATCTTATCATATACAGTATATAACAGAAAGCGGATGTAGGTTCCGTATGAGACTGTGTGACATGAATTACATATACGAATTACATATAAACTGTGCTTTAAAGTGTAGTAGTGTGACAGATCGTTCTTGTTTATGTGTAAAAGTAACACGTTCCTCTACTCAGTCTCCTCCCAGATAGTCAGAAACGCCACAGTAAATTTAGGAGAGGAATTTACTCCATAAATGACATCAGATTTAAGAAATTAAACATGAAAGGAATCCAACAGAGACCTTTCATAACCCCAACGCTCCGGGAAAAGACTGTGCAGGGAATTTTCTGGCTATGCTAGGACATTCCCAAGCAGGCTTCTCACACCCTACTTAAACTAAAAGTGTAAAGAAAAGGCAAAAGGTCACCAGCTACTTGCTAAAACACAATAATTTCAAACATCTTTACAATCTACCAATTTCAAAGAGAGAAAAAAAAACACACAATCTGTGACACCTATTTAAAAGATCGTGTAGACCTAAATCGGTCAGCAAGTAAAAACAATGGTTCCTGTGTCATTAATATGAAAACAATTTCTGGTTGTTACCCTTATGGAGTTCACCAGTATTTGCTCATTGCAAGAGCCAACTGATCACAGGCAAATTTATGACTGTTTATTAACAGGCAAAATTTATGAAAATAGCAAAGGTGCCACAGCAATTAAAAAAAAGAACATGAAATAACGTCAGTATTATAAAGCAGAACATTACAATGCACAATCCCCAAAAGCAAAAAAAATTGATAAGAAAAAAAAACATGTTTTACAAAGTGGTTATCGCAAAAAAATTATATATCTTATAAAACTAATAATCTGTAGAATTAACCTAACTATGTGGCACTAATTTAATCACTCTACAATATTTCAGTTAGTTAGCAAACAATGAGCACTGTCATTATACTGAAACTACAATAATTGTGTGATTGTTACCCTTAAGGGGTTCCTCACAATAAATATGCCCCATGCAAAGGCTAATCGATCACAGTCCAATGAGAATGAATAGCAATCTGACTGATAAACGAAGCAATGCCACTGCAATGAATTTACGAAACAAAATATCACAAATCTAATACATAACACAAGAACAAACATTGATCAATAAAACAGTACAATAGTCAACATCTAAAACAAAACACCAATAAATAAAACACCTGCAAAATACAAGAGTCAAAGTTTCAAAACAAAACAAAAATATAGAACACCTGCAAAATACAAGAGTCAAAGTTTAAAAAAAATATAGAACACCTGCAAAATACACGAATATAGAAAACAAAACAAGACAAACAACACAACGCCGATCAACAACACCGTGAATCATTTGAAAGTCTGCTCAGAACAACGCAGAAGTTGTTTGAGCGCTGTAGGGAAAAAAAATTAAGATTATACACGCTCGCAATCTAACGTATCAGAGATTCCAGAGTCTAGCGGAATCACAGAACAGGGTCGCCATGTGTAATATTTCTACAGTGAATTTTGGTATGCTGACATCGGATGCTAATAGTAGAATAAAAGCGGGTTACAAGCCGTGAACTGTCTGGGGAAGTTAATCTTGCATTACTAAGCAACTGTTTCACGACTGGGTATCTAGTCTAGGTTTACCACCTTACCAATCAGACTAACATTGATTATAATCTTTTACAGTCATACAACAACCGGTAATATATCTATATATAAAAAGGAGAATTTAAATAAAAAGAAAGAATTCAGTTTATATTTGCAAACTTATTTTAAGATTGTTCATTGAAATTTCAGTATATTATACGTGAGTTATAACTGAGCTGGTGCCTTATTTACGATTGTGAAAATGTGAGATTGGAATCTTACGAAACACATAAAATATGGAGCCAAGATTGGGAGACTGGATACAACACTGGATTCATAAAACAACACACAAAGAACATTGAAACACATGGAAGAGAAAGTTAACCACAACCAACAGATTCAAATTTTCAGTCAAAGAAATTACTTTCGTAGCACAATCCTGTCCGACTTGTAATTACCACACACTGGTATACTAAATTCATATTAACTCTTTGTGAAATCTTCCCAGAAAGAATAGCTGAGGGCTACTTTGATGATTACACCACATGCTTCACGTGGTCAACTTGGTTTACAGAAAGCGTATAACTCCACAGTAATTTTGATAATAAAATAAATTAGCTCGAAAAGCAATTGACAAAAGAAAAACCTTGAACTGGTTACTAACGTCTTACTATTAACCTGATGGGTCAAACAGTTATATAAGCACGTGGTACTGGTCTCACAAAGTACACGCCACGTGGGTTGAACATAAAGAAAAGTTGCTATATTCAAAATATTGTCAAGACGAGACGTTATAATCACACAAGCATTTGCATTTAAGATTGATCTTACTTAGAGTTACTGATCAACACGTGGTTACACTTTACTCACAAAGTAGTAACAAAGCAACTACCGGAAAATAATATGAACTTCACACGAGAATTACACTCCGCTGCAATTTAAGATAGCATTAGATATTTTAGAGCTAAACCTGAAATCACGGTGATTAAATTCTCAGTTAGGCTGAACTTAACAAATCCAATGTCCTACGGACTTAGCAGACACGCGCTTAGCCGGAGATCTTACCATTTCAGACGCTCGCTACCGCCAGACTGCAACTGCCGACTACTAGACTGCAACTGCCTACTACTGCCCAGCGTGCTCCCTCAGAGACGCTCACAAAGACAAACGGAAGGGGCCAGAAGGGCAGCTTCCTATACCAACCTGACAACGGACGGACCGGACCATACTAAGAATAGAAACCTCTCTGCTTTTAGGAACCGTAGCTACCTGTTCCGACGTTGGTCCTACTGTTCTCTAGCAGACAGCCTTGTCTGCTACCCTCAAGCATGCAACTACAAACACATTTGATCATTCATCCTCTCACACAGAAGGGAAGGGGGATGACAGTATCTTATCATATACAGTATATAACAGAAAGCGGATGTAGGTTCCGTATGAGACTGTGTGACATGAATTACATATACGAATTACATATAAACTGTGCTTTAAAGTGTAGTAGTGTGACAGATCGCTCTTGTTTATGTGTAAAAGTAACACGTTCCTCTACTCAGTCTCCTCCCAGATAGTCAGAAACGCCACAGTAAATTTAGGAGAGGAATTTACTCCATAAATGACATCAGATTTAAGAAATTAAACATGAAAGGAATCCAACAGAGACCTTTCAACGTTTAGTATTATCGCGAAATAGGGGAGAGAGTGTCACTGAAATGATACAGAATTTGGGGTGGATATCATTTAAAAAAAGGTGTTTTTCGTTGCGGCGGCATCTTCTCACGTAATTTCAATCATAAACTTTCTCCTCCGAATGTGAAAATATTTTCTTGACGGCGACTTGCGTTTGGAGAAAGGATCATCGTAATGAAATAAGGGAAATTAGAGCTCCGACGGAAAGATATAGGTGTTTGTTTATTCCGCGTGCTGTACGAGACTGGAACAATAAAGTGTTATTGTGAAGGTGGTTTGATGTACCTGAGACGTGGGGCACAGGGAAAAGCAAATTTCGGTGCGAACGGGGCCTTGCTCAGTTACTGTTAGTTGCTCAGTTTTTTTTTTTTTTTTTCAAATCACGTACACTTTATTTGGGACCAATTGCATATAAAGTTGACAATAAGGGAAAGTTATCAAATTTGACTGTTAAGACAATATCTAATTAAAAATTCTTTAGACTAATTGCATTCACGCCTGGAGGCCTTATTTGAACAGAAATTCAAATTATTTGTCGGCTGAAGGGCCCAATAGTAGCAACTCAAAAAATAATTTGACGACTGAAGGCCTAGATAGCAAATTCTTACTAAAACATTATACAAAATGACAATCATCTTAAGAGTCAATATTTAATTGAAAATTCTTAAGACAAACTGCATTTATGGCTGAACGCCTTATTGACAATCATCACAATCCGACCAAATCAAGAGAGAAGTGGGCCTCAAACAGTCCTCCAAGCATCGACCGGGGAACGTCGCTCAACTTCGTAAACGATGAGACATGCAGCCAAGAGTTGTATTCACTTGACTGGATGGCAACTTAAAATAGTGACAGTTTAAACGCCGGCTAACACTCTTGCAACATCTACCTAACGTCTGATAACCAACACAATGATGTAATTACCCAGGCAAGGCAGAACCGAAGGACAGCATTGCATCTTCTGAATCCAGTGTGTAGAATATATAGAAGCAGGAGGACCCACTACCACCAAAGTAGTCCAAAAGGAACAAATGCCCGAACCACAGTCGAGGAGGCTGTGGAACTACACGCCTTACCGGACAGCAGAGGCAAGGTGATTCTGGGGCGTTAGCAGCCACTAGGCAGAAAAATAACACTGGTTGAACTTCATCAATAAACACAAGGAATTCAATGATTAATAATAAAAGGTGGAGGACAGCTTATTAATTTCGCCAACTCCAAACACTCCACTCGTGGCTCTTCGTCTCAGCGGCCCTGTGAGCAGGAACGCGCAAACAAATGGCGTGATCTCAAAGTAGTGGAGGTTTCACTACTGGGTTAATGTTCACTCAACTCAAACGTGCTGGGTCCGGTGGACAGCGAGGTTGTGGCTCTCGAAACTGCAGCCCCTCGTTCTGGCAGTGCCTGCGCGCCGCCAGCGGCCCCAGCATGTCCGCGTACTGCCGGACCTCACTGCTGCTCCGTCCAAACCGAAATACTCGACACACTCGGTCCCGGAAAATACTTCACGTCGCTTCAAAGAAAGTACCACCATACTAGATATCGATAACCGCTGCTGCTGCCACTCACGGACAGACAACGCTAGCAAACGCCGTGGCGCCAGTAAACACGAGAAGAAAACGAGACGCCACTATCCCTATTACAGGATGCCAACCTACCAACGGCACCATCGAGAGCCGCAGCACGGCTCAGTACCCTCTGTCAGGCACTTAAATGTGATTTGCAGAGTAGCCAAGTAGATGTAGTTGTAGATGTCAGGTACTAAAATCATGGATTATAAACAAAATAAAAGTATACCACAACACAGTGATGCTAATCATTACGAAAACCAAATACATAAATCCGTAAATATGACATAGATTTACTTGTTGTAATATTGTAATTTACTTTTGGAAGTCACTTTTTTGTAATGTCACTTAGTTCTCAGCCTGGAAAGGTTGATGGATTGGTTTAAATTGAACTGGATGTTATGGTTTTGTTGCAGCAAGTAAGTGTTAAATTACATTGTACTAATTAATTTTGTGTAGCAGTGATCCAGGACACGATCACGATAGAGGTGTCCACCCATATTCATTGGTGCAGCCGACTGGATTTAAATCAGGTATACATCGGTGCAGCAGTCGGTAGTTGTGACAGTGGCAAGATGACTGCTTACACTTCATTGGCGCAGTCGTACGATTTACCGGTCCTACGCAGCATCTGCCATCAACAAGGTGCTTGGAACGAGCAACCACAAAAGACATACTTCAGTGAAAATCGAGTAGATCACAACAACGTGTAGTTTTGTTGACTCACAGTGTTGACTTCAAGATAGTCTGCGGTAGTAGAAAACGTCGAGATCGTTCGATTCCGAACCCTGTAAGTTATGCCATTTTCTTGTTGGACCTTTCGGTCGTTCCTTCTCTCACTACGTTATGAGGTTTCGCTGCAGTTCATTGCATATGGCATTAGTAAATTGATTTTACATTCCGAATAGTAAACCTCTTGCAGTGTATTATCTCTACCCACGAAAAATTGTTACGACGGCTGGAGAGACAAGATCAACAGGAAGAGTATGCCAGGAGCACACAATCTACATTCCACCCACATGACCCCGTAAGGAAGAGTGGACCAGCTACAAAGCAAGTCCGGAAAAAAAACTTTACAGCACACAGAATGGAAAGTGATCGAACTAAACGAGCTTTCTTATAATCCTCTGCTCGTACTCATGTCTACTGATTGGTGCAGAAACTGTTTCTGGATGAGGACCTGTGCGTGCTAAACTGTACGGAAGAGAAGGTCAAATTAACAGAATATTTTGAGAGTAAGATGCTAGTGGCAGTGGAACGCCGTAAATTTTATAGGACATAAAATAAACCTGGGCAATCATTTAAGGAATGTGTTGCGACGTTTCAAGTCTTACTCAGGATTGTAAATTCAAGCGTGAAAACCAGGACTCTAATCCCGCTTATGCCAATGCAGCAGTAAGAAACATGATTATCTGACCAACTGCATACGGCTGCTAGTATAAGGGGATTGGATCTCTTTCAGCACCTTGGTTTCAAGGTTCGAGATTCACCGAATCACATTTAGGCCAAGGATGGGGAGGCTGCATGTGTGCACTATGTGCCAAGTACAAACGGATTTTTAGGGCTACCATGGCATCCTCGAGGACTACAAAGTACACATCACCCTGCACCACGATGCGATCCCCAAATTTTTTAAGGCTCGTACGACTCCGTATGCCTCCTGGGACAATGTCAAACACGTGATGGACTAGCTGGAGGTGGATGGCACCATCAAACCTGTCCACAACAGCTTGTGCAGCACACTGTTAATCAGTTGAAAAACCCAATGGGAATCTACGTTTTTGTTGGGATTATAAGTCGATAGTTAATTCACAATCCCTGGTAGATACATATTCCATTCCAAGTGCAGGAAGATCATGGCAAAATTGGGTCATGGACAGTTTGTCTCCTTCATCGACTTAAAACGTGCATACAGGCAACGACTATCCGTCGATGAGGAGTGTCAACAACGGGTATTCGAGCTTTATTGAATCCCAAATGTCTGGATCCCTAGATTTCGAGAAAACCCTTGATCATGCCCACCAATGAGTGAGACACAGGGATTGGAGCAATGATCTACCACAGGGTGCTCACAGCACGCAAGCCCATCGCATTCGTATCAAGAAACGCAGATTTCTTCACAGCGGGGTTAGTCATATGCTGAAAAGGAAGCCCTAGCTCTTACCTACGTCTTAAACAAGTTTCACAACTACTTGTGTGGGCGCAAATCCCTAGTTCAAAGAGATTGTAAACACCTAGTAGCCGTTTTTCTTCTGGCAGCTCAGATTGCAACCAACGTACAGTAGCCGCCGCAGTGTCCATTGCTTTTTCTGTCAGCACACAACTCTGAGACTGACTATGAGACGTCCTCCACCCACAGTAACACTGACACACTGTCACGCCTGCTGGCAAGATGCCATGCGATTTCGATGCAACACCAGAGATATGTTTTAGGGTTGATGCCCTCTCCATTCAGACTGTGACTGTCCCTCGCTTGAAGCAAAGGTCACTGGAGATGCTGTCTCAAAATATGAACTCCTCTCGTGGTCCAAACACTTCATGCAATCATGGTGGCTTTCGCCAAAGAAGTCAGTGACATATCCAGAACTTGTGCTTTTATTTGAATCTACAACATGTGTTGTCTCTGCGTCAGCAAGTCACTGACCTCCACGCTGTGGATGGCAAGGTGTAGGACCGAGCGAGGTGGCTCACTGGATAGCGCACTGGATGCGCATGCGGGAGGACGACTGTTCAAACACCGTCCCGCCATCCTGATTTAGTTTTCCCGTGATTGACCTAAATGGAAATTGCCAGGCTGGTTCCTTTGAAAGGCTACGGCCGCTTTCCTTAGCCCTCCATTCCTAGTCCGGGCTTGTGCTATGTCTCTAATGACATCGTTGGCGATGGGACGATAAACACATATCTTTTCCTCCTCCTCCATAGTGCGGGCCGTCATTCTGATAACACTGCGATGCCTACCACATGTGGTGCATCGATGTCAATTGCATGCAATTACGGTGAAGCAGATGGCTCACCAACATGAATATTGGAAAAGAATGAAACGGGATATTGAACCCCTGCTCTTCACCGGAGTGTTCTGTCACAAGTACCCATCAGCACCTCGAAAATCCTGTTTTCTTTGCCCTAAGGCAACAGAACCCTGGAGTGAGCTCTACCTAGATTATATCAACCTTTTGTAGGGACGAACTGGCTACTTCTTGTGGACTCCCACACAAGCTACCCTTACGTCATCAAGAGTATGGGGACATGCCAAATGGTTCAGGCTCTGAAACGGATTATCAATGTGGAGGGCCTCCCTATAGCCATTATTATGGATCATACCTAGTTTACTAATCAAGAACTTGTGTTTTATGCAATCCCATGGGATACAGCACCTTCACAGCACATCTCTCATCCATGTTGACTGTGGTCACTGAATGCTTTGTTCAGACTTTCAAAACACAGATGACTATGAATTAGAGGAAACTTTACTGAGGTTCCTTCTTGTTACAGAAGATCTCTACCTAAAGGACATATGTCACGTGGAGGTGTTGCACAGGCAGAAGATGAAGACCCTACTGTTCCTCATGGCGCCCTGCCAACAAGGAAACATAGTTATCAGTGGACCTGGCAACATGAAACGGTATTTTTAGGTGACTACCAAGTTCACTTATTCTGAGGAGCAGTATGAGGAAAAGTAATGGTATCTGGGGACAGTGATTTGTCATGTGGAAGTTGTTATGTATTTCTTATTAACGGTAGATAAAGGTACAAAGTGAAAACAAGTGGATCAGCCTTGATCTCGTGTCGATACATTTCTTTCTTGCAGACAGTATGGTCTTGTTTCCGTTCCAAGTGACGGCAACAAGTCTGCTCTGGAAGGGGAAAGGGGAGTGTCATCCCTGGAGCATCCTACCAGCGCCAGTCCCCTGCCATTATCGTAGCTGATGGACACAGAGCCCATCAGAGTCGGCACAGAGGTTGGAATGAAAATGGACTTCGTCCGTCTACCACATGTTGTGCCCCCGCTGGGCCGTCAACCTTTCCTTCGTGGCGGTGTGTCAAGGTAACGTACATCTAAGTGAGGCCAAGAAAAAAATTTTGTGTGAAATCTTATGGGACTTAACTGCTAAGGTCATCAGTCCCTAAGCTTACACACTACTTAACTTAAATTATCCTAAGGACAAACACACACACCCATGCCCGAGGGAGGACTCGAACCTCCGCCAGATTGAGGCCAAGAGCGGTGAGCAGTTCAATGATTGTCCACAGACGTCACCAGCAACAGCTGCATTATTTCGTCATAGCTCATCAGGTGCACCGACAGGGAAAGACGACGACATCACCCCACATGAAGAGCCAACGAGCGGGGCGCGCTTTATCTGCAGCAGCAACAGCCAGTCGTGCAGGTTCAGGGTATTACTCACAGCCCAGCGAGTCAGCAACGCACTTTTCATCCAGAGGAGCGAAAAGTTCGTATTCATCAGGAGCCAGAGTTCACTACCAGCAGTTTAAAAAGAACAGCCGCCAGTCTGGAATCAGCCACTTACACGAGACAGCCCGAGAAAACAGGAACCGTTGCAGCCTTACTGTACATTGTTAACAGACTTGGTCTCTGGGCAGGGTTCTTTACAGGACTTAGTTCTCAGCCTGGACAGATTCATATATATTTCCTAACTGAACTGCATATGGTGAAGTTTGGTTTGTGGGGCGTTCAACTGCACCGTCATCAGTTCCTGAACTGAACTGCATGTTATGGTTTACGTGCGGGTTGCAATATGTAAGTTATATTGTTCTAATTAATTTGTATAGTGGTGTTTCAGAACCCGATCACGACAGAGGTGACCGCCTATGTAGAGTGGCGCAATTGGTTGGACATTAGAAATCTGTACATCGGTTACAAAGAAGCAAGGTGCAATAAAATCGTAATTAACGGGTTATCAGAGGATGCTTGCTATAATTGAAACGTTACATGATACTTGTGCGTGTTCAATACAGCTACAAAATGATACTGTAAATCGGAACTACGATCGGAGTAACGTTATTGTGATAGAAGTTATGATATTTCCGAGAGATAACACATTTTACCGACGAAGCCTAAAATCTGGGAGATGCTACCAGTCCGTTGGGATTCATGATAGCTATCAAGTAATTCGGTCTCTTCTGGTAGGATACAGTGTTTATACGCACAGCTTACTCTAGGTTATGGAGATATTACAAGAAGTACAGAAGTGACAACAGCACAAATCACAGTGGGTACCGAAAACACACTCCAAAAGACGAGAGAAAAAAAATAAGTCCCAATTAAGAATCACACCATTAGCCCATGGTGTTCCCCTCAAGAGCATCAGGTGCTTATGTTAAAATAACTAGAAGTGAATTTTAGTCAGTCTACACCTGAACTGATGATTTACTTATCTATGCTATTGGATACCCTCGGTTTGTCTCAGTATCTCAAATTTTTTTCTTAGACAACGATGTTGCAAATTGTTCATGATGCCACTCGTCAGTTGCGAGTGGTGCCACAGTTTGCGTCTCACTGACTTGTTAACTCTTCATTGATGTAAACACCGAACTACGTATGAGATACACAGCAAAACCCAATGATTTTACAATTATTTATAAAAGAGGAGCAATATGATCGTCAATATTGATTATTAGTGTCAGTGGAAATTACGATGCACTGTGAACAAATTGAAAATACATATTGCCTCTTTTTCTATCTTTACCATTCCATCCTTCCTCTAGAGCTTCGTTATTAAACAACGATCGTCTGTTGCGCGAGGGGACGATGTTATAAAACATTTGACTCGTTTTCGGCTGGAACCACATTCAAACGCCAAGGCTTGCATTACAATTTACTTTATACAATGTTTCCCAAATAACTAATTAGTTTTCAGTGACACCTTAAGGCCTAAAGTACTCTAAAAGTAAGTACTGAGTGCTTTCATACGCTGTCTTCCTCTATCTCTACTGCTTCTTCTTCATTATTGTAATCATCGTCATCTTCTTCTTTTCCTTGCCCTTCTTCTACTTTGACATTCAAGAGCCACGAAAATAACATTATATATTCATTTTCGACTGTTCACTGTTTTATTCCTCTCTTCCCAGTAGCTATAAGTTCTTTCACTTTATTTTTTTTCACCCCTCCGTCTAGAAAGTTTTTTAATCCTTTATCCTGAAAACTCTTGAAATTTTGCATCATATATCTCAAAATAATTTTGTTTTGTAAGTCTTCACTGTGTCGTCTTTCATCATTCCTTGCGTCCTTGCGTCCACCATTCCTTACTGAAAGAACCAAATTTGAAAAAAAAATTAGATGTCACAAAAACGTATATAATGCATTTAGGAACGGTTTGCCTGGGGAAAAGTACGTCACAAGGATGATGACTATCAGTATAACATACATCTAACAGAAGTGAATTATCGTGAATAATCTTATAAGCTTCTTCTTAACCATACAAATGCCATCGCATTTATCTATTGTATGTGATATATTAGGTCCTTGTGGTTATTGTACTCGTACACCTTCATTATTTGAAAGCACTCTTTGACCGCAAAAATACCGTGTTGACTTCCACGCAAACAAGTATCTTATTATATCGGGCTTCAAGAAAAACAATATGCATGGTCGACTTTGTATGAAGGCAATATTTAAACGACACGACGCAATGTAGCATTCCGTCGTTCTGCTCTCGAACAATGAGTGCACAATCCTGATACTTGTATCTGAAACATAGAAAAACTCACACAACAAATTAAAGTGATCAACAATAAGATTCTACAAATGACTTGTAAACATCATTTCAATAAAATTAATCTTATTGTTCAATGAGTAGTACATTATACAGAGATTGCTGGAAACATACCAATTATAATGGCATCTGTAACAGCAGAAGCGAGATACCAGAAGAGGAAGTCATCTTTGCACATTTTTTAAATTCTCGTTTGCAATCTCTATGCTCTACAGTTAATATCGACTCATTGGCCCTTAATATACTACTTGTTTCATGAAGTATTTTCCTTTACATAGTAATTGATTCATCTTCAGAATTTACAAAAAAATTGAAACTCTTCACACTTGTTATAAGATACGCTTCATCTTGAAAAGGTGGTTGAGAATTTGATTGATGTACTATCGCCCAGCCTCATTACAGTGCTAAAGAACTTAACTATCCTTTTTGTAATACGGGAGGTATTTAAGTATTTTGTACTTACAGTGGTCTTCATATCATCTGTATCTAATTTCACCTTTCTGTGTTCTTACGGATCCCAAGAATTAAAAAAAAAATCCTCCTTTCCTTTCTATTTACCCTTATGTCATTGCGACGATACGAACTGCAGCATTAATTACTGCTATTTAACTACTGTGCTGTTGCATCTTCTTTTTGTACTGCTGAGATACGTCAGTTACTGTAGATAGCATTAATAACTTAAGTGTAATTTCCATTTTATTGACTTCTTAGTTGGATTTTTCAACTTGAACAGCTTCTCCATTCTCTCTCATTTACGATTTCGGTGTGTTCCCTGTACCATTCGTAAATTTGGTTTTATCTTAAGATACCTGATGTATAATATTCCTGGGTATTTCTTCAGGAGACTTACTTGTCCTTAGGTTTGGATTAATTTTCAAATTATATAGAATTTTTACTAAAAATGGCCAGTCATTTTATGGCGGAGCCGACTAAGACTTTTCCCTTACTCTTACTTTATTACTTGATAGTTCTTCTCGATGTTTCGATTTCCAGACCGGTATTAACTCCTCTACAACACAACTAAAGATAATCTGCGGCTTTCCACCTCCTTCACCTAATAATGAACCCATCTGGTTTTGACTTTGAGCTCGTGAGACATCGTCTGATTATAATAATTTTCTGCCTGACAACTCAGACCAGCTGCAATTTCTCTGTCAGTCTACATTATTTTCAGTGTGTAATTTATCGGCTATGCTGCGTGACTATTCGAGAAAACTCCTCAGGGCAGCGAGATAAAAAGACAGCTGCTTCATTTGACGTGCTTTTTGATGATTTGTTGACCATACTCGTCAGTGACTTCCTGTAACGCCTCCGAGCGCAGCCGCAGGATGAGCCAGTGTAGGGGATGGGCCGGCCGTAGCTTCAGCTGCCTGCGTTGCCCGCGTGCCTACGCACAGCCGGAGACTCCCCGCTGGGAGGCTCCAATTTACATGCAAATGCGGCGCCTGTTTCTCTTTTGCATTGCATGAATTTTGTCAGCAAGGTTTCACCAGAAGCTCGCATCGCTTCCCAAAACGCAAAGGACTTGCCAAGAGCAAAGGGAAATAATTTGCCGCTTTGGGCAAGCCAACTGTCGTGTCGCCACCTGACACGGCTTATAGGTGTTATACAAGGCAATTCCAAATAGCTACAGTGATTACTTACCGCTTTAGTTGTTTAATGCATAGTGATACGTCGATAACAGTCACAGAGAATGTCAAAGGCCAAAATTTCATTCGTTGCACAAGATGCATATATTTCAGTTCACACTTGACAAATCGAAGCGTCAAAATATTTCAAAACGGTTTTAAAATGGTGTTGTTCGCACACAAGGCCAACGGAACGAAACAGGACGGGGCGGAACAAGATTTCAGACAAGGTTGGAGTTGATGGAGCGACCGGGGCGTGGGGAGGAGGTAGGAGTGGAAAGAGGGATATCGTCTGCTAACCTATTTCCTACCGGGGTCGCGCCTGTAACAATAGTGGATTTCTTGCGCTTACGATCTCCTAACATGTACAAAGGGCATTCAAAAAGTTTTACACAGTCGTCTTTAATTTTTTTATTTTTTGCGGGAGGAGAATGAAATTTTTTGTGAACATACTTGGAACATCTAGCTATAAGTTGGTATATATTATTTACAGGTGAATCATAACGGACCGTGAAGTAGATGTCAGGTTGCGACAACGGTCGGTGATGGAGTTCCTCTTCAAGACTGGAGATGACTCTGCAACATCTATTCACAGGAAGTTGCTCCCTGTTACTGTTTGTCATTGGACAAGCTGCAACCTGCCATCAAGACCCACAGACCACAGATTCTGGGTCAGCTCGTCAGACTACACCGTGACAATGCCAAACACTAAACACTCCTTATGACAGGAGAAAATCAGGAAAATCGGTTGAAGAATTGTTCCTCATGCTCCCTACAGTCCGGACTTGGCTCCGTCTGATTTTTACTTCCTTGGTCGTCTGAAGGCCCACCAGCGTGGTAAAACATTTGATAGTGAGAAAGACCTTATTTCCTGTGTCAAGCCATGGTGTAAAAGTCAATCCCCAGAATTTTACCAAAATGCGTTTACATCATGGAAAGAACGTTAGGTCAGATGCGTCACAGCTGATGGAAGGTACACTGAGTGGGCTCAATGTATAGCTAAATGTTCCAAGTATGTTCACAAAAAATTTCATTCTCTTCCTTTAAAAAATCAAAAAAATCAGAGACGACTGTGCAAAACTTTTTGAACGCCCTTTGTACTTTATTGTTCTGAATTGTTTTCGTGTCAGAATGGAAATATTCCATGACGACTCTAGATGTTTCTTCCATAATGTTCTTCGAAAAGAGAGGATAGATATCTCAATGCGAAAAACAATTTAGGTTTTAAAGTACCTGGATTTTGAAAAGCCTACACTGAGTATAAAAAGAACATAAACTGACGAAGTAGATAACATAACTTTTTTAAACAGTGAAATTTCATTTCTGTTAAACGATTAAAGTAGAGTTGTTCTTTACGTCATCCCGTACGTAGAAAGAAAAATACTCAAAGATTAAGGCACACAGGCTTTGTGTGTTGCATTAAGAATATTTCTGGCATGTTTCTATTTATACAGTATATAGCCAATAACTAGAGACGTTTCTTAATGTATGGACAACCCTTCTACTGTTGTTCCACTTCTCATTATCTTACCATACGAACTTTAGCAAAAACCTTCGTTATGAAGTATGCTTTGGTCAATAACAAAGTTTATCATTGCTAGTTTTCTAATTCTGATACTATAGTCATCGAAGGTCTATCCTAATATCACATTTAGTGTGCGATGCTGTGCTAAGCGAAACGACATTGAGTCGACTTTTCGTCTGGTGTGAACACTCCACCATTTGATGGTGCCGTCTACTACCTTTCTGCATCGGTCAGTTCCGCTAACGTCTGCTGTGAATCGGCCTTAAGTAAAAAGTTCCGTGTCTTACGTGAAAAAGGGGGTCCCGGTCTGAAGCATTCTGAATATTAGAACGTAACAATTGTCGTCCACTCATTGCAGGGCAGAGATGATTTCGTCATCTATACAGTCAAGCGCCAACATTCGCAGATGGTACCCTCCAGTCTGAGGAAACAGGTTGTTAGTGGAATGGAAAAAGTACCGACCAATCACTTGTATTTGCAAAAGACGCTGAAGTAATTCATCTTTCGCGTCAACCTAATCCATGAAAATTGACATACGAAGACAGCAGACAAGCCACAAATACCACAAACAGCAGTTTGGCATGTTCTCAAAACAAATCTGAGAATGAAATCGTACGTAACTCAAATTTCCCAGCAATTGAAGCAGCAAGGGTACGTGAAATGTATGAACTATGTTTCGGTGGTGCTGCAAATCATAGACGAGGAAGCAATTGCTG
Source organism: Schistocerca nitens (assembly GCF_023898315.1). NCBI lineage: Eukaryota > Metazoa > Arthropoda > Insecta > Orthoptera > Acrididae > Schistocerca > Schistocerca nitens. The sequence goes on along the minus strand of NC_064614.1, from coordinate 763,285,177 downwards.
TATGTCTCATTTTTAGTAATGAGGCAGTCTTCCACATAAGTAGCAACGGCATGACATATGAACGTGGGGGTAGAGGAAATCATTTGTGTATTGAACGTTAGCGTAACTCAGAAAGTTACTGTGTTTTGTGCGATGGCGCCACAAAAATTATACGGCCTTTTTTTTTAGTGTTTCGACAAACATTTACCTGGACACGTTTGAAAATGGCTGATGCCACAGATTGATGCAGATTCCGTGCATTAGACATTTTAGAAGATGGAGCACGCCACATTAGTGTATGGAGCTTCACACGTTTAAAATCGATGTCTTCCAAACCATTGCTTCGGCCATGCAGAACATGACGCGGTTGTGTTGTGTGCTCTTGGCCACTTATATTAACAGACATGCACAAATGGATTTTTTTTCATAGGATTACGTGAAAGACCTCGTGTATGTGGCTCCATTGCCGAAAACGGTTCCAGAATCAAAACTGCGCATTTCTAAAGCGTTTGCGTTGCTGATTCCACATAGCCTTTAGAATATATATAACGATGTGGATTATCGCATAGATGTTGCTCGTATAACTAAAGGGATCATAAAAATAGCTCTAAAGAATGTAAAAAACGCACTTTCTTTTACATTTTCTGTAATTGTTATCGATGTATCGCTTTTCATTAAAAATAGTTACAGTCATTTGTAATCGCTATATTAATTTTCAATTGCTGTATAGTCTCCTCCCTTATTGGACTACAACTCCTGTATATTTGGAAATGTTGAACACTGTATGCTGGACGCATAGTTGCTTGTAAGAATGGTTCTTCACTTCTTCATATTATCACTATTTAATTTTGTTCTGCGGCCTCACGCAAATCGAAGGAGCAGCTCAAATGGGCTGAATAACGCTATTTCTCGTTGCATTAGCCTTTTTCCCTTTTCTAAACTTATTTTAGTTTGACACTGCCACTTGAAACATCCCCGTTTAATTCCTTTACTGGATTTTGAGCAATTTGTCGAAGCCGCCAAACAGTTAATTATTATGATTATATGACCGTGTGCTTAATGGATGAAAGGCTATCGGTTTTTCTGCTGTGGTTTCGGGGGTATTTCAACCAAGTGCGGCTGTTTTGCAACTGAATAGAGGAATGATTGAAAGTTTGTCTATTATTAAGGACCACAAAGGTTGCGATGTACAAACTGATATACACTCCTGGAAATGGAAAAAAGAACACATTGACACCGGTGTGTCAGACCCACCATACTTGCTCCGGACACTGCGAGAGGGCTGTACAAGCAATGATCACACGCACGGCACAGCGGACACACCAGGAACCGCGGTGTTGGCCGTCGAATGGCGCTAGCTGCGCAGCATTTGTGCACCGCCGCCGTCAGTGTCAGCCAGTTTGCCGTGGCATACGGAGCTCCATCGCAGTCTTTAACACTGGTAGCATGCCGCGACAGCGTGGACGTGAACCGTATGTGCAGTTGACGGACTTTGAGCGAGGGCGTATAGTGGGCATGCGGGAGGCCGGGTGGACGTACCGCCGAATTGCTCAACACGTGGGGCGTGAGGTCTCCACAGTACATCGATGTTGTCGCCAGTGGTCGGCGGAAGGAGTACGTGCCCGTCGACCTGGGACCGGACCGCAGCGACGCACGGATGCACGCCAAGACCGTAGGATCCTACGCAGTGCCGTAGGGGACCGCACCGCCACTTCCCAGCAAATTAGGGACACTGTTGCTCCTGGGGTACCGGCGAGGACCATTCGCAACCGTCTCCATGAAGCTGGGCTACGGTCCCGCACACCGTTAGGCCGTCTTCCGCTCACGCCCCAACATCGTGCAGCCCGCCTCCAGTGGTGTCGCGACAGGCGTGAATGGAGGGACGAATGGAGACGTGTCGTCTTCAGCGATGAGAGTCGCTTCTGCCTTGGTGCCAATGATGGTCGTATGCGTGTTTGGCGCCGTGCAGGTGAGCGCCACAATCAGGACTGCATACGACCGAGGCACACAGGGCCAACACCCGGCATCATGGTGTGGGGAGCGATCTCCTACACTGGCCGTACACCACTGGTGATCGTCGAGGGGACACTGAATAGTGCACGGTACATCCAAACCGTCATCGAACCCATCGTTCTACCATTCCTAGACCGGCAAGGGAACTTGCTGTTCCAACAGGACAATGCACGTCCGCATGTATCCCGTGCCACCCAACGTGCTCTAGAAGGTGTAAGTCAACTACTCTGGCCAGCAAGATCTCCGGATCTGTCCCCCATTGAGCATGTTTGGGACTGGATGAAGCGTCGTCTCACGCGGTCTGCACGTCCAGCACGAACGCTGGTCCAACTGAGGCGCCAGGTAGAAATGGCATGGCAAGCCGTTCCACAGGATTACATCCAGCATCTCTACGATCGTCTCCATGGGAGAATAGCAGCCTGCATTGCTGCGAAAGGTGGATATACACTGTACTAGTGCCGACATTGTGCATGCTGTGTTGCCTGTGTCTATGTGCCTGTGGTTCTGTCAGTGTGATCATGTGATGTATCTGACCCCAGGAATGTGTCAATAAAGTTTCCCCTTCCTGGGACAATGAATTCACGGTGTTCTTATTTCAATTTCCAGGAGTGTATATTTCCTATTAAGACACAAATGCTGAGGCAGTTGCTACCTTCACCTTACACATCTAATTACGGTTATTTCTCTTATTGGTTTCTGAGTTTAGGTATTTCGTCACACGCAATGATGATGGTTAACATCCACAACAATCCTCACTGCAATCCATGGTTGTTGCTGGCCGACGCGGTTGACACGAAACACGAAATTCGGCACTTGTCACTTTTGGTGTCATATCACTCGCGAATCGGTATCGATGAGGGTCCACCCCACGACGAATAGGGGGACGCGCTCATCTGTCACACTTCGGTGAATTTACTCGACCACCACTCTTGCCCGTCTCTCCAGTACCACTGCTCACTCGACACTCTCTAGTACTACCCCGCAGTCTACAATTGTCTCACTGCCTGCTGCAGCGCTTGACAATCGACTCCTGTCTACTATCGACCTGAGCGTCGGATACTAGCATCTATGTTCGTGGGATCACGGATCCCTTACATACTATTGACTTGTTCGAACGATTTTCTGGATATACGTGATTTCCACGTTTGTACGAACGTTTATCAAACTGTTACAGAATATCTTCTTGTATTTTATGAAGTAGTTTCTAAATGTCTCATACACACTCCACAGCTGAGCACAGGATTCTGATCTGAACCCATGTCTGGAGTCGTACAGTTTTTTTGCAGTCAGAATAAAGATAAAAATCGATGTGTTCCATTCTCTGTGATGGCGAGTGACACAACGGTAGTAATTTACTATGATTATGGCACTTAAAACATTTGTAAACTTTTTTCTACTGTGATGATAACGTCCAATGGTACTTGGTTTGCTGGTTGTGGAAGCCATCACAATTACATTTAGATAGATATAAGTAAAGTGCCAAAGAATCTGGTATAGCCAGCCGGTATGGCCGAGCGGTTCTAGGCGGTTCAGTCTGGAACCGCGTGACCGCTACGGTCGCAGGTTCGAATCCTGCCTCGTACATGGATGTGTGTGATGTCCTTAGGTTAGTTAGGTTTAAGTAGTTCTAAGTTCTAGGGAACTCCCACAGTGCTCAGAGCCATTTGAACCAAACTTGTATAGGCATGCGTATTCGAATACAGAGATATGTGAACAGGCTGCATACGGCGCTGCGGTCGTCAACGACTATATGAGAGTGTCTGGAGCAGTAGTTAGATTGGTTACTGCTGTTACAATGCCAGGTGATCAAGATTTAAGTGAGGATGAACTTGGTGGCATAGTCTACACACGAGCGACGGGACACAGCATCTCTGAGTTACCGACGAAGTGGAGATTCTTCAGTACGACAGTTTCACGAGTGTACCACGAATATCAGGAATCCGTAAACTATCAAGCTCCGACATCGCTGCGGCCGGAAAAAGATGCTGCAAGAACTGTACCAACTGAAGAGAATCGTTCAACTTGACAGAAGCGCAACCCTTACGCAAATTGCTCCAAATTTCAATGCTGGCCAGCAATAAGTGTCAGCGTGCGAGCCATTCAGTGAAATATTATCCATATGGGCTGTTGGAGCCGAAAGCCTACTCGTGTACCCTTGATGACAGCACGACACACGCCGTCAACACCGACACTGGATTGTTGATGTTGCAAACATGTTGCCTGATCGGACGAGTCTCGTTTCAAATTTTATCGACCGGATGGACGTGTACGGGTATGGAGAGAACCTTATGAATCTCATCGTGTCAGTAGGGGGCTGTTGAAGCTGGTGGAGGCTCTGTAAAGGTGTGGAGCGTGTGCAGTTGGAGTGATAAGGGACCCTTGATAGGTCTAGATACGACTCTGACAGGTGACATGTATATAAGCATCCTCTCTGATCAGCTGCATCCATCCATGTCCACTGAGCATTCCGACAGACTTGGTCAATTCCAGCAGGACAATGTGACACCCTACACATCCAGAATTGCTGCAGAGTGGCTGCAGAAACACTCTTCTGAGTTTAAACACATCCGCTGACCACCAAGCTCCCCAAATGCGAACATTATTGAGCGTATGTGGGATGTCTTGCAACATACTGTTCAGAAGAGGGCTCCACCCCTCGTACTCTAACGGATGCATGGGCAGCCGCGCAGGATTCATGGTATCATCTCCCTCCAGCACTACTTCAGACATTAGTCGAGTCCTGGCCACGTCGTGCTGCTGCACTTACGTTTCCTCGCGGTGGCCCTACACGATATTAGGCAGGTGTACCAGTTTCTTTGGCTCTTCAGTGTGTATAAATTATGCACGGCAAAGAATAGTGTGTAGCGGAGGTTACTTCGTAACAATAATGACTACTTTCTATTCTATTTCATTCGCGTATTCAGCGAGGGCAGACTGGCTGTCTGCATGGCTACATACGCACCCTGACTTATCTTACTCTCTTGATCCCTTCGCGAGGTATGTCACCGGAATAGCCACGCAGTCTTCTTCCAATACAGATCCTCTAAATTAATTACCCAACATGGTTTCGTGAGGGCTACGTAACCATTCTACCACGAAGAGCCATTTACGTTCCCCAATCACTTCTGTTATACTTTGTTATGAGATTTAACGACCTGTTAAGTTATTAGTACCATATCCCTGACTCACTCGACGTCTGCTGTCATACCTATTTCCTAAGGACTCGAAACGCTGGAACAATAGTGTCGAACTGGTCACACTTACGATCACCGAAGTTACGGGCTTTGGGGCTTGGCTAGCACTTGGATGGGTGACTGTCCGGATCTGCCGAGCGCTGCTGGCAAGCGGGGTGCACTCAGAGCTTGTGAGGACAATTGAGGAGCCACATGACTGAGAAATGGCCAAGGCAGTGGTGTGCTGGGGACATGCCCCTCCATATCCACATCCAGTGAGCCTAAAGGCTGAGGTTGAACGCAGCACTCGATCGGTACCGTTGAGCCTTCCAAGCCCTGTTCGGTCGGAGTTAGTTTTACTTTCTCTTAGTATAAACCATTAATACTTATACAATGTCCACCTCCGTAGCGCAGCGGTAGCGTTACCGCCAACCATGCAAGGAGGTCCGGGTTCGATTCCCGGCAGGGGACTTGGTGTTGTGTGTTCTTCATCATCATTTCATCATCACTGACACACAAGTCGCCGAAGTGGCGCCAACTAAAAAGCCTTGCAATACGGCGGCCGAACCCTGAAAGGGATATCCTGGCCAATAAATGCCATACGATCATTTCATTTCATTCACTTATACAATGTGACGTGCTGAAGATGTTCACCACTAATCTTGTTAGTGCATACTGAAAGTTTTTTTTTCTCTTCGTTGTAAGCATCATGTTACATCAAGCCTCTATTAAAGAGAGCTGTCTTTCATTACACGAAGTGGAAATTTCGTCCAAGTTTTCCTGCGTTTCTCCTACGGTCGTCCAACGATGATACTTTTCTGGGGATAACGGCATCGTGAGCTGACAGTGCTGCTGATCACATCCGGTGTATCGTTTGTGTCTACGGAAAATATCAGCCATGCTATTACGCTTCTCTGTGTCCCATACGATGCTATTTTCTTTTCTGTCGAACCTTCGCCGAATAATCGTATCTTCGTAGGTAGTTGACGATGTGGTACAATGTCGCACAACTTCGTAAATATAGAAAGCTAGTATCTTCATGTTCACTTGCATCAACCTTTTGTAGGATATCATGTCTGAACAAAGAAATCTGTTTTTCGCACAATACTCACAACGAAGGAAATGTGCAATGTGCAACAAAGAAGAAATGGTTCCCACATAAGCGACTGAAAGACGAGTCTGGATCTCTCTGGTACGTCATGATACAGCCTTTGGCCAAAGTATATACACTCCTGGAAATTGAAATAAGAACACCGTGAATTCATTGTCCCAGGAAGGGGAAACTTTATTGACACATTCCTGGGGTCAGATACATCACATGATCACACTGACAGAACCACAGGCACATAGACACAGGCAACACAGCATGCACAATGTCGGCACTAGTACAGTGTATATCCACCTTTCGCAGCAATGCAGGCTGCTATTCTCCCATGGAGACGATCGTAGAGATGCTGGATGTAGTCCTGTAGAACGGCTTGCCATGCCATTTCCACCTGGCGCCTCAGTTGGACCAGCGTTCGTGCTGGACGTGCAGACCGCGTGAGACGACGCTTCATCCAGTCCCAAACATGCTCAATGGGGGACAGATCCGGAGATCTTGCTGGCCAGAGTAGTTGACTTACACCTTCTAGAGCACGTTGGGTGGCACGGGATACATGCGGACGTGCATTGTCCTGTTGGAACAGCAAGTTCCCTTGCCGGTCTAGGAATGGTAGAACGATGGGTTCGATGACGGTTTGGATGTACCGTGCACTATTCAGTGTCCCCTCGACGATCACCAGTGGTGTACGGCCAGTGTAGGAGATCGCTCCCCACACCATGATGCCGGGTGTTGGCCCTGTGTGCCTCGGTCGTATGCAGTCCTGATTGTGGCGCTCACCTGCACGGCGCCAAACACGCATACGACCATCATTGGCACCAAGGCAGAAGCGACTCTCATCGCTGAAGACGACACGTCTCCATTCGTCCCTCCATTCACGCCTGTCGCGACACCACTGGAGGCGGGCTGCACGATGTTGGGGCGTGAGCGGAAGACGGCCTAACGGTGTGCGGGACCGTAGCCCAGCTTCATGGAGACGGTTGCGAATGGTCCTCGCCGATACCCCAGGAGCAACAGTGTCCCTAATTTGCTGGGAAGTGGCGGTGCGGTCCCCTACGGCACTGCGTAGGATCCTACGGTCTTGGCGTGCATCCGTGCGTCGCTGCGGTCCGGTCCCAGGTCGACGGGCACGTACACCTTCCGCCGACCACTGGCGACAACATCGATGTACTGTGGAGACCTCACGCCCCACGTGTTGAGCAATTCGGCGGTACGTCCACCCGGCCTCCCGCATGCCCACTATACGCCCTCGCTCAAAGTCCGTCAACTGCACATACGGTTCACGTCCACGCTGTCGCGGCATGCTACCAGTGTTAAAGACTGCGATGGAGCTCCGTATGCCACGGCAAACTGGCTGACACTGACGGCGGCGGTGCACAAATGCTGCGCAGCTAGCGCCATTCGACGGCCAACACCGCGGTTCCTGGTGTGTCCGCTGTGCCGTGCGTGTGATCATTGCTTGTACAGCCCTCTCGCAGTGTCCGGAGCAAGTATGGTGGGTCTGACACACCGGTGTCAATGTGTTCTTTTTTCCATTTCCAGGAGTGTACTTCATTCATTGAACTCTCACATCTTTGAAAATGTGAACTTCACTAATGGCAGCAGATGAAGCGGTTGATACAGAAGCAGTTACTCAGGTAGAACGAGGTAATATTGAAGTTATGGAACGTGTTTGAGAAGACAGAAGGGAGACTACGAATGAAGGCATCACAGTAAGGGGATACTAATTAACATTTAAAAAACTGATTCAGAGGTGTACAGCAACAAATGTGAAATTACATTGTTAACAATCGCAGAGCTGAAAATGAAATTTGCACCCTTTCATCCAACAGAAGATTGCCTACAAACTCTCTGGAATGTAGGCCTGCCCCTGTGATTCTTTCATTTACTGTTTTCAGCAACGAAGCCTGTCACCATACGTGCTCAAATATATCGATACTTATATTACTGAGTTACTTATTAGACCTTTTCTCTCGTTTAAGCTTTGCAGGACGTCTTCATTCATTACCCGATCGAGAAACAGTCCCTCTAACACTACTTTTATTGAGCCCAATACAGTTTGCGTTGTGAAAACTTCTCGTGTGTGTTGAAACGAGGTTACCCTCATTCCCAACCTCAGTATGACGGCATATTCCTCTCCACCCGAGATGGACGAAGAAATTTTCCTTATCAGTATTGCCCTAGCTCCCTGATACATGAAAGCAAATACAGATGGAAGGGAAAATGATCTTGACATCAAGCGACATTCTCCGAAAGTTCATGAATCAGAGTCTCGTGGACATTAAGCAGACCTGGTACCAACTTTCCGAATAACCTCGTCCCCGCTTTAGCATATGGCTCCTCAGGTCTTCCATCAGCTATAGCCACGACCATTAGGATCAGGAACGAGGAGAGCTAGTAACTGCTGAAATCGCTGATTACAGTTACAGGTAAGACGCATTTTTTCACATTTAAACGTGGTTGTTACTTATTTTTTCCTACATTTCACCTGCAGGGATATTCATTCTCTGGAAACGCAATGTTAACCCAGTGTCGTTTAAGACACGGCTGTCACTGTGACAGGCACCAGTGCGGATGGCCGCATGGTCTGGTCGGCTGCATGCTACACTCCTGCAACTTCCCAGCAACAGCAATTAACGGTACTAGCGTATACCATTGCGATATCCAGCACTTCTCTCGTTTCCGCAAGAGAAAGAGAAGGATGGTCGTGCAGCTGTTAAAGACAATTCATAATCGTGTGGCGTCAACTATTCCCTAGTTATTTTAAAGAGAAGTTTGTTATTCTTTCGCGGCGCTAAATGCTGAAAGTGTTCAGACACAAATCAGGGTGCAAATTTCAGTGCTTCATCGTATTTCAGTATATATTATTACGCTGATCAGCCAGAACATTACGACCACCTACCTAATAGCCGGTACGTCCATCGTAGGCACGGATGGCAGTAGCGGCCCATTGTGGCATGGAAGCAATGAGTCACTGGAGGGAGCTGGCACACACAATCACCTAATTCCCGTCAATTGAATGGGAGTGGGGGGCGGGGGGGGGGTTCCGGGGGGGGGGGAGGGGGCGTTGAGCTCTGACGCCACGTTCCATCACAAGCCAGGTGTCTTTGATAGAGTTCGGTTCTGGCGACTTGGGGGGCCAACACATAACTCGCCACTGTGTTTCTCGAACCACTCCATCACTTTCCTGGCTTTGTGATATGGCGTTATATCTTGCTGAAAAATGTCACTGCCGTAGGGAAACATGATCGTCGTGAAGGGTTGGCTCTGAGCACTATGGGACTTAACTTCTGAGGTCATCAGTCCCCTAGAACTTAGAACTACTTAAACCTAACTAACCTAAGGACATCACACACATCCATGACCGAAGCAGGATTCGAACCTGCGACCGTTGCGGTTCCAGGCTGTAGCGCCTAGAACCACTCGGCCACTCCGGCCGGCGTCGTGAAGGGGTGTATGTGGTCTTCAACCAGCGTACGATACTCCTTTGCCACCATGATGCCTTGTACGAGCTCCACTGAGCCCGTGATGCCAATGTGAATGTTCCCCATAGTATAATGGATCCGCCGCCAACTTGTCTCCATCTCGCCTTTCGAATGTCAAGGAGCTGTTCCCCAGGAAGAAGATGGATTTGCAATCTGTCATCGGCACGGTGAAGAAGGTATCTGATTTCATCACATAATGAGAGCTCTGTCACTGCGCCAACATTCAGTACCGATGATCACCCATCTCAGTCGTAGTTGCCGTTGTCGTGGTGTTAGCATTGGCACATCCACGGGTCATCGCCTGCGGAGTCCAATCGTTAGGAGTGTTCGGTGCACCGTATGTTCAGACACACTTGCACTCCGCCCAGAATTAAAGTATGATGTTAAATCCGCCACAGTTCGCCGCCTGTACAGTTTGCCCAGCCTACGACGTTCGAAAATTATTGTAGGGGGGGGGGGGGGGGTGTGTGGTCACCCAACCCCACGACGTCTGGGCGTGATTTCGCGTTGGTTTCGCCGCGTGTTGAAGACACTCACCAAGCACTCCTCACACACGCGACAAGTCGTGCAGTTTGCGAAATGCTCGCGCCGATCCACCTGGCCATCTCAGTCTGCCGTCGGTCAAACTCAGGTAGATCATGCGACTTCCCCATTCTGCACACGGGCTGCAAAGCAGTGATACTACATGCACCGTGCGTGTGTCTGACTAACAATCATTCCTCGCTAGGTGACGCTGTTATCATCTGACGGGTTTGTATCGATAGTAGGTCTGTGATCATAATGTTCTGGCTGATGGGTGTATTTATTCATTATAGTTTTAGTGAACAGGTATATTTTTTTAATGACTTAAAATTGGTTTCTACGTAAGGGGGAAGTTAATTGCGGAAAGATACAAACATACCAGCTTGTAAATGTCTGCTGGAAAGTCTGCACAAACATCCATTTAGAGCACTGAGTTTTGATGACGTGGTCAAACAAGGTCGGCCAGAATCAAATCTTTCGCACGTAAATGTAGTAGCTAAAAATTATGTGAGCCATTTTCAAGAATCTTGGTACTCCCCTTGCAAATGATTTTGTGGCTGTAAAGAGACACAAAAAGTGTATCGTTGGCCTTGTGTTTTGTTTTCTTCCGATTTGTTACTCACAAAAAATGGCGTGAGTGCATTGAACAATTTCAGCAGCTTAACTAAACGACACGAGAATTTGAAGGACCATATTCCGTCTGTATGCTCACTCATTAAATTTGGCAGTACTATAATAGATATTTGTTTGATCAGTGCCTTGATATTAAATGTTCAGAGCTGGCCACAGGGGCCGAGCGGTTCTAGGCGCTTCAGTCCGGAACCGCGCTGCTGCTACGGTCGCAGGTACGAATCCTTCCTCGGGCATGGATGTGTGTGTTGTCCTTAGGTTAGTTAGGTTTACGTAGTTCTAAGTCTAGGGGGCTGATGACCTCAGATGTTAAGCCCCATAGTGCCATTTGAACCATTTAAATGTTCAGAAGCATAGCGAAAATATGAAAAAAAGACATATTGTGAGCTGTAGAAATATGGACACATTGTGAGGTGTTTAATTTATGTCACATGTTTCCTGTCGTCATAATAACTTCCTTTCAGAGGATTCAATGAAGCAGATGGCAGTGATCATCGGGGCGATAACGCTGAACTGTTATACTTAATGGCACAAAAAGATGAATGGTTGTCAAACCTTTTGCAAATTTCAATTGTTTTTCAAGGTATGTCAAATGACATAAAGAATGAATGGATTTACTCCACTGCTGAAGTCACTCACAGAGAAATTTCGAGAGAACTGGAAGAAACGCCGTATGCCTACTGGTGAAGTGTGCTAGCTTAGGGGTGCATCTGTTCGGATGCATCAGTGAATTTAATTGTTGTAGAAAACTTGTAGCTAAGACGATGAGTGGGTCGTCATGGTGGTCAACATAATGGAGTGCAAAAGTTATGAGGAGCAGCTAACCCTCATCTCTCTTCATACACTGCTATGATCATAAACTAACCTGTCTGTAATCGGTTCAATTGGATCAGAGGACCCAGTCCATTTCGTGCAAATGTAGCCCAAACTATTACGGAGCCACCACCAACTTGCACTGTGCCTTGTTGACGACTTAGGTCGATGGCTTCGTGGGGTCTACGCCACACTCGAAGCTTACCATCAGCTCTTACCAACTGATATCGGGTCGCATCTGACCATGCCCTGGTTCTCCAATGGTCTAGGGTCCAACTGATAGTCACGAGCCCAGGAGAGGCGCTGCAGGCGATGTCACACTGTTAGCAAAGGCACTCGGGTCGTCGTCTGCTGCCGTAGCCCATTTACGTCACATTTCGTCACACTGCCGTAACGGATACGTTGGTTATGCGTCCCACATTGATTTCTGCAGTTATTTAACGGAATGTTATCCTCGGCACACGTTTGACAGTGTGGATCTAAAAAAAAAAAGTACGAACAGGCCGTGAAGGCCGACCGGCCGCCGTGTCATCCTCAGCCGAAAGGCATCAGGAGCATGCGGTCAGCTCACCGCTCTCCCGGCTTATGCCGGTTTACGTAATCGGAGCCACTACTTCTCAATCAAGTGGTTCCTCAGTTTGCCTCACAATGGCTGAGTGCACCACATTGGCCAACAGCACTCGGCGGACCGAATAGTCATCCATCCATGAGCTAGCCAGCCCGGCAGCGCTTAAAGTCGGTGATCTGACGGGAATCGGTGTTACCACTGCGGCAAGGCTGTTGGCTCTCGGAATATTAAATTCCCAAGCGATTTCCGAAATGGAATGTCCCATACGTCTAGCTCCAACTACTGTTCCGCGTTCAAGGACTCTTAATTCCCATCGTGCGGCCATAATCACGTCTGAGAATTTTCACACGAATCACCTGAGTACAAATGAGAACTCTGGCAACGCACTGCCCTTTTGTACCTTGTGTGCAAGATACTGTCACCATCTGTATACGTGTATATCGCTATCTCATGAGTTCTGTCACCTCAAAGTGATTCTCATTGGTTCATTCAGATGGGTATCTAGTTTCCCTGTATGAGCACTTCGTAGCATATCGAGCACGGTATTCAGCTACACAGTTTATACTGAAGCTCGCCATAGAGCAACACCAAAGTTACTACAAGTAATACAAGACACAGGTAGCAGTTACTTCTGTAAAATATCTGGGAGTATGTGTGCGGAACGATTTGAAGTGGAATGATCATGTAAAATTAATTGTTGGTAAGGCGGGTACCAGGTTCAGATTCATTGGGAGAGTGCTTAGAAAATGTAGTCCATCAACAAAGGAGGTGGCTTACAAAACACTCGTTCGACCTATACTTGAGTATTGCTCATCAGTGTGGGATCCGTACCAGATTGAGTTGACGGAGGAGAAATAGAGAAGATCCAAAGAAGAGCGGCGCGTTTCGTCACAGGATTATTTGGTAACCGTGATAGCGTTACGGAGATGTTTAGCAAACTCAAGTGGCAGACTCTGCAAGAGAGGCGCTCTGCATCGCGGTGTAGCTTGCTCGCCAGGTTTCGAGAGGGTGCGTTTCTGGATGAGGTATCGAATATACTGCTTCCCCCTACTTATACCTCCCGAGGAGATCACGAATGTAAAATTAGAGAGATTAGAGCGCGCACGGAGGCTTTCAGACAGTCGTTCTTCTCGCGAACCATACGCGACTGGAACAGGAAAGGGGGGTAATGACAGTGACACGTAAAGTGCCCTCCGCCACACACCGTTGGGTGGCTTGCGGAGTATAAATGTAGATGTAGATGTAGAAGACGGAAAAAGCTTAGAATTCAGAAAAAAATTTCATCTCATTGATCATGAAATAAAGTTGGAATTGTTATTTGTCAATTTAGTTGTCACTGTTGCACTCATTAACGTTGATAGTGATTGTGTTCGAAGTGCGCTCAAGGAGACCAGTAACTGCTGAACCTGGCTATGTTTCTGGTATATACTGGATCCGTTCATCTTTCATCTATCCTGGTTTGTAGAAATGGCCTTAATTTGCGGATTTTTGTTTACTCATTATTATTTACAGATGGCAATAGATGGGGTCTTACGACTTCGAGATTCACTACAGTGTAATATGAACATTTTAAGAAATAAATCAGTTCTGAAAAAACACAGTTCCAGTAAGAAATTCAACAAGATATTCTTTCTAATGCTAAGCGACCAAGTGACACCTCTAATTACCTCGTCATTGACGGCTCATTGAAGCCTAGGTTGCTTCATTTCTGAAGGCCACGGCCAACAGCTTTACACATCCTCTACATTTGACGATTTCCACGTCCAAGTGAAGTCTAACCATTCTATCTACAACAACTCCTGTTCCCCTGGTAGCCAAGTCTGACTGAAATTAATGCTTAAACATGAGGGTGCTGTATCATCAATGCGACCAGGGCTAATGCTACTCAGTACATGGGAGCCACATGTTTGTTAAGCACATTCAGGACTGACTCATCAGTTCGGGGATTACGCGGTGTACCTTGGGTGCCATTACAGGGGCTGTAGAATATTCAGCGATAATCGGACCCCCGTTCTGCATCTGCTTGCACGTACTACGCCAATTGCTGGCTTACCCACTGCCGCTGATCCTGTGTTATACTGCAACTAACATTTTCTTGCTGTTATACATCTACTATACAGCTTTCTTTTGAAAAATATGTTTGTAGAAAATCGTGACAAATATTTTCAGTATCATCCTGCTGGGAACTGCAGATCTCTCCATGTCTCACATAAATTGCTTTTTGACTGTTGTGTATCAGGTTGCTAGCAGTTCCCATTTACAACCATCAGGTGGTTGTCTGAAATTTTTAATGGTGTTATTGTGTTAGGAGTTTACAAATGAGAATGGCACATGCACAGATACGTGTGAGGCTACTGCCACTAAAAATTAAAACAGTTATTTTCTTCATATAGTTTCTAAGCATTGGGTGCCTGTAAAATCAATTGCAATAACTACGTGGAATTAAAACTTTATGAAGAAGCCTTGTTCGTGGAACTTAATGATATCTTCTAGAATGCGGTTGCCAATGGTTTTATTACAGTGGCATTGTCAGTTCCCGTCAGATCATCGAAATTAAGCGCTGTCGGGCTTGGCTAGGAAGGTCCTTGTGGGTCTTGGACACAAATAGAGAAACTTAAATAGTGACAGTATCGCGTGTCAGTGATCTATTCAGAACACACACACACACACACACATATCCATACTCATGTCCACATGAAACAAAACACATGTAAAAGAGCAACCCGAAAGGAGTTCCTGAAACAAATCAGAGCTTTCTGCATTATCTACCATATTATTCTCTATGGCTAACTAACCCCTCTTAAGAGACTTTTTCCTTTAATCTGCCTGTATGTTCTTGATACGTTCCTACTTAAAAGTAATCACTGCGACTTGATTTCTGATAATACGAAGGAAAGTAGTCGGTGACTGGAGACTATGGATTTTGGTAAACAACCTATAAGCAATGTCGAATTACTTTACTCCAATAAAGATTAATCCTAACTGAGTTAATCCTTTATTGATTTTTGTACGGTTTTTGTTGTGGTCTTCAGTCTCGAGGCTGGTCTGATAAAGGGCTCCAAGCAATTTTATCCTGTGCAGGCCTCTTCTTTGCGTTAACTTCAGCGACCTACATCTAATTGAACCTGGTTACTGTATTTATACTATGATCCCCTCTACAGTTTTTATCCAGGAAACTTCTGTGCACTAAGAAATTGACGAATCCATGGCACCTGATGACATGTCCTCTCAAATGATCTCTTCTTCTTGTCGGGTTCTGCCATGAATTTCTTTTCTCTTCAATGCGATTCAGATCCTCATCTAACCTTCTAATCTTTTGCATTCTTCTGTACTACGGCATTTCAATAGTTTCTATTCTCTTCCCATCTGACTACTTCACCCAGATTTCATTTTAGTACGAGGCTACATTCGGAGCAAATATCTTCAGAAATGACTTCGTTATGCGTAAATATGGGGCGCTTGTTTTAACTTGAGGCAGCTAAATATCTCCAAACGACGCATTGTATGAAGAAAATGTTAAAAGCAAAAAGTTAATTTTAGTAAAGGTGACATCGTTCTGTGCTGAAGTGGTCACCTCCTAATCATCCCTCCATGCGTGGGCAGGGTCATCTTTGTCTTTTCCAAGAGGATTCCCCCCCCCCCCTCCCCCTCAATTTGTATTGCATATTCGGATTCTACGCCAAAAATACGTTCGGTTATTCAAACCGTTGTTTTCCATTCGCTGTAGATGATGCTGGAATCGAAAAATATCAAACATTCCTGTTTTTGCAATTACAAACCAATGCATTCGATTCTCCATTTCATTTACGATGTAAATGTAAACGTTTGTGTCTAACCGTTGATATTTATGTTCTAAATTTACTTTTACGTTGAAAATTTGACTGTAGAATACAACGTGGTTAGCTGTTTGAATGTCTGGTTAGAAACTGCGTTTACCGTGATCCAAGAACAACGACATGGTTGTAATGGTTTTCTGTTCCCAACACGATGCTTGGTTTCTCACCATTCGGGTGCTTAGTTTCGGTGAGTGCCGTCGCCTCTCAACATTGAGATGCCTGATTTGGGTAGGCCTAAGTATCCATGGCAGGTTCGCGTGTCACTGCCACTTCATGGATATTTTACCTCACTACGATGGTTGTGGTTTGTATTCCGCCGGCAGGCGCGTCCCGGCCGTCGCGATCGTTGGGGCGGTTGCATGGAAACTCGCACCGAAATCAGTCAGCCTGATGGCGGTGTTCGAGGGCGGCCACCTACATCAAGCATTCCGATGGTTTGAGGATTCACCACAGCCAAGCCCTTAAAGAACACAAAAATAAGTCATTATACAAGTATATTTGCCATATTATTTTTACTATAAAATGAAGTCTGCAACACCCGATTAATATTTGAACATCAACCGTTAGAATACCTACATTCACATATACATCGTAAATGAAGTGTAGAGTTAAATTCCTCGGTCCTTAATTGCTAAAACAGGTACACTTGACATTCGTGGAGTGCAGCGTCATCCACGAGGAATGGGAAAGAATGGTTTCAGTAAACCGGCCGTATTTTTCTTTTTTTTTTGTGTAGAATCCGAATAAGCATAACAAATGGAGTGGGGGATCCTGTTTGAAAATACAAAGTTTCTCCTGCTCATGCATGGAGGGATAGTCAGGAGGTGGCTAATTGTAGCTCAGACAGATGTCCACTACGATGCATCGTGTTCGAGATATTTAGTTGTTCCAAGTTAAAACAAACACTCTCCATATTATTTGTTAACATGTTCTCCTTTTTCAGAATTGCTTTTCTTCCAGTTTCCACTCTGCATTGTATATCCTTTCTATTTCTGCCACCATCATTTATTTGCTACTAAAGTAGCAAAACTTATCTTTCATTTCTATTGTCCAGTTCATAATCTACTTCTCTCAGGCCACCTGATCTGACTACATTTTACTACCCTTGTTTCGTTTTATGTGAAATTCATCTTATAACCTCTTTTCAAGTGTCTATTCATTCCGTTCAACTGCTAATCCAAGTCATTTGCTGTCACCAGCAAAATTACAGTGTAATCGGCTAATTTGAAAGTCACCTGTTTCATAGTGACTCTCATCGATGCAGGGGGTTACATTTTCAAAATTTTGTGATATGGTGTTCGGAAGGATTGTTAAATGTTCTGGCTCGATGTCCGTGTAAGTCACTTGTTGACCCACAGACGATCGGTCGCTAATCTCAGTTAACCAAGCACAAATTCAAGCGTTAAGCAGCTTCTCACACTCGCATGTGCATTTATAAACAGTTTTTAAAGTTTTTTTACTTAATTCTATGGTAGGATGTTTGGAAGCGTTGCTGAATGCTCTGGTTCGATGTATGTTCGTAGCTATCATGGCTAACTTATATATCAGATCTTTTCATACATTACGTTCGGTTTTCGTACAATTGGACTTCGCGATTTCATGATCTTATACCTTTTGTCTGTTCACAAATTCTGTCACGTGTGACTTGCCCCCATGTTTGAGTACTTAACCTCTGTTTCATGCAAAATTTGATCCAATCACTTAAATTGTATTTGTTTCAGGAGAAAAGCTACACTCGCTTGCACTTATTTTCCATGGGGAACTTCAGAAATCCAGGTAAGGTGATGCTGATGCGATTCTTCAAGTAACAAGGCAGAGGAGAGGCGTCGTCGTAAATCATGGCTTTCTTCACACACGCTCTCTAATTTCAGATTATTAGATAGTGTAGGCAACAGATAGCAAAAACATTTGTCCCTGGCAAATCGAGCCTAAAGCACGATTTTCTACAGTTTGAGGCACTGTAGTATGAAGTTTGCTGTTGAAAGGTGCCTGTTATTCAGCATTTTGTTCCCTCACAGTACGTTTTGTCTTTTTGTGTATTGTGGTCTTATATTTGCTATAGTCTTTGAGATCTTGCTCTAATTAGATCCATTACATTGGTACTAGCTCTTCAGAAACCTGTTTGCTGCTCACTGTGACGATTCGGTTTTGGTCTCGGCTACGGGTAAGGAACATGTAACCTCGCTCGTCTGAACGTAATTCATCACTACTCGTGATCGTTTCTTGTCTGGAGAAGGTGTGGTACAGGAGAAGGGGCCCTTTGTGCTCTGTTTCTGATGTTCAGAAGAAAGCCGTTTCTTTCTGCACCACACCATTGAGCAGATACAACAATACAGAAGGATTGGGTGTTGCTAAGCAAATTTTTTTCCATGAACCATGGAGCTTACTGTCGGTGAGATGGCATAGCCGTACTGTAGTTGCAACTACAACGGAGTGGTATCTGTTGAAAGGACAGACAAACATGTGGTTCCCGAAAGGTACAACAGCCTTTTCAGAAGTTGCAAGGGCCAAAAGTCTGGATTACTGACTGATTTGGCCTTGTAACGTCAACCAAAACGGTCTTGCTGTGCTGGTACCGCTAACGGCTGAAAGCAAAGAGAAACTACGGCCATGATTTATCTCGAGGGCATGCAGCTCTACTGTACGGTTAAATGATGATGGCGTCCTCTTGGGTAAAACATTCCGGAGTTTAAATAGTCCCCCATTCTGATCTCCTAGCAGGGACTACTCAGGAGAATGTTGTCACCAGGAGAAATAAAACTGGCATGCTACGGATCACAGCGTGGGATGCTGGATCCCTTAATCGCACAGACATGTTAGAGAATTTAAAAGTGGGAATGGTTAGGTTGGTGTTATATGAAGCAATAACTAGTGAAGTTCGATGGCATGAGGAACTGGGTCAGGTGAATACAGGGTTATCAATACAAAATCAAATGGAGGTAATGCAGGAGTAGATTTAATAATGAATAAGAAAGTAGGAATGCGGGTAAGCTACTATGAACAGCATTGAAAACGTATTATCGTAGCCACGACAGACACAAAGCCCGTGTCTACCACAGTAGTAAACGTCTGTTAGCCAACTAGCTCCGCAAAGGACGAAGAGTTTGAAGAAATGTATGACAAGAAAAAATAAATTATTCAGGTACTTTAAGGAGACAAAAATTTAATTGTGACGGGTGACTGGAGTTCGGCAGAAAGAAAAGGAAGACATCGAAAAATAGTAGGTGAATATGGACTCGGGGAAAGGAATGGAAGAGGAAGCTGCCTGATAGAATTTTGCACACAGCACAATTTAATCAACGCTAACACTTGGTTTAAGAATCAAATGAGAAGGTCGTACACGTGGAAGAGAACTGGAGACACTGGAAGGGTTCAGACTGGTTACATAGTGGTAAAACAGATATTTAGGAACCAGATTTTGAATAATAAGATACTTCCAGGGGCAGATGTGGACTCGGACCGCTATTTATTGGTTATGAGCTGTAGATAAAAACTGAAGAAATTAGAAAAATGTAGGAAATTACGGACATGAGGTTTGAATAAATTGAAAGAATTAGAAGTTTCTGAGAGTTTGAGAGAGAGTATTGGGCAACGATTGACCAGAACAAGGGAAAGGAATGCAATAGAAGACGAATGGGTGTTATCAGGAGATGGAATAGTGAAAGCAGCAGAGGATCAAATAGGTAAAAAGACGAGGCGTTATAGGTGTCCTTGGACAACACAAGAGATATTGAATTTAGTTGTTGAAAGGAGAAAATATGAAAGTGCATCAAATGAAGCAGGCTAAAGGGATGTACAAAATGCCTAAGGAGGAATGGTTAGAGGACATATTTAAGGATTTAGAAGCATATTTCACTAGGCGAAGGAGTATTAAATAGGCCTATGGGGAAAAGAGAAGCAGTTGCTGGAATATCAAGAGCTCTGATGGAAAACCAGTCCTAAGGAAAGAAGGGAAGGCCGAAAGGTGGAAGGATTATATAGAGGGCCTATATCAAAGAGATGAACTTGAAGGCGATACTATGGAGAGGAAGTGGACATAGGTGAATATGAGATAGGAGAAGAATTTGAGAGACCACTGAAAGATCGAAGTTGAAACAAGGCGCTGGGATTAAACTATATTCCGTCAGAACTACTGATAGCCTTGGAAGAGCCAGCCGTGATAAAACTCTTCCGTCTTGTGTGTAAGATGGGAGAAATACCCTCAGACTTCAAGAAGACTATAATAATTCCAGTTCCAAAGAAAGCAGTTTAATAAGTCATGGTTGCAAAATACTAACACGAATTACTTGCAGAAGAATGGAAAAACTGGCAGAATCCGATCTCGGAGAAGATCAGTTCGTATTCCGGAGAACTGTAGTAACACGCGTGGCAGTTCTTAGGAGATAGGTTACGGAAAGAAAACCCTACATTAATAGCATTTGTAGACTTAGAGGAAGATTTTGACAATGTTGACTGAAATATTTTCTTTGAAAGTCTGAAGGTAGCGCTGGTAAATTACAGGGAGAGAAAGGCTATTTACGTGGAGCATGACAGGGAAGGGAGTAAGATAGGTTTGAAGCTTATCCCCGATGTTGTTCAATATGTACGATGAACGAATTGTGAAGGAAACCAAAGAAGAATTTGGAGTATGAATTAAAGTTCTGGAAGAATAAACAAGGGAGTAAGATAGGGTTGAAGCTTATCCCCTATGTTATTCAATATGTACGATGAACGAGTTGTGAAAGAAACCAAAGAAGAATTTGGAGTATGAATTAAAGTTCTGGAAGAATAAACAAGGGAGTAAGATAGGGTTGAAGCTTATCCCCTATTTTATTCAATATGTACGATGAACGAGTTGTGAAGGAAACCAAAGAAGAATTTGGAGTAGGAATTAAAGTTCAGTAAGAATAAACAAAAACTTTGAGGTTTTCCGATGACATTGTAATTCTGTCAGAGCAGCAAAGGACTTTGAAGCGCAACTGAACGGAACGGACAGGTCATGAAGGGAGCATATAAGATGAACATCAACAAAATCAAAACAAGGCTAATAGATTCTAATCGAATTAAATCAGGGTCGCATTAAATCCAGTGGTGCTGAAGGAATTATAGTAGGAAACGAGAAACCGAAAGTAATAGATGAGTTTTGCTGTTTGGTCAACAAAATAACCGATGATGACCAAAGTAGAGAGGATATAAAATTTAGACTGACAATGCCAAGAAAAGCATTTCTGAAAAATAGAAATTTGATAACATCGAATAAAAATTTAAGTGTTAAGGAGTCTTTTCTGACAATATTTGTCTAGAATGTAGCCATGTATAGAAGTGAAATACGGACATCAAACTGCTTAGACAAAAAGAGAATAAAAGCTTTCGAAATGTGGTGCTACAAAAGAAAATTGAAAATTAGATCGGTGGATCACGTAACTGTTAAGGAATGACCCAACAGAATTGAGGACACAAGAAATTTGTGGCACAACCTGACCAAAAAATAGGGATCGGTTGATAGGACACATTGTGCATCATCAAGGGATCAGCAATTTAGTACTGAAGGGAAGTTTGGTGGGCAAAAATCGTAAAGGGAGACCAAGAGATTCAGAAGGATGTAGGTTGCAGTAAGATGAAAAGGCTAGCACAAGATAGAGTAGCATGAAGATCTGCATCAAACCAGTCTTCGGACTGAACACCACAACAACATCAGGAAGATTAGTGTTTCGTGGTGAGATTATTCTGGGAATGTCTGCGCGTATTACTCCGTGCATAGGTTGTCGATCGCGTAATTCCGCGCACTGTAATAGGCGCTGAAGGGTTACTATCGTTAGATGGCTGGAAGTTGGTTGTTTCATCATTGATTGTTTTATTCAGTTTCATGCTATCATAAATTCATGGACGTTAACTGTTAATGGACTGTAAGATTAATTTTTGTATAAGGGTTCAGAATTACGTTTCAGATGACATTGCCTTCGTTTGTGAAGTTGCGTGAGATTGTATTATTCTGCGGAGTTGTAAAATTTTTCTGTTTTCTTTTGGGTTAAAATATTATTTGTTAAATTCACTTCTTATGAACTTCTTTGTCAAAACCATATTATTTCTTGTACTTGATCTATACTAATGTGCTGGGTCGCAATCTTGTCATGCTACGGAAGTCAAATACACTAGTCACTGGCACTCTAATGAATCGCCACTCGAGTACAAAATGTGCAATGGGAATTATAAATAACAATAGTACGTAGAATATCTCTACATGCCAGTTAGGTTTCAGGTACTGATAAAAAGAGTGTAGGTCCTCATTCGCTGGACTCTTAGCTGATGCAGTGGCACATTGTGTTGTATCACCTCACTCTTATAATCCTATGATATGTACGAAACGAATTAGGGTTGCAACTGCACACACAGAATAACTGTTTTCTGCCTTCTGAATTTGTGTGTACACAACCAGGGAGACTGCCCCATTGCTCAGATGGACGCTATAAGCGGAAAGCTAATATATTTGTAAAGCAATCTGTTGCATTTACGAATCTATTCATCAATGTGTTATTTACTCATCATAGACATGCAGGTTCTAATTCTTCACGTCATGTTGAATTTATGAACGTGTGCGCTGTATGGCTATTTTACTATTTATTTTAGAATCAGATGGAATCACTTAAATTGCTCTTTTTGGCTTTAGAAAATTACTTTCAGCGTATCACCAAAATATTAAGGCTCATTTATGACTACATGTATATAGTACGCTTCTTCCTTTAAACACACACACCTTCCTCATTTAATATTATAATTACGGTATCTATTGTGATCCGTCCGAGTTACCCCCAGTCCCCTTCGTTGCGCTTTGTGTAAGCTTTGTCATCCTCGAAATCAAGCGTGGAAGTGATATGTTGTTATTAACGGGTCATTTTCAGGGTCTGGAGATATTTTTCAGCGCATAGACGTGGTTCATCATGTTGTATGACCACTCAGGTGTAGTGTCATCAGGAGCGATAGTTTTCGAAGTTTTTAATTCTTCTTCCTGAACTTTAACCTCCTTTACAAATTTCTCCTTGGTTTCTCTTACTGCTTGCTCAGTGAACAAATTGAATAATATCGGGGATAAGTTATAACCCTGTCTCAGTCCCTTCTCAACCACTGCTCCCTTTCGTATTCTTCTGTAGCGACTGGTTGTTTTTGTTAGTTAGTCATGACGGTGTGTAACAGTGATCGTGACTGTCGTCACATCAGCGCCAACTGGTAAAAGAATGAAAGATGACGTAACATCCTTTCCCTATCAGAGAATGAGAGAGTCGCTCACCCGCTGATCTGTCACTGGACAGCGAAAGCGTCCGTGTTAATCACCTACTCCAGGGTTCTCTTGGTGAGTCGCTTATGAAATTAACAGTAGGGAGAGGGAGAATCTGAATATAAGGGAAAAGATAGGCCTTTAGTGAAGTTACACTCGAAAGTGTAGTGAAAACCAAAAGGAACATAAATTGAAGTAGATCTTTAGCACAGCTACAACGATTTGAAGAACTGCCTTACTACTGTTGGACAGGTATTACCCATGACAAACTCCTCAAGAAGTTCAATAAAAGCAACGAAATAGAAAACCAGTCCCTAGAGGAAGAGGAAGAGGTAATTTCGAGATCTGAACCTCGACAATGGAAAATGTAGGCTACAGGAATTGAGGTGCATTGGCAGAAACAGGGGCAACAGACTGAAGCTTAGTGCATTACCGCTGACGGTCTCGCGATACAGAATGTTTCGCGAAGCGCTTGGTGTCACTGCGCGAGAGCAAATACCGTAGTTGCTGTAAACTGCCGAACGCCAATCACGGTACTTGACGCCTGTCCCGTCTGTACACGATGCTGCTTCCAAGGAGACGTGGAGTCAGCACGTACTAACATGGGGACAACATCAACTTTGCGCCTACTCACGATGCGACACACCTCACATCTGCAAATGACATCACTCTGCAGTACGCCTCCGTAGGAGGCGAAGAGGCGCCTGTAGCTAAATAACCGCCGGAGAAGGGGCTAATGATTCCTGTGACTCGATCGTTTGAAGTTTACGCTGGAAGGCCTGTTTGGTCTTGACAGTTCTTCGAACGCGTTGACAGTTGGTGCCCCTATACACCAGCGGCTCTCTGGTCAAGTTTGAACGTAATGGCTCCATCTTTACGAAAACTCACTGTCTTCTGTGACTTTTATGTTAACTGAATGGAAAAAATGTTTAGCCACCTTAGCCAGATAGTCCATCATGCGCGTATGACACTGGTGGTATTTGTTGATTAGAGAAAATTAGTTCTGATATCAAACATTAATTAGGGTGTTTCTTAATTTGGCAACTGATAGGTCCATGCTTAGTACAAGCGAACTTTTCATCTTGTCGGTAACATACATCTCTAATCAGATTTTCCGCATTAATTTTATTTCACTATCTCTATTTTCTGCTGTGTATGCCTACAAAAATTCTATCGGTTTCCCTCCGATTCTTTCAACCGCAGTAGGCTACAACGCTATCTGAGTCCCTTCTCAACCATTCCTTCCTTTACATGACCTTCAACTCCTATTATTACTGTCTGATCTTTGTAAAAGCTGAAAATGACCTTCGATTCCCCTTAGTTTGTGTCTGATACCTTCAGAACTTCAAATAGTACATTGGGATCGACACTGTCAGAAGCTTTCTCTAAATCAAACAATGCTATAAATGTAGGTTTGTCTTTCTTGAATCTGTCTTATAAAATGAGTTGCAGGCTCAATATTGCCTCACGTTTTCGCACATTTCTCCGGAAACGAAAACGACCTTCCCCGAGGTCACCTTCTACCAATTTTTCTCCATTTTTCCTCAATAATTCGTATCAGTATTTTTCATCTACCATTTAAACTGATGCTTCAGTAATATTTACAGCTATCAACAGACATCTTTTCTAGAATTGGAGTTAATATATTTTTCTTGTGTGCTACATAATTATTGTTTAGGTCATAGTAGGAATAAAGCATTACTATGTTAAAGTGATCGTTGTAAACTTAAGTACGAGATTGTCATGTTCCAATCTTTTGCATAGAATGTGTAACAGAACGATCAAGCAAGAGGAACACTTCATTTACCGTCAATTACGACGAACTGTGACTTTTCTGAAATTACGAATACAGTCAAATAACTGAGACGATACTCCATAGAGATGAGGTTTTATTACAAACCGCTTGCAAGGAACAGTTTCAAAAGCTTTCTGCAAATCTAAAAATACGGAATCTACTCAAGATCCGCTATCAATAGCACTCATTACTGCGTGTGAATAAAGAGCAAGTTGTGTTAGACAAGTACAATGCTTCCTGAATCCATGCTGATGATGACTCAGGCGGTCATTTTCTTCGAGGTGTTTCTTAATGTTGTATGAAACGATTGAGAGCTGAATAACAGTGTAGTATCGTCCAGAGATCGAGGTGCCACACCAAAGTCGGAAAAGCGAACCGATACAACAGACATAATTGTCTTGAGAGTTACAGCAACCGTTCGGATGACTAAGAAAATTCTCATTTCTGGTTCTGTCTAAGCTGGAAATTTTTTTATTAGATTACACGTTTCGATCACTCTGGATCATCTTTACATGTAAGTAGTTGCGTCAGCATCCCGTCTTTATTTAGAACCACGTATCATAGTATTGTATTGTATTTTATTGAACTGGGGACCTACAAAACAACGGACAGGATTCGTCCCCGCCGTAGCCCTCAGTGGGTCACAACCCCTCAACAGGCTGCAGCAGTCGGCTCATCCCAGCGCCGCCCCACACCGAACCCAGGGTTACTGTGCAGTTCGGCCCCCAGTGGGCCCCTCCCCCCCTCCCCCCCTTTTCCCCCGGGAACGTCTCATTACAGACGAGTATAACCCCAATGTTTGCATGGTAGAGTAATTATGGTGTACGCGTACGTGGAGACAGTGTTGGCGCAGCAATCGCCGTCATAGTGTAACTGAGGCGGAATAAGGGGAACCATCAGGCATTCACCGAGCACATGGAAAACCGCCTTAAAAACCATCCACAGGATGGCCAGCACATCGGACCTCGACACTAATCCGCCGGGCGGATTCGTGCCGGCCACCTGCACGCCTTTCCGCTCGGGAATCAGTGCGTCAGACCGCACGGATAGCCGAGCGGGCTTACGTATCACATTTCTGTCGCTTGGTCTCTGGATCGTGTTGGTACCACCAGGTCTCATCATGTGTAATGGTGCGGGTATCCAAGCACACATCGCCACGGCTCTGCGATGGAACAAGTGAAAATTATCTTAACCATAGACATTTGCAACGTCTTGCAGTGCTCCACAACAAGCAATGGGAGGCCCTCCAGAAGACCACATCTCCCTCGGAACATAGCAGCGCTCTCACGCTGAGGTCAATATAATGTCGAGCTTGCCATAGCTCATCCCAGATCTTGACCACATCTGGAGGAGTCAACAGAGTCAACATCATAGTGTAGGTCCAACGAGTAGTTAAAGTTTCTGATGAGCTTGTACTTTAGAAAATGGTGAACATTGCACGTCAAGAGAACAGTTTGATAATTAGTATATCAAGTGTCAAGTGATGCTTTACTAGTCCATGACAGTTGCAAATTATCAAGTACTGCTATGGCAAAGAATTGCGTCAAAGTTAAGCTAATCTTTTATTCATTAATGTAATAAAGTAAACTAATATTTCATGTGTTCCAGTTTGATGAACGTTCTCCCGGAGCAATTGAAGAACCCACAGTCATTGCTGTGCTAAAGTAGTTTCGTCTGGTAGGAACAAGGACAGATGGATAGCGTAAGCTACATTTATGTAGTCTACTAATAGCTCGCTTTAATTTGACTGTCAGTATCAAGAACTAGCACAAAAGACGAATAACGTAAAACCAAGTAGTTTTCAAAGTATTAGGGCTATTCGGAAAGTAAGGAAGGACAGATCGCGAAATGGAAACAAAAATTAAAATTAAAACGGTGCAGCAGTTAGTTACAACTTCCAGCTACTTCTCTTCATAGTCGCAACTCCGATTTACACATCTGTCGTACAGTTGAACCAGTTTTCAAAATACCCTCGTCATACAAGGCGGCGTTCAGTGCTTTCCGACAATTTTCTGCGCTGAACTGCAGCTGTACAAAAATGTTGCCTTCGAAGTTAGCGGTTCATTTGAGCAGAGATGAAAATCAGAGGGAGCCAAGTCCTGGCTGTATGGAGGTTGACAAAGATCTTCGCATAGAAAACGCTGCAGAGGCGTCTTCATTGACACTGCGGTGTGCGGCCGAGAACTGTCACGAAGATGGAAAAGCTATGTGGGATTGCATGAAATCAAGCTAAATCTCTCGGCAGGCATCCATACTTGGCGGAGACACTATTTTCTAGCCCTATTCATGCTCTTAGTGTAATGTCAGAACTGAGAAGAGCGACGTGACGCTGTGTACGGGCATGCTAGAGACACTTCCCTAGACGTCTGTGCAAAGCTTCATCGGATTTGCACTACGGATTCCATATCCCGACCGTATTTCATGCAAACCTGGTTTGCATCCTCATCGTGGTGCTACTAGCACCACTGTTATGCGGCTTGCGCGTTATTTGAATAGACCCCATCTTTCAGATACAGAAACACACTTACCAACTATTGCTTCTGTGGCACAACTCGTCTTTAGTGTTGCAATATTTTTTTCCGTCGGTATACAACGTATGAGATCTTGTTCTAACCAGTTTCAGTACATCGGTACTAGGTCTTCATCAACTTCTTTGCTGGTCACTGTGACTTAAGTCTCTGGAGAGTCAGTTTTGCTCTCCACGAGTAGTTGTACGAGCGTGAGTAACATCTACACTTGCTTGTCTGAACGTAGTTCACCATTACTGGTGGTTATTTCTTTTCTGGAGCTAGTGTCATGCTGGTGAAGAGGCACTTTGTGCTGCGCGTTTCTGATGTTTTGGTTTTTGTGTGGACTAGGTCCGCATCGTTGAATAGATACAATAACACAGAAGGGTGGATGGGACCAAATCAATTTATTTTCCGATAAGGAAGATTAGTTTCTCTTGCGAGATTATTTTAAGCATGCTTGCTTGTATTACTGCATGCCTAGGTTGTCGATCGCGTGATTCTGCACCTTGCAATAGTCGCTGAAATTTCTACTATTGAACACTTGCAAACTGATTATTCTATCGTCGATTGTTTCATTCAGTTTTGTGATATCATAAATTAATCAAAAATGGGTTCAAAAGGCTCTGAGCACTATGGGACTTAACATCTGAGGTCATCAGTCCCCTAGAACTTAGAGCTACTTATATCTAATTAACCTAAGGACATCACACACATCCATGCCCGAGGCAGGATTCGAACCTGCGACCGTAGCAGTCACGCGGTTCCAATAAATTAATCGATGTTAACTGTTCATGTAGTGTAATTTGTGTGTTTAGGATTCATATGACATTGCCTTCGTTTTTGAATTTGAGTGTGGACTGGATCATCGCTATCGGAATGTAAAATTTTTGTATCGGCTTTAAGGTCAAGACATTCTTTGATAATCTCACGTCCTATGAACACATTTGCCAACACCATTTAATTCCTTGTACTTGATCTATATAAATGTGCCACTGATCGTACCTTACTTTCCGAATAGCCGTCGTATATTAGTACGCTAATGGCTGCAGTCTTGTACATCCTTAGATTAAACAACAGAAAGAGAGACTACAACAATAACGCCACCATTTTCTTGTGTACATTAATGATCTCTCATCAGCTACACTGCCAGAAGCAGAGTTCGTTTTGTTTGCAGAGGACACAAGTATTGCAATAAATAGTATGTCGAGTGTAGTTCTAGAAAGATCTGCTAATGATATTTTTATGGATATTCAAATGGTTCAAATGGCTCTGAGCACTATGGGACTCAACTGCTGTGGTCATCAGTCCCCTAGAACTTAGAACTACTTAAACCTAACTAACCTAAGGACATCACACACACCCATACCCGAGGTAGGATTCGAACCTGCGACCGCAGCAGCAGCGCGGCTCCGGACTGGAGCGCCTAGAACCGCTTTATGGATATTAATAAATGGTTTAAAGCCAACTCACTGACATTAATCTTCGAAAAGACTCACTATATGCATTTCAGAACCTGTAAGAGGTTTCCACCCAGCATATGCATAAAGTATGAAGCAGAACAGATAGAAGTGGTTGACAGTCTTAAATTCCTGGGATTACAACTTGATAATAAATTCAGTTGGGAGGAGCACACCACACAACTGCAGAAACGCCTTAACAAATCTGTCTTTGCAATTCGAATGTTAGCTGACATAGGCGACATAAAAATGAAAAAGCTTGCATACTTTGCCTACTTTCATTCCATAATGTCATATGGTATATTATGTTGGGGTAACTCTTCAAGTTCATGGTGTGGGTTCCTGTAGTCATGTCCTAGTTCATGAACCACGGGCAACGTATGAGTGGCCAAGTAAGTGGTCCCGACAGTCGGGATACCAGTTACTTTGGAATAAGGCTGGGCATCTCGGACATATTCTGAGTCGTGGTCACCTTTGTGCTCATACGGCAAAGACTACGAAATCCACCGGTTAGTTCCTCAAACGTTAGGGGAATAGCACAATGGGGTGTAGGGCTTTACATCAGGAAAGAAATGGAACCCAGCGTAGTTGCAATAAGGTATGTAAACGAACGACTGATGTAGATAGATTTGACAGTGTCTAGCAAGAAAATTAGGATTGTGTCAGTATATTCGCATTGTGAAGGGACAGATCAAGATAAGATGGATAGTTTTTATGAGGCACTCACTGATGTAGTTGTTAGAGTAAGGGACAAGGACAGTGTTCTGCTCATGGGTGATTTTAACGCCAGGATTGGAAATCGAACAGAAGGGTATGAAAAGGTTATGGGTAAATTTGGAGAGGATATGGAGGCCAACAGGAACGGGAAACAACTCTTGGATTTCTGTGCCAGTATGGGCTTAGTAATCACAAACTCCTTTTTTAAACATAAGAACATTCACCGGTATACTTGGGAAGGCAGGGGAACCAGATCTGTCATTGACTATGTAATAACAGACCAGGAATTCAGGAAGGCTGTGAGGGACACACGTGTATTCAGAGGATTCTTTGATGACACTGATCATTATTTAATCTGCAGTGAAATTGGGATTGTGAGGCCGAAAGTGCAGGAGGTCAGGTCCATATGTAGGAGGATAAGAGTGGAGAAACTTCAGGATAAGGAAATCAGGCACAAGTACATAACAGCGATCTCAGAAAGGTACCAGTTAGTTGTATGTAGTCAATTACAGTCATTGGAAAAGGAATGAACAAGGTACAGGGACACAGTACTAGAAGTGGCTAAAGAATGTCTTGGAACAGTAGTGTGTAAAAGTAGGATGAAGCAAACAGCTTGGTGGAATGACACAGTCAAGGCAGCCTGTAAAAGGAAAAAGAAGGCGTATCAAAAATGGCTACATACTAGAACTCAGGTAGACAGAGAAAGTTATGTTGAAGAAAGAAACAAAGCCAAACAGATAATTGCAGCATCAAAGAAGAAATCTTGGGAAGACTTTGGAAACAGGTTGGAGACTATGGGTCAAGCTGCTGGAAACCATTCTGGAGTGTAATTAGCAGTCTTCGAAAGGAGGGTAAGAAGGAAATGACAAGTATTTTGGACAGGTCAGGAAAACTGCTGGTGAATCGTGTGGATGCCTTGGGCAGATGGAGGGAATATTTTGAAGAGTTGCTCAATGTAGGTGAAAATACGATCAGTAATGTTTCAGAGTTCAAAGTAGAATGGGATAGGAATGATGATGGAAATAGGATCACATTTGAGGAAGTGGAGAATATGGTCAACAGATTGCAGTGAAATAAAGCAGCTGGGGTGGATGAAATTAAGTCGGAACTCATCAAATACAGTGGAATGTCAGGTCTTAAATGGCTACACAGGATAATTGAAATAGCCTGGGAGTCGGGACAGGTTCCATCAGACTGGACAAAAGCAGTAATCACACCAATCTTTAAACATGGAAACAGAAAAGATTGTAACAACTACAGAGGTATCTCTTTAATCAGCGTTGTGGGTAAAATCTTCTCAGGTATTGTTGAAAGGAAAGTGCGAGTATTAGTTGAGGACCAATTCGATGAAAATCAGTGTGGGTTTAGGCCTCTTAGAGGTTGTCAGGACCAGATCTTTAGCTTGCGGCAAATAATGGAGAAGTGTTATGAGTAGAACAGGGAATTGTATCTATGCTTTATAGATCTAGAAAAGGCATATGACCGGGTTCCTAGGAGGAAGTTATTGTCTGTTCTACGAGATTATGGAATAGGAGGCAAACTTTTGCAAGCAATTAAAGATCTTTACATGGATAGTCAGGCAGAAATTAGAGTTGATGGTAAATTGAGTTCATGGTTCAGAGTAATTTCAGGGGTAAGACAAGGCTGCAACCTGTCTCCACTGTTTTTCATATTATTTATGGATCATATGTTGAAAACAATAGACTGGCTAGGTCAGATTAAGATATGTGAACACAAAATAAGCAGTCTTGCATATGCGGATGACTTAGTTGTGATGGCAGATTCGATTGAAAGTTTGCAAAGTAATATTTCAGAGCTAGATCAGAAATGTAAGGACTATGGTATGAAGATTAGCATTTCCAAAACGAAAGTAATGTCAGTAGGAAAGAAATATAAACGGATTGAGTGCCAAATAGGAGGAACAAAGTTAGAACAGGTGGACGGTTTCCAGTACTTAGGATGCACATTCTCACAGGATGGCAACATAGTGAAAGAACTGGAAGCGAGGTGTAGCAAAGCTAATACAGTGAGCGCTCAGCTACGATCTACTCTCTTCTGCAAGAAATAAGTCAGTACTAAGACTAAGCTATCTGTGCACTGTTCAATCTTTCGACCAACTTTGTTGTATGGGAGCGAAAGCCTTATCCTTATCAACAAGGTTGAGGTTACGGATATGAAAGTAGCTAGGATGATTGCAGGCATTAGTAGATGGGAACAATGGCAGGAGGGTGTCCACAATGAGGAAATCA
This sequence comes from Schistocerca nitens, assembly GCF_023898315.1. Lineage (NCBI taxonomy): Eukaryota > Metazoa > Arthropoda > Insecta > Orthoptera > Acrididae > Schistocerca > Schistocerca nitens. The sequence goes on along the minus strand of NC_064614.1, from coordinate 763,253,076 downwards.
AAGAAAAACTGGGAATGAACTCTATAGATGTAGCAGTCAGGGCGAACAGGCTTAGATGGTGGGGTCATGTTACACGCATAGGAGAAGCAAGGTTACCCAAGAGACTCATGGGTTCAGCAGTAGAGGGTAGGAGGAGTCGGGGCAGACCAAGGAGAAGGTACCTGGATTCGGTTAAGAATGATTTTGAAGTAACAGGTTTAACATCAGAAGAGGCACCAATGTCAGCACTGAATAGGGGATCATGGAGGAATTTTATAAGGGGGCTATGCTCCAGACTGAACGCTGAAAGGCATAATCAGTCTTAAATGATGATGATGATGATGATGATGATGAACTCTTCAAGTCAAAGAAAAGTTTTCAGAGTCCGAAAGCGTGTAATACGTATTATTTGTGGAGTAAATTCACGGACGTCCTGTAGCAACCTCTTCAAAGAACTGGGTATACTAACTACTGCCTCTCAGTATATTCACTCCTTAATGAAATTTGTCCTAAATAATATATCTCTTTTTCCAACAAACAGCTCAGTCCATACATACAATACCAGGAACAAAAATGATCTGCACAAGGACTTAAAAGCACTTACTATACTTCAAAAAGGGGTCCACTACTCGGGAACACTCATCTTCAATAATTTGCCAGCAAACATAAAAAATTTTGTTACAAATAAAGATCAGTTTAAAAGGAGCCTGAAAGACTTACTAGTGGCCAACTACTTCCACTCCATTGACGAATTTTTTAATAGAAACAAATGATGTATTGTATATATTCGTACTATTAGTATAGTTATTTGACCTTAAAAAAATTGACATGTTCTACATCCACGAGGATCTCCTCTGCACGGATCTATGGAACGAAAAACTAATCTAATCTAATCTCTAATCAGAAGAATTCGCGCTGTTTGGACGCCGCTGGTGCCCTGGACGGCAGGAGGTGTGTGTTCGAGCTACTCTGTCGGACCCCTCCAGCTAACAAGTTGTGTGAAGCGGAGCAGCGGAGATGGGCGCCCTGCTGGATGTTGGCGTTCCGAGAGCTTTCGCAATCACTCTCGGGGGCAGCTGAGCGACACTGTGCGCGGCCGTAAATCTGTGGTCGTTTCCGTGACGGGCCGTACCGGGCCGGCCATTTCCAGCGCGGGCGGCCACTCCGGGCCTCCACGCACCATTAGCCGCAGCCGGGCCCCGGGAGCGCGCGCCGCTCTTACGTGACCGCGAATCTTAACGCTGCCAGTTCGCCAGCAGGTAGCGAGCAACTTGCCCGGGAACCGTAAAAGACTTCGTTTCCCTGCCGCATTATACTCCTCTCAAGTTTCCGTCGGCCTGCTCGGGTTACTGTGCTCCACGAAATGGCGCACGGGCTTTCCGTAGCCCGAACAAAACTTAGAGAGATTACGGAACTTCCTTGCCCTGATAGCAGGTAAAAGCTAGTCTGTAAGAAGTAATCAAACACCTATCCAATTAACGAATTATACCACCCGCGGCTCCCTAATTTCTTTTACGGCACGTGCTGTTTGTAGGTACTTAGTTTATACCTTGTAGGAGTCTCTCGGGTACTTCTCCACTATGGCATCGTTTCGAGAGAAAATCGTGTTTTGTTGAATCAAAAAGTATAAAGTAATCTGCATGAGTTCAACTTCTCCACTTATTGAAATGAGTCACATTCCTATAAAGCCCTCTAATCCCTCCATTAATCTATTCACGGACAGCGGAAGTCATTCAGTTAGCAATAAAATTAATTTTTCTCCCTCTTTTTTATTATAAACGAATAGACATTGCACTGCATACCTGAGAACTGTTAACATATAGTAATATAAACACACACTGGCGTCCAAACTTAAAGCAACCAATCTTATTTCCCCGTTCTGTGTCTAATTCACGATATAATCATATAATCTCTCAACAGATGTGTGTACGGTAGTGTCCTGCACGGAAGATGGCATTCTGGTCAACGAGCTACCATGCCAACGATGACGTCAGAGCAAATGGGATAGTGTTTCCCGGGTAGCCCCACATCCACAATCGCTGTGTACACAATCACAGACGGGGCAGTATGGCACAGAGAAGACGCCTACCAGGCTCTATGCGATGGAGGGTCATGGGAAGGTTGGAAACAGGACTGTCCCCTACTGATGTGGCTCGTTGGCTTAATGTGAATCTTACTGTTGTTTTTCGGATGCGGAGACAGTTTATAGACATCGAAACTGTATCCCAAAGACTAGGTCGGGGCCGACCATGTGTAACATCACTATGAGAGAACCGTTATTTGGCTGTTAGGTCACGACGGTACCGCCTTAGTACTGCACGGCAACTGGCATCTGACCACGCAGCATTCACTGGACGGTGTACAGAAAGCTTCAGCAGAGCGGTCTTTACTGTCGGAGACCTGCTGTATGTGTACCTCTGATGCGTCTTCACAGAAGAGAACGTCTATGGTGGAGCCGTCACCATGTCATCTGGACGGTCGAACAGTGGGTCAGTGCTCTTTTTACAGATGAGTCCCCTATTTGGTCTGGACAGTGATTCTCGACTTATTCGCATCTGGAGAGCACTAGCAACACGATTTCGGGACCCAACCATTGTGGAAAAAAGTGATATTGAGGATGAACCCAAATAGTGTGGCCAGGGATTATGTTGGCCACTCGAACACATCTTCATGAAATTGAACTGTTAAACCGACAAGGTTTAACTGCTGTCAGGTATCGTGATGAGATCTTAGGACCTCACGGGCGGCTGTTGCGAGGTGATGTGGGTTCAGACTTCGTATTGATGGATGATAATGCTCGACATCATAGAGCACTCGCTGTGGATGTCTCCTTGGACATGGACGATATTGCACACATGGCGCGGTCTGTACGCTCTCCTGATTTGACTACCATAGAACACGGAGAAACAAACGCAGCCTTGCAAAATTTCATATTGTTGCTTTAGTTTGGGACACAGTGTATTTCAATAAATGTGCTGCTCAACATACTAACGTCTGGCGCCATTATCATTTTCTATATGCAACTTAGTAATTAACTGACTAGGCACACTGACTGCTTTCTTTCAAAACACCCAATGGCGTAAAACTTGGTTTCTTCCATAGAATATTAACGGAGAATACGGACTTAAGAGATCAGAGAATATTTACTGTGTTGCTATGAATATTTGATACTTATGTATCGAAAAATTAAGTAAAAAAACTGCACAATACTAAATGAAGTATCAGTCATTTAAGAAATAATAAAAAGTTCTGATATTAAATATTGAACGCGATATTCGTCTCATAGATATATGGTGCCTCTGAAGAGATAGGTGAATGGTCTCAGAATATAAAGGAAACAAGAGTTACAAACAAAGTAGCTTGAATGGCCTTCAGAGTAATCACCATTAGCAACAATACACTTTTGCAATCTGTTGTAAAATTGTTGATACCTGTCTGCAAAAGCTTCTTGTGGAATCGCTCCCAGAACCGTGGTCTTGTGTGGTTGGATACCCGCATCATTACACATGATGAGACCTGGTCATAGCAACACGATCCAGAGACCAAGCGACAATCAACGGCATGGCAAAATCCGAGATTAAGACGATGTTGATCGCCTTTTTCGACAGCATGAATTTCTACTCGATGGAAGTGGAGAAGACGATTAACACCATACCACTGGCTGTGTCATGCTCTCCAGATTGTAACGGTAGCTCCAGGTCTAATGTCGTGCTTCGAGTGGTTCCAGAAGAAGCATTTACTGACTGTTTCCAACAGAATGACGATCGATGCCACAAGTGTGTTGTAGCTAACGGTGATTACGTTAAGGCCACTGAAGATATTCTGTTTGTAACTCTTGTTTCTTTTATATTGAACAGACTAAGAAACTGGTAGACCTGCCTAATGTCGTGTAGGATCTCCGCGAGCACGCAAAAGTGCCGCAGCACGACGTGGCATGGACTCGAATAATGTCTGAAGTAGTGCTGGAGGGAACTGATACCATGAATCCCGCAGGGCTGTCCATGCATGCGTAAAGTACGATGGGGTGGAGATCTCTTCTGAACAGCACTTTGTAAGCTCTCCCACATATGATCAATAAAGCTCGTGTCTGGGATGTTTTGTGGCCAGTGGAAGTGTTTAAACTCAGAAGAGTTTTCCTGGAGCCTCTCTGTAGCAATTCTGAATGTGTGGGGTGTCGCATTGCCTTGCTGGAATTCGCCAAGTCCGTCGGAATGCACAATGGACATACATGGATGCAGGTGATCAGACAGAATGCTTACATACGTCTTACCTGTCAGAGTAGTATCTATACCTACCAGGGGTCCCATATCACTGCAACTGCACATGCCCCCCACCATTACAGAGCCTCCAACACCTTGAAGAGTACCCCGCTGACATGCAGGGTCCATGGATTCATGTCGTTCTCTCCATCCACACACGTCAGTCCTCTCGATACAATTTGAAACAAAACTCGTCCGACTAGGCAACAGGTTTCCAGCCATCAACACTCCATTGCCGGCGTTGACTGGTCCAGGCGAGGTATAAAGCTTTGTGTCGTGCAGTGATCAAGGGTCCATAAGTGGGACTTCGGCTCCGAAAGCCCATATCGATGACGTTTCGTTGAATGGTTCGCACGCTGACAGCTGTTGATGGACCAGTATTGAAATCTGCTGCAATCTGCGGAAGGGTTGCACTTCTGTCACGTTCAACGACTCTCTTCAGTTGTCGTTGGTCCCGTTCTTGCAGGATCTTTTCCCGGCCGTAGCGATATTGGAGATTTGATGTTTTGCCGGATTCCTGATATTCACGGTGCACTCGTGAAATGGTCGTACGGGAAAATCTCCACTTCATCACTACTTCGTAGATGCTGTGTCCCACCGCTCGTGCGCCAACTAAAACACTACGTTCAAACTCACTGAAACCCTTATAACGTTTCACTGTAGCATCAGCGACCGATCTAACAACTGCACCAGACACTTGTCGTCTTATATAGGCGCTGCCGACTGCATCGCTGTATTCTGCTGGTTTACATATCTCTGTATTTGAATGCGCATTCCTACACCAGTTTCTTTGACGCTTCATTGTAGAATAGCAGTAAACATTACGAAATTAACAATCCAAATTTACTTCAAGCTGGAAGCACTTGACTGCCTTGCTTTTCTTGCTATTAGTCAACATAGAAAATTACTTTCCAAGCCATACTCAGCCTTTGTGAAGGAAATCTTCTAAATGATCAGTCCACAATAATTTACACGGACAGAGATACTGTAGTATCCTGCCCACTCTTCTAATATGGGGTGCCTAGGAAGCTGTTTTCCCGGATCGCTAGACAACTCAAGCAAATCGTATTAATGGAGTTCATTACAGTACGTTAAATTGACAATACTTTGCGTACTCACAAAGTTGTATCGCAAGCAAATGGCGACGTGCAAATAATCAGTGTCCTTTGATATATACAATTTCAATGCAAGCAAATCAGTTCAGTTCATTAAGTCACTACTGTAACGTTTATATGACAGCTCGCCGTCCACTCCGGCCGCGGCAAGTTTTTTTTTTTTTTTTCTTTATTGTGATTTCATTCCCCTGCCCCATATGAGCAGGGGATGCCGCGGCAAGGCGGAGCGGCGCTTATATTCTCTTGGCCTAGATGCCGCTTCTGTCTTGGTGTCGTCCCAGTCAGCGTACTATTGGCTGACGTCGTCTCACAGCCCCCTCTACTCTTCCGTTCTTCATCGATGTGCCGGACCTTGTCTTTACGCCGGAGTAGCTACTGTATTATTCCAAAATAGTGAAGCACTATAACTGACCTTTCTGTTACAGTTCTACAGAAATGGTAAAGTTCTTACCGTTCTGATGACGCACGGACAAATGACCAGTAATCAGTCAATACTCTGCAGTATCTTAACGTGTCTCACCACAAATGTAGCTGCAGTTCGCCATATTGATATTCCATAACCATCGTGGTAGCTGAATTTGTGGGGCGAAAAATATTAACATTTTACACCCTACAGTATCTTGCATCCGAGGCAATAATATAAGAGACTTAATAATACAATTAAATAATTTTTGACACTTCGTTCAACATTGTGCAGCGTAATTCAGAGCACATCACCGCTGTTTGTTGCGCACAACAATACTTTACTCCATTGCTATCTGACCATGACTGACTTACAACTGCTCCCTCCCACCCCCCCCCCCCCCTCCCTCTCCATCCCATCTCAAAAAGAAAATTGCTACTTGGTTGATACAAGGCCACATTCTGAAACAGTGTTATGGTCCTCCCTTGGAAGATCATTTATTTACATTTATAAGTTTTGATGAAATTAACGTATCTGTTCTTAGCAATAATAAAAACATCAGCTCCGCAAGACAGAAACTATACATACATGACATCAGTTAAATAGTTACCCTACACAAGACCTTTGCGTAGGACCTAATCGATAAAATAATACTGTGAAAAAGATAAAAGACAACATAAAAAATATTGTTTCATTATGTTGCGAGACAATCACACGAGAGCCAATTTATACCGTAGCTATTTATGTTCTATGTTAATATTCGATGAGAGAGTTACTACTAATAAAATAATAGCAAAAAAAAGTAAGACGACAGTAAAACTGCAGATAATGTGACCCTAGCGAGGCAACGATGACAGTAGCTCGATCAATTGCTGCAGGGTCAACAATTAAATTCCTTGGTTTTCGTCACCCGCAGCAAGGAAAACTGATAAATTTAGCATGATGGAGTAGTAGACAAGAGACTGGGGCAACGGAAACTACGGAGCATACGATTACTCTATATGGAATGATCGGCATCTTAAACAACATTCATGAAATTCATTTCTTATCATGAAGGGGTATTTGTTATCGAATATTAAATTGTGAAAGCAGATGTGATGTACAGCAACGCTAAGGTTTTTGATGGAGTGTCTGTAAACAGCAGCTCACGGACGCCTTCCCATTGGAGTGCCAGAGCGTCACTTGGGAAATCAGCCCACAGAACATCGCAGTATGTGGCCATGAAAGCTTGATGAACAGCACGTGATTGCCACTGATCGGTTGCTATGTTGCGATTAGCTCAGCAGTCTGGGAATGACTTCAACAATAGATCACCCCGTGACAGCATCGAGTGTTGTGGAGCATGAAAGATCACATTACAGATCGAAAATGATCAGAAACGTGTTGTGTAAACCATCGTAAACAAATATGTGTGATTAAGTTCGTGGGCTTTTACCGCCGGTATCGATTTCCATAAAATTCTTCTGGATTGTAGACCGTGCGTCACGATGTAAAATGCACCAACGTGTCAATCACTTCCGCAAATAGCATTAGTCCTGTGTCTAACGCTATTAGGAGAGTGAAAATTCTAATTTTTACACAGGATGAATATTAAAGGAAGGTGTTTACTGCCATGAAAAGGAAGAAACGCATTACAACTTTGTATCAGTACTAGCTGTTACCTGCAGCTGCGCTCGCGTATCAGCGAAATGAAATGAAATGTGTGTATGTATGGCATTATTGGCCAGGAGATCTTGTTCGTGATGTTCGGCTGCTTGGTGCAAGTCTTTGTATTTGACGCCAGTCCGGTGAATTTGAGCGTCGGTGATGGTGAAATGGTACAAGGACAACAAAGACACTCATTCTCGAGTAGAGGGAATCTGACCCGGTTCGCAATCGAACCCAGGACCCGGTGATCAAGGGTCAGTAGTGTCAACCATAAGACAACGAGTTGCTGACGCAGACCAGTAGTTTTGTTATGATGAGTGTTGGTGACAATACTAAAATAAAATGTGGACTTCCTCAAATTATTAAACGGCGTTAAACTGACGGTGAATGAAAATAAACATGTTGTAGTTCGGTGTAGGGCGAATTTTATAACATTTGTACCTGCCGTATCGTCAGCTACCATCACGCTTCTGTCGGTTACCCGCGAGTGTGCTTGCGTACCATAATAAAATGAAGCCTCAATAAAAGCCTCCCACGTTCTACACGTAAAAGTATATCTCTCTGTTTGCCGTGCGGCGTTTAATGGATGTCGTTGTTGTGAGTCTTCAGGCCTCTCAAAAGCGATAAGAGACTCGTGACTTTCAGCGGCTAAAACGCGACGGGCTAGTGAGTGATATTATAAGTATGGATTACATATGTTGAGGATTGTGTAAGTACTGTTGTCATTATGTTGAATCATATTTTATAGAATATATCAAACAATAAACGCATATCCACAAATACGATAAAGTTCAAAAGTCAAACAATAAATAAAAGTGCAATTATTACTCCATATTTCTTGTACTACTAACTCTCTAAAGTAGCCTATGTTCTTCCTCGGCGTTCAAGCTATCTCCATAAAAAATTTCTTCAAAATCGGTTCAGCGGTTTAGTCGTAAAAGCGTAACAGACAGTTACTTTCGCATTTATAATATTAGTATGACTATGACTTGGAATAGCCTACGAATTTTCAATAAAGCACTTGGCACTGGTACGTTAGTTATACAATACATGGAATTAATTTATTCCATGTTACAAAACATGTTGAAAGTGGCTGCCTTGGGATGAGATGCAAGCTGAACCCCTGCTGAGCCACGATTCAGTTACTCATCGAGTGTTTTCTGTAGTCTGTAGATGACGATTGTGTAGGTTTATGAAGCCATATCTACCAACATCACTGCGTTGGTGAAGAGTAATGATAACAGAAATCCTGTAATCCTATAATTATGGAAATTTGTGGTAAGTTCCTATGGGACGAAACTGCTAAGGTCATCGGTCCCTAGGCTTAAACACTACTTAATCTAACTTAAACTAACTTACGCTAATGACAACACATACACACCCATGCTCGAGGGAGGACTCGAACCTCTGACGGGGAAGCCGCGTGAACCGTGGCAAGGCGCCCTAGACCGCACGTCCTACAATGATGGTGTTATGTTGCGACGACCACTTTTTCACGGAACGAAGCAGAACAAAATCGACGAATGTGAAGGTAATTTCTGGAGTGCTGCAGGCTGCTACTGTCTATAATTTGTTTTAATGATCCAGTGGATAACATAAGGGGCTCCGTGAAGCTATTCGTGGCAGTGTTGTTGCCTACAGGAAGGGTGCAACGTCAGAAATCTGTAGCGAAATGCAGGACAACCCGCAAACGATCGACGATTTGTGGAGGGACCCACAACTGAACAGAAATAAGTATAACGCATTCCTCATAAACAGATGAAGAGATCCACTACTCTTGTCGACAGATCACTGGAAAGGATAACTACTGTAAAATTCATAGGAATAACTATCCGAAGCAACGGACTGTAGAATGACCACCTGTCGGAGGTTCGAGTCCTCCCTCCGGAATGGGTGTGTGTGTTGCCCTTAGAGTAAGTCGGTTTAAGTTAGATTAAGTAGTGTGTAAGCCTAGGGACCGAGGACCTCAGTAGTTTGGTCCCATACAAACTTACCACCACAGATGAATGACCACTAAAACAATTAGTAGTAAAAGGAGATGTTAGACTGAGATTCATGGGGGAATGTAAAGGAAATATTTTCATCCACGAAAGAAGTGGCTTCGGAAACCCTCGTTAGACTAATTTTTGAGTATTTTTCATGAATGTGGTGCCTTTAACAGTTATAATTACTGGAAGGGAGAGAGAGGAGAGAGAGATGATCCAACGAAGAGCACGACGTTTCGTCAGAAGACCGTTTACTATGCGGATTAGTGTTACAATGACTCAAAGTACAGTGGTAGACGTTACAAGAGAGACGTGATGCGTCATGGAGAAGTTTACTGTTGTAATATGGAGAGCCTACGCTCCAAAAGGAGTCAGGCAACATATTACTTTCTTCAATATAGGTCTCACAAAACGACCACGATGAGAAAAACAGATAAATTAAAAGTCATACAGAGCTTTACTGACAATCGTTGTTCCCACTGAATGGGACAGCAGAGGGGGAGAACATAACGGTACCAGAAGTGCCATGTGTCACGCACTGTTCGTTAGTTTGAGGAGTATAGCTGTAGAAACCTTCTATAGTGCAGGAAAATCTGCTGCCGATTATTTCTGCACACCTCGCAGGTAATGGACAAGGTATCGTTTTTCATGCAGGACCCGCTATGCCGTAATTAAGCCTATTCCATGCTGTCGGGCCACGTGCTGGAGCTTGTCTGGGGCTTCTCTCGTGTGTCGTGTAGAACCTCTTATTTCATAGTTGAAATACGATCATTCCGTAACCACTAAAGAATCCGCTGCTCACACAACCACCGAAAGGTGGATGAAAAAGTTACATGAAACGAGTGGTGTTGTCTATTACGGTAAGTGGTTCGGTAAATTGTGCGACGTCTACTTCGTTTCCATACACTAATTTAGACGGTAACCTTCTCGGTTTCCTCCTACAACCCGATTTTTATCACTTGCTGAAGTAATACCTAAAGAAAAGCCAGGCCTTTAATAGTAAGCTTAAAAGACACAATATAGTGAGTAATCTGTACTAAACTAGCTCTTGCTGCAATGTAAATAATTTAACATTATGAGAGCATCAAACTCGCCTGGTGCAAGGCTCCCAACATGGGTAGGCGTTCGATACATTTCCGCACTGTGGTTTCGTGAACAAAATATAAGCTTACCAGGAACCGGACAAGATTTTTTGACTGGATTTAGGATTTTCTAGTAAACAGGACTGATCAGTTATCCTTAATGGGTCGAAGTGAGCAGATGTAAAGCTAATTTCAAGAATCCCCAAGGGAATTCTTTAGGGTCGTTACAGTTAACTGCCGCAGGAGGAATGGTCAATATTCGGGGATCTGACATAAACGCTCATTTGAAGCAGAAATCTTCATGTAGACAAATGCCCTATTCTGAATGATTTCCGAGACAGAACACGTTGACTGTACATTGCCATTTGGGCTAGGAGCGCGCATGTATGTATCTTCCCTCAATCGCTAGACTGGTCGTGGTGGTACCATTAACCGGGCACCAACATCGCGAGACTTTACGCCATTACATTTCTGTTTATAGAATTGGATGAAGTCTGAGGAGTACAAAACAAAGATGAATATGCGAAATAAATAGTTCACTTGCATCATCCATCCTCCTTGCCTCATTAGGGAAAGTGCCGAGGCACTTGGACAAGCAATACGACACGTTCTTTCGTGAGTGCACAAATGCACTGAAGTTGACGGTGTAATATTCTAACATTTATTGTGAACTCTACAACAGTTGTATTGTGACGTGTACTATAACATTTAAAGGTGAATGTGCTAAAAATATGTTTTTCTATCGATAATTTGTAAGCCGAATGGTGTAACGTTTGATAACATGTGTAGTGTGTAAACCTACATGTGTAGTGTGTAAACCTGGCAATGTATTGAATAATATAGAAAATAAATAACAATGTATTTTGAATGTGTTCTTTCTCGGGAACTATTCGGAATGGCACACATATCGATAAGAAGTTTTTTGTTTCAGATGATCGTTCCTGTTTTATCCTTGAATATTGACCATTCCTCCTGGGAGACTCTATAGAGTCACCTTGTTTTAAGCCTTTTTCAGTGTAAAATTCATTGGTTTCCTCAACAACATTTACAACAGCTGTGGAGGTCTTATATACCACTGATACTTTCTAATAATAAGCTTCCACTTGGCCACCTTTAAACTAAATTTGTTTTCAAGATTGGTCTTCTTTATACTTCTTGACGTATTCGTTCATGCTGCTTCTTAGAGTCACGCACAGTTCAATGTATTCCGTCTTATTTTTGCCTGTTTCCATTTTCATTTTTCTTCTTTTGTTCATCACACTTATCATTTTATTTGACAATTTCTTGGTCTGGTTTGGAGATTTATATAAGCCACCGACTTCTTCAGCTGTTATGTCTTCTGCATGGCATTCTTTTGATTTTCATTTAATTCTGTCTTGAAACTCCTTTTTCGTTCTTGGAGATTTTTGAGATTTAAAATTTTTCTTTTTCCTTTTTATTAGTTTCAATCATTCACTATTTCTATTCACTTCAGATCTTGCTCTTATTAGTCGATGATCAGTGTTTGAACTGGACCTGTTCAGTAGAGAGTCATCATTCAAAATTTTGAGGCATGTTGATAAGAATAAAGTGTGTCTCATTTTTCAGCCAAAGTTAGCAGCCCTCCAACTCCATTTGCGACAGGAATGTTTCTTGAAAAACGTATTCATAATACGGAACAAACACACATAGTGCAATGCAGGACTCTAGAAATGACCCTCATACATGCATAAGTAGGCTGTTTAGGTTTTTATATTGGTAACGCCACGTTGATGGTCGAAGTAGAGAGGATATAAAATGTAGACTGGCAATGGCAAGGAAAGCGTTTATGAAGAAGAGAAATTTGTTAACATCGAGTATAGATTTAAGTGTCAGGAAGTCGTTTCTGAAAGTATTTGTATGGAGTGTAGCCATGTATGGAAGTGAAACATGGACGGTAAATAGTTTGGACAAGAAGAGAATAGAAGCTTTCGAAATGTGGTGCTACAGAAGAATGCTGAAGATTAGATGGGTAGATCACATAACTAATGAGGAGGTACTGAGTAGGATTGGGGAGAAGAGGAGTTCGTGGCACAACTTGACAAGAAGAAGGGATCGGTCGGTAGGACATGTTCTGAGACATCGAGGGATCACCAATTTAGTATTGGAGGGCAGCGTGGAGGGTAAAAATCGTAGGGGGAGTCCAAGAGATGAATACACTAAGCAGATTCAGAAGGATGTAGGTTGCAGTAGGTACTGGGAGATGAAGAAGCTTGCACAGGATAGAGTAGCATGGAGAGATGCATCAAACCAGTCTCAGGACTGAAGACCACAACAACAACAACAACAACGCCACGTAGCGCTCAGTATGAAAATCACTGGCTGTGCTGCGTGCAGTCTGTGGCTGGTTTTCATTGTTGTTGGCCATTGTAGTGTTGGGCAGCTGGATGTGAACAGCGCATAGCGTTGCGCAGTTGGAGGTGAGCCGCCAGCAGTGTTGGATGTGGGGAGAGAAATGGCGGAGTTTCGAAATTTGTATGACTGGATGTCATGAACTGCTATATATATTATGACTTTTGATGACTATTAAGGTAAATACATTGTTTGTCCTCTATTAAAATCTTGCATTTGCTAACTACGCCTATCAGTAGTTAGTGCCTTCCGTAGTTTGAATCTTTTATTTAGCTGTCAGTAGTGGCGCTCGCTGTATTTTAGTAGTACGAGTAACCAAGATTTTTGTGAGGTAAGTGATTTGTGAAACGTATAGGTTAATGTTAGTCAGGGCCATTCTTTTGTAGGGATTTTTGAAAGTCAGATTGTGTTGCGCTAAAAATATTGTGTGTCAGTTTAAGCACAGTCTTATATAATTTTTGTAAGGGGATGTTTCATATGTCGACCCTTAGCCGAGGATACCTCACTGGAATCTTCTGATTTTGTTCTTGTAGTTTGTGTAATTAGTGTAGCTATTGTTTATTGCTAGCGCGTAATCATAGAGAGAATTTCCTTTGTAGTTGTAGTTTTCATTCTTGTACAGTAAAACAGTTGTGGCATGCATGTAGATTTGCACCATGTATTTCGCAGCTGCGCTTGCAATTAACGTGATATTATTTTCAATGCTATGTTAATGTGTTTTCTTATTTTGCTCTTCAAATTGTGCTTTTCTATGTTGTCGTGTGAAATATTGTGACAATAATGGCGTGTGGAAAACGTAATACTAGGCTCCAAAGTAAACTGAGAAATGACAGTGAAGACGAAAGCAATGTGTTAGCTCCACCGTGTAATGAATTAACTAATGTTCAAAGTAGTAATTTGGTAATTGTACATAGGGAAATGGAGCGGGCTGCAAATAATGGTGTAGGCAGTGAAACAATTAGTGAACAGGGAAGCATTATCGATCGATCGGTCGGCAACAGGTTGCCTCAGGAATACGAAATGACAGGACACAATCTTGCAAATACTCGCTGTTTTCTCAAATAAGTCAAGACACATTTTCTGCTTTTCAAAATGCGAATATTGGCGGTTCAAATGCATTGCCGAATAGCACTGAGGAACATGTTTCAGACACCAGTGCATTGTTATTACAATTAATGCAACAAATGGGACAAAAACTTCAAAAGTTAGACACAATGGAACAAAATCTTCAAAAGTTAGAAACAATGGAACAAAATCTTCAAAAGTTACACACAATGGAACAACATCAGAGACAAACACAGCAACAGTTAGACACAATGGAACAACACCAGAGACAAACTTAGCAACAGTTGGACACAATGGAACAAAATCAGAGACAAACACAGCAAAAGCTTCAAACGTTAGACACCACACTTGAACAAACACGTGAAGATTTAACTACTGAGTTACATAACATTGACTCGAAATGTCAAAAAGTCTGTAATAACGTAAAAACACAAATTTGTGAGCACTTTCAACCTATTTTTTCGCGGCATGAAAATGCATTACAGAATCACGAAGCAGCCATAAAATAACTGCAAACCATTTTTCGTGAAAATTATGAGACCTTGTGGGCTAAAATTGACTCAGTTGCATCTACCGATTCGGTTACGCTACTTGCAAAAACTCAGGAAAACTTAAAGAATACAGTAGATACGATTACAACACAAATGGACACTCTGAATCTTGGTTCAGAAAAACACACTGAGGAAATAAGTACACTATCGGAGAAAGTAGCCGAACTTTCAGATCAGTCACTAACTTGACTGCAAAGGTAGATGATGATCTGAATGACACAAGACCTGTAGCCATCACTGACACAGAAGAGTATGAACAAATTAAGAAATTCAAACAAAATCAGAATCAAATTAATACGCAATACAAAAGAGAAATCCGGGAAGTACAAGATCAGTTGGCACAAGTAATACAAAAATTACATATTTCAGAGGACACTCGCGCTCCAACACGGGAAGAGGAACTCAGAAATACGGAAAAGCCACAAAATAATAACACAGGGCATTTCGGAAATTATGAAAGAAACTGGAAAGGTGCACCGAATTTTGAGATGGATCCGCCGACACGACGTAACAATGACCGATATGCTACTCGCCGACACGATGATTTTGACTATAAGCTGTTCATTACTACACGTAAATTCAAAACATTTAAGAATTCTGGCAACGACATTCATCCACAAGCGTGGCTCCATCAATTCTCTCATTGTTTTCCTCCCAACTGGTCATTAGAGCACAGATTAGAATTTATGTGTGGCTACTTAGAGAATGAACCAGCTGAGAGAATGCGATTGGTCATTCACGATTGTCACAGTGAAGGAGAATTTTATCATGCCTTCCTCTCAGCATATCGGTCTCAAGCTACACAAAACCGAGTAAAACATAGCATCATAATGATGAAACATTTCGAACAATCTGAATTTTCCAGTCTTGTGAAATATTTTGAAGACATGTTGCACAAGAATCAGTACCTGTCAAACCCATACAGCCCCTCAGAACTCATCCGCATTTGCTTAATCAAACTACCTGAACATTTACGACGTATTATTTTGGCAGGACGTTGCAAAGAAAAAATGGTTCAAATGGCTCTGAGCACTATGGGACTCAACTGCTGAGGTCATACGTTCCCTATAACTTAGAACTACTTAAACCTAACTAACCTAAGGACAACACACACTTCCATGCCCGAGGCAGGATTCGAACCTGCGACCGTAGCGGTCTCGCGGTTCCAGACTGTATCGCCAGAACCGCTCGGCCACCGCGGCCGGCCATTTGCAAAGATGGCATTGAAGCTTTTCAGGTACTGTTACAAGAATTGGAAATTCTCACTGACAATCGCGGAAGGCGAAAACAGGAACACAACAATTACAGGTCACATCCGTTGCAATTCCGCGATGAAAGAAACAATAACTGGACACGACAAGGCTATTCTCACAACACAAATCGTGACCAAAACAGACATCACCCGTATGACAACCGTTGGCAGAGTAGTAATAATTACAGTGAAAGATCACCTCTCCGCGGTAGTGACTATCACGGAGACAACAGAGAAACAGACAATATGGGAACCAAAATAATTATTATCTAGGGAGACAGAATAACTTTAGACGCAACGGTCCAGCGCGCAGTTACGATTCAGGGAGAAATTCTCCACCACGTGACCGACAAGAAAGAAACTATGGAATCTACCGACATGACGACAGACGATATGATCGTAACGACAGAGCTGAATTGCATCAGAACTGGCGGGAATCATACAGGGCAGGGCCCTCTCGACAAGGTGAATTTGTAGAAGTTAGGTCTCCAAATCCCAATAACGACGCGCGCCAACAAAGACACAATAGGCAATGACTCATACCGCTGGCAGCCACAAAACGTACTTATGAAACTGATGACAAAGCTGCCGTAGCTAGTAATTACGCAAAAATGGAGGACATTAGGGACATCTTACTCCAGGAACACGACGTAAAACATAACAACATTGCATATCCTGTGATTCACATTACTGTAATTAGTGAAACAGCCTTTAGCAAATGCAACAAATCGAACGGTTGCCCCACATTTCCGTTATGTAAGATTAAATTACAAGGTGCAATCTTTGGAAAAAGTGTAGATGTACGCCAACAAACCAACTTAGAATACTTTTGTCAAAGCCACAGCTTCTCTATGAACTTTCTTATTGTTCCATTATTGTCGACGGAATTTATATTGGGAGTAGACTTTTTGAATGAATATAAAGCAATCTTAAACTTTCACAATGCTGAAATAAGTTTAGAGAAAGAAGGTAAGTCAATAGCTTTGAAATTTGAAGATTGGCTCTCAAACCATGACGAAGAAATTAATCGGCTTTACCTCCTGTTAGACAACAGTTCGGAATTTTCGACGGAACTTGACACTAACAATCACTCTGCAAGTACTGACAGGGATGGTATAGATGGCACATTTGATACTAATGAGTTAATTCTGAATAAATTTCAAACAATTGAGAATTGTGATGACACTGATAGGCAAGACCTTTTTGAGATTTTACAAGCACATTCCACAGTTTTTACTCACAAAACAGGAACAATCAAGGGATTTCAATATCAATTTCGTGTTCGTGAACATACTAAATTTTGTGTTAGACCATACGTAATTCCGGCGCATTATAGGGACCGTGTTAGAACAGAAATACAATCTATGCTTGACGAGGGCATTATTGAGCCTGCAGTAAGCTCATACGACAATCCATTAGTGAGAAGAAAAATGGATCGATCAGGCTTGTCTTAGATTCGAGGCAAATCAATACTATCATCATTCCTGAAACAGACAGGCCGCAAACGTTGGTGTAAAAGTGTTGTCTTCTATTCATCTCAGATCCAGCTTTTATCAGATCGAACTTCATCCAGAGTGTAGAAAATACACAGCTTTCCTTTGTTTCGGCGTTTGTTATCAGTTTCTGAAACTTCCTTTTGGTTTGAACATTTCTTCGGCAGCATTCATTCGCGGGCTAAATTCCATATTACCTAAGTTCTTAAAACGTCACATCACCTTATATGTGGACGATATTCTGATAGCAGAAGCCTCATGGGAACAACACAATCGCATGCTCAACAGCGTGTTACATATTATTGCAGAATCTGGAATTACAGTTAACTTGGAAAAGTCTGAATTCGGTAGGACAAAGGTGAAGTTTTTGGGACATATTATTTCTTCTGAAGGCATTCAGCCGGATCCTGAAAAGTTAGAAGCAATCAGAGCCATTCCAGTTCCATCCACAAAAAAACAAGTCTGCAGTTTTCTAGGTCTCGTAAATTTTTACCGTCGTTTTCTGAATATGCAAATTCTAGTTACACCAAAACTTTGTTCTCTCACTGGAAAAAATACTATTTGGAACTGGGACGAACAAGCACAGTTGGAATTCAATTCTTTGAAAGAAGCGTTACTTAACGCGCCAATACTAGCTCATCCAGATCTGTCACAAGATTTCTGCCTTAGCACGGATTCTTCTAAAGTCGGTCTTGGTGCCCATTTATTTCAAGAAGCCATAGAAAATGACACTACTGTTCATAAAACCATTGCTTTTGCTAGCAGAGTGCTAACAAAATCTGAAAAAAATTATTCCGTTACTGAATTAGAAGCTTTAGCTATCGTTTGGGCATTTAACAAATTCCGTTTCTTTCTTTCTGGTAAGCACGTAAAAGTATACAGTGACCATCGTACATTACAATTTCTTATGTCTTCAAAATTAAATCATGACAGGTTAAAACGTTAGGCATTGTTTCTGCAAGAATTCCACTTCACAATAGTCTACATTCCCGGTAAGGAGAACATTGTTGCGGACGCACTGTCACGTGCACCGGCTGGGCTTGAGAAAAGTAACACAGAAGGCAACCTCGAGAAAAAAAATTTCAGTATTCTTTACATTCAGAAAGTCGCCTTTGAAAACTTCATCTCCACATCTATAAAAGACATTGCTCATGAACAAGATAAAGATCCGATTTGGAAAAACATCAAAAGCAAATGGCATGAAAAGACACACACACAGATTCGGCATTATTATCTGGTTAGAAACAACATACTGTTCAAACGCTGCACTGTTGATGACAAGCTATGGGTACTTTGCATTCCTGACGATTTTGTTAATGAGCTCATTTGGTACATTCATTTCAGCTATGCACATTTTGGCCCACGAAAATGTTATCATATTCTTCGGACGACTCGTTATTTTAACAATATGGAAAGGAGAATTCGAAGAGTCTTGTCTATTTGCAAACTTTGTCAAAAGGCGAAACCATCTACTATCTCACATCGTGCTCCGTTGTTTCCTATCATTCCTTCTAAATTAAAAGAATTTGCTGCTGTTGATCTCTTGGGACGCCTTGTCAGAACATCGAATGGATTTTCGTACGTTCTAGTCGCTGTTGAACTTAAGGTACGTTTACACTGGGATACATGTATCGCGACATGTATGAGCGACATGTCAATTTGACATGTCGCGATACATCACCTCATACAAAAATTCACAGAACTTGTATGCGGACCCTCGAGCTCATACATGTCGCGTATACAGTTTGTATATCGCTTTTTGGCCATATACGCGACATGTATGAGCGACATTTGAAGAACTCGCGCATGCGCAGTACTATCATTTCCTGTCGTCTTGTCGACTGCCGCTTATTTCGACGATTAGCGCATGCGTAGTACCAGGCTCTTTGGCGGCTGTTTGAGTTTTGAAGGTGCCGACTGTCGTTTCGACGTTAATGTATCTGCATAGAATATCAAAAAGTGCCATATGCAACATTATTCTTCGTGTTTGCGAGGCCATTGTGCAAGTTTTATCCCAACAAGTGAACGTAAAAGTTTTATATATATATCAGAGTATGTAATACATTATATAATTTTTTCATGCATCTGGCACGTATATCAATGTTTTGCTATTATTCCGGCGGCCTCGCGTGATAATGTTGACAACGGATGCCGACAATCGTGTGTGAGGCGTTGGCATTAGCAATCGCGCGACAATGCAAATGTTTTGTCATGAAATCTTCGTTTTACGAGGAATCCCCAGTGGCTAAAAAACGAAGTGTTACTGCCAACTGATCCTCTGGTGGAATCACTTCCCGAAAGTTTGTGTTGGTTTTGGACACAAGAGGAGCCACAAGTGATAACAAACTGCGGAAATCCTCCATACTCATCCTAACATAATTTCTAAAATATGCGCCATCCTCTAGCGTTAATTCGCGAGAAACTCTCTGTGCCACCATCTACGCTTCCTCCGCCTTTTCTTTCTATCATCTTCCAAAAGAGCAAGTGTATCAGCACATAAAAATGTGAAATCTTCCAAATCGTCGTCGGAAGCTATCGCACAGTGATACATATCAACCAGTGTAAACGCACGCTCATACATGTATGAGGTTGATACTTGTCAACTCATACAAGTCGCGATACATGTCGCAAAGTCGCATATACATGTATCTCATACATGTGCCGATACAAATCGCAGTGTAAACGTACCTTTACTTCAAAATTTGTTTCTTTCACTCCGTTACATAAAGCCACTGGACGGTCTGTATCCAACGCCTTTGTTAAAAATTTCTTACGTGAAGTTGGCCACGTTGCTAAAGTAATTTCAGATAACGGACCGCAATTCAGATCTGCTGTTTGGTCACACATGCTTCGGAATCATAAAATCAAACCTGTTTTTATTTCATTGTACTCACCACATTGTAATCCCTCCGAACGGATTATGAAAGAAATCAATAAGCTTTGCAGACTTTATTGTCACAGAAAGCATCAGCATTGGGACAGATATTTACACTTATTTCAAAACGTGCTGAATGAAATGCCTCATGACTCCACTGCTTTACCACCTACTCTTGTACTGAAGAATGAAGAACCACCGAACAGAATCAGAGAGCTTGTACCTTTCCCGAATACACGTAAACTTCGACACAAAGACATAATTGATTTGGCTCTTAAAAATATAAAATCTGCAGCAGACTAAAGGAGATAACTACACGGTAAAGCGAACGCAAAGAAATTATATATTGGTCAGAAAGTTCTCATTAAAGCTCATTCATTGTCACATAAGAAGAAACACTTGAGTCACAAATTCTTTCTAGTTTACAATGGACCTTACAGAATCCGACGTATACCACATGATAATTGCGTTGAAGTTGAAACTCTACGTACTAGGAAGAGTAAAGGTTTACACCACATTTCACATGTAAAACCGTTTATTGAAAGATAATCTGCTTTTTAACTTTGTTTTTGCCATAAAACTTTTCACTTTACATTACTAGTATGCTTTGTCAGACTTAGAATCTGTTAAGATGCAACAATGTTTAAAGTTAAATATCCAGTCAAGAACCAAGAGAACTTATTTAAACAGAAATTACGAATGCATTGTTATTGTGAACAGACGACACAGTGTTATTGTGTGTGTACATTCTTGCTTGTTAGTTCCACGATTACGTAACGTCTATAACGCTCACATACTTAGAACATTTACCAGTACTGCTAATGAGATTTTAATGCAACATTTTGATTTACTTGAAAATATATTCTGGATTTAAAGTACTTTCTGTGAGATACCAGATGACACAGTGGTTAGTTTATGTGACAGCTACACGATTTTATCACGACGCTACTAATGAGTGACAATTTACAATGTTGCTTTTGCGGTGTTTCTGTTTTATATCTGCACAGTTTTTCTGAATTATTCTGGAAAGTAAAACATGTTTTAGTAGTAACTTTTGTGGTATAGCTACAATGAGACAGCCTTTTCCGTAGCACAACAATACGTTACAGCACAGTACTTTCTTCATCATGGCAATAAGCGTAATAACTAAGATATCTATACGCATAGCATTTCGCTTTTGTTTATTACGAGGTAAGTACATTGACTTCCACAGAACTTTGCTTATGGACGACGATAATTACGACACTTGGCACATTTTTTACCATTAAGTAATGACAGAGATTATGTTACAACAAGATGCACAATTTAGCGCTACAGGACACGCATTTGAGTGATTAATTTTGTACTTAAACCATCTACTTTTCAAAATTTTTGACATACAAAGAAAGTTTTCCGTGATACATTTCATTCCATTGCTGTAATCTGTAACACCTGAGGGTATAATTACATTAATCCTCATGGGGGTACACTCTTACTTTGTGTACCATGTGTTTGGCAAGCACAAGGAGCCCTAGCTAACACGGTATTTGCTTATACAACTTTACACATCGGTACCATATTTCTCTAACACATAAATTACACAGCTTTCTGATTATTTAACAGAGAAACAAACATTTTTTACTACATCAGTGATACATGTTTAAGTAATTACACAGTTGGATAACTTCACACTTACAAAATTGTATTTTGTCTGTACTTTGTGAACTGTTTATATATTTTTTGGAACCATTGTGATATTATGAGAGCTTTGAATGATGCATTTGGTGTGAGATCATGATTTTTAACGTATGTTTGAGGTAGATGACACTATTTAAATGAGCAGAGAATTTTTTGTAGGTTCTGAAATTATTGCAGAAAGCTACAACGATTTTGAGATTTGACTGAGGTTTTATGATGTTATTATTACAACGACAGTGTGTATTGTGCTGTTGAGGTATGTTTATGATCAATAAGCTGATGCTATATGAGGAATCTGATTATGCTATGTATTTATTATTATGAAATATTGAAGACGCGTTGTTGAATATGTACACTCCTGGAAATTGAAATAAGAACACCGTGAATTCATTGTCCCAGGAAGGGGACAACTTTACTGACACATTCCTGGGATCAGATACCTCACATGATCATACTGACAGAACCACAGGCACATAGACACAGGCAACAGAGCATGCACAATGTCGGCACTAGTACAGTGTATATCCACCTTTCGCAGCAATGCAGGCTGCTATTCTCCCATGGAGACGATTGTAGAGATGCTGGATGTAGTCCTGTGGAACGGCTTGCCATGCCATTTCCACCTGGCGCCTCAGTTGGACCAGCGTTCGTGCTGGACGTGCAGACCGCGTGAGACGACGCTTCATCCAGTCCCAAACATGCTCAATGGGGGACAGATCCGGAGATCTTGCTGGCCAGGGTAGTTGACTTACACCTTCTAGAGCACGTTGGGTGGCACGGGATACATGCGGACGTGCATTGTCCTGTTGGAATAGCAAGTTCCCTTGCCGGTCTAGGAATGGTAGAACGATGGGTTCGATAACGGTTTGGATGTACCGTGCACTATTCAGTGTCCCCTCGACGATCACCAGTGGTGTACGGCCAGTGTAGGAGATCGCTCCTCACACCATGATGCCGGGTGTTGGCCCTGTGTGCCTCGGTCATATGCAGTCCTGATTGTGGCGCTCACCTGCACGGCGCCAAACACGCATACGACCATCATTGGCACCAAGGCAGAAGCGACCCTCATCGCTGAAGACGACACATCTCCATTCGTCCCTCCATTCACGCCTGTCGCGACACCACTGGAGGCGGGCTGCACGATGTTGGGGCGTGAGCAGAAGACGGCCTAACGGTGTGCGAGACCGTAGCCCAGCTTCATGGAGACGGTTGCGAATGGTCCTCGCCGATACCCCAGGAGCAACAGTGTCCCTAATTTGCTGGGAAGTGGCGGTGCGGCCCCCTACGGCACTGCGTAGGATCCTACGGTCTTGGCGTGCATCCGTGCGTCGCTGCGGTCCGGTCCCAGGTCGACGGGCACGTGCACCTTCCGCCAACCACTGGTGACAACATCGATGTACTGTGGAGACCTCACGCCCCACGTGTTGAGCAATTCGGCGGTACGTCCACCCGGCCTCCTGCATGCCCACTATACGCCCTTGCTCAAAGTCCGTCAACTGCACATACGGTTCACGTCCACGCTGTCGCGGCATGCTACCAGTGTTAAAGACTGCGATGGAGCTCCGTATGCCATGGCAAACTGGCTGACACTGACGGCGGCGGTCCACAAATGCTGCGCAGCTAGCGCCATTCGACGGCCAACACCGCGGGTCCTGGTGTGTCCGCTGTGCCGTGCGTGTGATCATTGCTTGTACAGCCCTCTCGCAGTGTCCAGAGCAAGTATGGTGGGTCTGACACACCGGTGTCAATGTGTTCTTTTTTCCATTTCCAGGAGTGTATATGTGTAATAAGGTATGGAATAATGAGTAGTGGTTAGGGACTCTGACTTGTGAAAAAGGATGTTGGAAACCAAGAATCGTACTTTAAGAGTTATGAAATGTGTGTAAATGTGTGAATGTATCACAATCCTGGCGAAAATTTTTTGGACACTGTAATATTTACAGGATTTTGTTTCTACTCATTTGCAACGCAAATTCTCGACCTGTGAAATTTTTATATGAGACTGTCACTGTAGCGGAAACTGCTAACGTAAATATTTCGTTAAGGAAGGTAAGTGACCTTGACGTAATGCGTTTTGGGCGCCCAGCTGAGAGATAGTCGTCTGATAAAAGAAAGCCATTAGGTGGAGAAAAAAAAAGAGGCCATTATCCTCGCTATTGACATTTCTTTGTCGAAAGCATCGCAAATACGACAGGTTCAAACTTGAAAACATATGATTACACTGTGGAGCTCTTAATTTATGATATTTACTTAAATGCCTAATGAAATGATGAGAAACATTTTACATCTATTGTCTTTCTAGTTGAGAGATTGCTCATTTTGTTTAATATCTGGTTTCCAGCTGTGTTGGAGCATTGGTTTTATAAAATAAAATTAAGTGCATTTGCTAATGTGAACACTTTCTGCCTACAAATCTATTAAATAATAATTTTATGATCCATATTCTTCGAAAAAGGAGCACTTGGAATGGAAAGAACAGTAAGAAGGGATTAATAACAGTAACTGCATACATAATTTTCTTTTCAATTACTTGGTAATATTTCTCGTAGAATAAGTTGTGGTGCACCACTTTAATTACGTAGACATTAAGATGTGAATAGACATTTCCCTTATCTGAATTGTTGTCTTTAGTGTAATTTTTTTTCTGCTTGAGCTTTGCAATGTTTAGGTATAAGTTATAGCATTTGCTGCTGCTGTTTGCCATGCATAGTGCTACTGAATGTCACTTTGTATTACTCTGTTAAGCCAGTTTTACTACTGATTTATTTTTCTTGTTGCTGCACATTGGCTCATATTAGTTGTAATGTCGCATTTGCTGTGCTAATTTAGATTTACTGCCGCTAACTTTGCCAATTTGCATTTGTTCATTGCTGTTTGTATTAATTTTTTGTACTGCTGCATTGCCTCGTCCCTTAGTTTAGCATCTGAGCTCAGTAGATTTAAGTTAGCTTAAGAGGGGGTAGACTATATAAGAAAATGAGTTGCGATGAATTGGAAGAAATGCATTGGGAATTTATACGAAAAAAGTACAGAAAGCAGGTATAGGTAGGGTTTTCTTGGAAATAAATGATGAGGTAAGATAATGGAAAATAAATAATGAGGTAAGATATATGTGAACATATAAATACAGAAAGCATGCTTGGATAGGATTTTTTTTGGTGGAAACAAATGTTGAAATAAGAGGAAAGATCTATGGAATGAAGTTTTGGGTTGGACTGCAGTACCAAATATTACACTGAAAACAAATCCTGCCCTTTCCTCTTGTGTTATACTGCTATGTGTTTGTGTACACTTGTGTATTGGTGTTTTTCCTGGCTTTATGTGTTTAGCTGATGAGAGTTATGTTGTAGAATTTTTCTAATACTATGTTATTTACTTTGTAAAGATGTCTAGACATTATTTATCTGTTCTCTTTTGTTGCTCATATGTGAAGTTGATGTTTCAAAAGTTATTCTGATCTTTATGTATGTACTTATGTCATAATTTTTGTAACACTGATGTGCATGTTTATTTCTATTCTTTTGTAAAGTCTGTGTTACTACAAATGTTATCTGTAGTGTTATGTTCTTTAATGATGTATTTTGTACCTTTCTTATTGTATTCTTATGTTATAAAATTGTAATTGACACCAGTTCATCAAATTAAGTATCATTTCACTGCACACGTTTCTGTTGGTCGTAGTATATGTACAATATGTGAGAAGTAGGGACTGATAGTGTTTGCACGTGTGGTAATAATTCAGCAAGGGACTCGATAACAGCATTGCTGGTTCTAAGGACATTCAAAAAAAAAAAATTTGTGAGTGCTCAAGTGGCGGTTCATGGACTTGCTATATTGTCCACAAGAAGACTCTTTGGTGGTGATTGTGCACCTTCACAGTCGCAATGGATGGATACTAGCCATCTCTACAAGGACTACAGTGGGTCTGCATCTTTGAAAACCCACCAATACCGTAATCTCTACCAGGCCTACAGTGGGTCTACTCTGTGATGACCTACCTACCAATATTCTTCATAACTTCAACTGACTCTGCTGTGGGTTTGCTCTGTTGTGGCCCATTACCTGTCTGCATGTCAAGAGTCAGCACTGTCTTTCCGTTGGAAGGACAACACTACTTCTTCAAGACTG
The DNA here is from genome assembly GCF_023898315.1 of Schistocerca nitens. Lineage (NCBI taxonomy): Eukaryota > Metazoa > Arthropoda > Insecta > Orthoptera > Acrididae > Schistocerca > Schistocerca nitens. The sequence continues at coordinate 763,227,195 of NC_064614.1, read as the reverse complement.
CATTGAAATCCACTACTTCCGTGTGCATTGTCTTTTACTGCTCAGACTTTGAGAAAAAAAAAACACTGCAATTTTACTGTGATGAATGATCAGGACTGTCTTCATGGATTGTGAAAAAATTTTAGCTTTTGACCAACATTGCATCAATAAGTGTGTGCATTTGATTTCTTTGTTGTAATTATGATTATGAAAAATTTTTTCAAATCTGTTTTGGCCACTGCCCAAAACAATTTGCAAATTTTTTTGTGGGGAGCCTGGGGGCTATGTAAGTAGGCTGTTTAGGTTTTTATATTGGTAAGGCCACGTAGCGCTCTGTATGAAAATCACTGGCTGTGCTGCGTGCAGTCTGTGGTTGGTTTGCATTGTTGTTGGTCATTGTAGTGTTGGGCAGCTGGATGTGAACAGCGCATAGCGTTGCGCAGTTGGAGGTGAGCCGCCAGCAGTGGTGGATGTGGGGAGAGAGATGGCGGAGTTTCGAAATTTGTAAGACTGGATGTCATGAATTGCTATATATATTATGACTTTTGATGACTATTAAGGTAAATACAGTGTTTGTTCTCTATTAAAATCTTTCATTTGCTAACTACGCCTATCAGTAGTTAGTGCCTTCCGTAGTTTGAATCTTTTATTTAGCTGTCAGTAGTGGCGCTCGCTGTATTTCAGTAGTGCGAGTAACCAAGATATTTTTGAGGTAAGTGATTTGTGAAAGGTATAGGTTAATGTTAGTCAGGGCCATTCTTTTGTAGGGATTTTTGAAAGTCAGATTGCGTTGCGCTAAAAATATTGTGTGTCAGTTTAAGCACAGTCTTATATAATTTTTCTAAGGGGACGTTTCAGATGCTTTCATGCATTTGGAAATTGAACCAAGCTCTCAACTATGTCATTTCTTAATCTGTTCCTAATTTGTCAATAGCTGAATCACCTTCTTTGTGTATTCCAATTTTGACACAAATGATTAAATTCGGATGAGCTAGCTAACTTTGGGGATGTCGACTGCAACGTTTCACCCGCTATTGAAAATAGTCCTTGACACTTTTTATGAGTTTAAGACTGGGTGATGTATGATCCAGACGAGGTACGATAAGGTGCCTGAGTTTTAATCGAACAAGGAACGAATGTGTGGAGCCCTGTGAACACAGTTGTTGTCATCCTATAAGAAGAGAGTGTTCACAGCGTACTCATGTAAGACTTGGGTGCCGAGAATGTTGAAATGAACATCCTGGTTCACGTTCACGGTAACCTGGACGAGTGTGGACTCCAGTCATGGCACGATAAACATCCGAAAAACATCACAGAGCCAACTCCGGTATACAATGTCCGCATATCGAAGGTTTAACACGTAAATGGAACGTTTGTGCTCTAAACATGTTTCTTCATTTGAAAAGACGCAAAATGGTGAATCGTCGGACCACACTACATACCTTCAGTCCATTAAGGTCCAATCTTCGTGCTATTCGGCCCACTGAAAACATGCTTTGAGCAATGGCCTTTTGCGAGATACGTGACAGCAAATCCATACTTGTATTTTCCTTCGCACCGTTTGTTGTGAAACTGACTGAAATGGACCTGAACTCACTGACGGCAGCATTTTCTACCAAATATGAAACCGATTTTCGTTGACATGATGTGACCTTCGTCTCAGATCGTTATCGGTTAGGGTACTTTTACGACCTCTCCCCGCGCGCTGTGTTTCGTGGTTGCGAGTGGTTCACCGTTCCTTTTAAATATGCTAACAACATGCTGATAGATTGACATTCGCGGTGTGGTCATGGGCACACACAAACACCACAGCTCCTTTGTGGCATTCTATCCTGTCTCCTCTTCGTGTCATCTGTAATATTTTCAGATGTTTTCTACTGTTGTACGTAATTCACTTTTACTGTACTGGGGCAAAGATGAACGAGAGCACAGGACGAGTAGTGAATAAGATCCTCGACTCTGTCTTTAGTTTTGTCTATCGTTCACTTGACAGTCAGTCATTTGTGTAGCGCTGGTGCATTCGTATTTCAGGCCTAGTAGTGAGCATTTGAGTTTTTCAGAGAATGAGATCTGTGATTTGTGAATCAGGGAAAAAGTATCTGGAATACTTTATTATGGAGATGGAAAGTCGTTTATAAAGCTATTTCATTCTTTATATTAATGGAGAAGGTCTTTAAAGGTAAATCATGAATTTACAAGAATAAAATGTTTGCTTGTTGGAACTATTAATTGAAGAAAATCTTTTTACTTCAGATAACGGATAATACACACATCAAAAGAAGTTTTGCATCACCCCGGTTCCCAGAACTCCTGAAGATAGACATTAACAGTGGATACTGTATCACAGACAGAGTCCCTTTGACTGTTCAGAGATGTCACTAAACCTGCCCAAAGATATAAACAACCATGCATGAGCAGCGCCTATTAGACGGAGGGATCCGACAGACATTCCACCATTCAGTCATTCCACCAGGAAGGAGGTACACGGCTTATGTTGTCTGTAGTTCAACCCTGTCTAGACGGTCAATACCGCGGTTCGATCGCGTCCGTATTGTTACTTTCTGCCAGGAAGGCTCTCAACAAGGGAAGTGTCCAGGCATCTTGGAGTGAACCAAATCGATGTTGTTCGGACATGGAGGAGATACAGAGGGACAGTAACTGTCGATGACGTGCCTCACTCAGCCCACCCAAGGGCTGCTACTGCAGTGGATGAAAGCTACCTACGGATTTTGGCTTCGAGGAACTCTGACAGCAACGCCATAGTGTTGAATAATGCTTTTCGTGCAGCCAGAGGCCATCGTGTTACGACTCAAACTGTGTGGTATAGGCTGCATGAAGCGCAACTTTGCTCCCGACGTCCATGGCGAGGTCCATCATTGCAAGTACGACACTATTCAGCGCGGTACAGATGGACCCAACAACATGCCGAATGGACTGCTCAGGATTGGCGTAATGTGCTCTTCGCCGATGTCGCATATGACTTCAACCAGACAATGGTTGGAGAGGTGTTTGGAGGTAAACCAGTCAGGCTGAATGCCTTAGACACAGTGTCCAGCGAGTGCAGCAAGGTGGAGGTTCCCTGCTGCTTTGGGATGGCATTATGTGGCGGCGACGTACGCCACTGGTGGTCATGGAAAGCGCCATAATGGCAGTTTTATTTAGCGTATGGCTAATACAGACATATCATGAAATTACATATACATATGTACATATTGACACACAAGAAACTTAAGTTTGTCTTTACAACTGAATATCCAGTCCTTCAATCCAGCGCACTGCATCTGGAGTTGCTAGCAGGAAGTCCTCTTTGGCGCCGTGATAGGCTCGAATCCTGCATTCACTGACAATGTGGTGAACAGTCTGGTATGGAGCCCCGCAGTCACAAGCTGGATGAGGCAGCTTCCTCCATTTAAAGAGAGCATCCCTGCATCGCCCATGGCTGGTACGGATTCAGTTGAGAGTAGACCAGGTCTTGCGTGGTAAGTCGAATCCACTTGGAAGTTTAGCACCTGAGAAGATGTTATGCAGGTGCACATCTGTCACTGCTTCCCACCGACCTTTCCATTCTTCAAGAGGTTTGAAATTCTTAGCAACCATGTCAGCAGCATCGCACAGAGTTGGATGACGTGATTTCAGTCTCTTGCGATTTAAAAGTGGCAGGTCGCTATGCACGGGTTGGTTAGAATTCCCGGAGATCTTGTGGAATTCTCTCATAAGGGCAGTACATCTGCGTAGATCAGGAGGCATTATACCGGTTAACAGTGGAAGCCAATAAACTGGAGTAGATCTGATTGTGCCAGATATTATGCGCATTGTCGTATTCAGCTGGGTATCAACAAGCCTTGTATGATGACTATTCATCCAAACAGGTGCACAATACTCAGCACTTGAGTATACCAAGCCCAGAGCTGAAGTTCGCAGGGTGGTTGCTGAAGATCCCCAGGTAGTTCCGCATAGCTTATGGAGGATGTTGTTTCGAGTCCTCAGCTTTTGAGCTAAGTTAAGAAGGTGTTGTTTGAAGCATAGTGTACGATCCAGGATGACACCAAGATATTTTGGGTTCCAATTGTGACGAAGAATTCTGCCTCTGAAACTTACCTCCAGTTTTACGTTCGCCAACTGGTTATTTAGATGGAAACAATACACTTCTGTTTTACTCACACTGGGTTGGAGTCTCCAGATTTTGAAGTAATTGTCTAATGCAGACAGGTCACTGGCTAAAATCTCTTCTGTTGTCTTAAATGACCTGTCTGCATTAGACAAAGAAACATAATGGCAGTATGATACGTGAATGCCATCCTCTGACTGTTAGTGCAACCTTACCGGCAGCATACTGGTGAGGCATTCGTCTTCATGGATGACAATTCGCGCTCCCATCGTGCACATCTTGTGAATGTGAGAGATTGCAGGGGTCTCACACGGTGTTATGCTGCGAAATGTTCTTAGGGACGTTAATCTTTATTACTTTGTTGCTATACCTGGATACGATCTGACTTCATACATCACAATGAAATGGTGGTCAAGTAGTTAACACTCTTGCTTGTGTGCTCTAGTGAAGGAATAGCAGTAAGCTTTACCTGCATTCAAAGGAAGAGGGTGCCGATTTAAACGACTGCAGTAAAAGCGTACGGCGGCTGAGGGCCGAGGGGAGCATTTTTTATGTAGAACGTGGATGAAAACATTTGCGGACTGCCTAGTTCCGCTGTCTCATTGTGCAGACACGTTGGATGGCGCTGGTCGGTCGGCGGCCACGTCCAAGTAGGCTGACTATTACCGAGGAGTCGCCGATTCAATGGGCAGAGCATTGAAGACCGGCAATAAAGCAGAGGATGGGCCCTTGTTAGGCAGGAAGCCGATGAGACGACTGTGAGTTTTCTGCGAATTTCCGTGGGACAGATCAGTGACACCCAGACATTCAAACTCTGCAACAAAACCTATTCGTGAAGGCACAAGGCTGTTAGCGAGTTTATGGCTGCTCTTTGGAAAGTTCGAAATGGACGCGACAGGGGAGATAACGATCTTTTTATGGAGGGCTGTGGTTCCATCCAGGTCATGTTTTTAGCAAAAGACATGGCATAAACGCATGCAAAAGAGGCTGCGAAGCTGAATCTTTTTTCCTTTTCTCCCAGTTATCTTTAAAGTCTCTGGTTGGTCAAATCTGTGTATGCAGAACAAAGGGCTGTCTACCTGCTTCGAATGCCATGCTCCAGCTCTTATTGGCTTGTGATAAAGTGGGAGTAGTCTAAGATGTAAATGTGGTATGCCACCTAGCTGGCAAAGAAAGCTGAGAGAAAGAGAAGAGGTCACTCTTGTACTGGCGATTTGCTAGTAAAGAAATGCAGGTCTTTACCTAAACAATGAGACTTGTGTCCTTTGCTAGTGTGCCACTTGGAGCCTACGTCAGTCAGCACCTGCTTCTAGCATCATGCACACAACGAGTGATGCGTGGGTTTACTTGTTTGTTTTGAGTTAGCCGTCTAAACATTTGACATATTCCGTCACAAAAAGTCGTGGCCTGGAGTGAAGTTGGTTTGGCAGACCAGCAAACGGGTCCACCTGCACACTGGAATCCACCAGGGTTTCAGAGGCTCATAGGAAAGTACCTGCGTTCCGAATTAGCCAAACACGAGACCGCGTACTTGCATTTTTCGGGCACGCACCGATAATAACAGATTGCTGCCGTCCATGACTCCAGTCGCCGAGCGCATCGTGGCGTGCAGCCCTGACAAGCAGGCGGGTGAAGTATTCGCTGCTATGGCATAGGGCTCCAGAATATGCTTCTCAGCAGCCTGTTCTTTCGAACCATATTTTCCTTTATGGAATAGTATAGATGCTTGATAGTAGCGTAGTTTTTGGGCCATACCATGGATTCAGGTAAAGCGATTAGTTCTGGTTAGTGTCCTGTGTCGATAGCCAGCTGATCCCTTCGTTCACCATAGACCGCACATTAGTGGAAGCATTTGTCAATAAAAATGTTTGCGTGCCGTTTCTTTAGCCATTTTTTTGTCTTTTGGTGTTAAGAATGAATAAATCTATTGCTATTTAGATCACAACTCCTCCCATTGATCTGATTCACATCTCGGAACCGAGGTAACGCATAACTTTTTTTGATGTGTGTATTTATGATAAGTGTTAATTTATTCTCTTCGTTTTCATAATGTCACAAATTAACCAATTTGTTCAGACGTCTGCAATTTCTCTAAACAGAAAATTTCGTAGTTGTTAGATTCTTTTTGTGTTCTACAGTCCTTTATGTCAGTAATTAATTTCAACAACTATTTTCTTTAAAGTGTAACCAACTTCCATCATTCATCATTCTTAGTAAAGTTCTGAATATTTTGTCATGTGTGCATTACACCTTACACCCCACACAGCAACAGATTTTTTTTCTGACAAGCAAAATGTATTATAGCAGATTATTTTTCTTTAGCTGCTTCATCCACTGATTTCAATTTGCTTTAGAGAACATCAGCACACGGTCACAAAATTGTATGCTGAATAAGGAGTAAGTTGCTTTTCTTTCAAGGCAGATCTCACTATGCATTCTTGTGAGGAAGCAGTATACCATCAGAATTTTGAAGTGTATTAAGTGAGCACATTAATTTACAGCGAAGTAAAAGGCCAAGGTTACCGACCAGCCACCCTGTCATCCTCAGTCCACAAGCGTCGTTGGATGCGGATGTGGTGAGGCATGTGGTCAGCACACTGCCCTCCCAGCTGTACATCGGTTTACGAGAGCAGAACTGCTATTTCTAGTTCAAGTAGCTCCTCAGTTTGCCTCACAAGGGCTGAGTACATTCATCTGGCCAACAGCGCTGGTCATCCATACAACTGCTAGCACAGCCCAACAGCACTTAGCTTCGGTGATCTGGCGAAAACCGCTATTACCACAGCGGCAAGGTCACTGGCAATTTACAGTGAACAGTGAAGGTAATATTAAACAGTTATTTTCTTCCGTGTTCAGCAATATTTTATTTAGTGAAAATTTCAAGTCAGGCATTTCGCTTCATGTTACGTAACCTTCACAACGCACGCCAAAATCGAGTGTCAGTTAGATAGTTTTCGCTGAGGTCATGATTAGTTTCTTCTGGAATTTAAGTATATTCGGTTTCAAATTCATGAAGATGTAAGTTTTGTTTCACGACACTGGTCACAGGCACAACACAGGGCCAACAAACTGTCAGTAATGCTTAGCAGTTAAACATGATATCTAGACGAAACACGAAGACGAATTTTTTGGAAAACTAAATATTCAGTGTTTACACATATAGACAGTTTTATGAAGAAAGGTTGCTTGTCTTACTACACTGATTCCATACAGTCGACTGGCACACACACACACGCACTACTCCAGTTACGTGACTAAGTCAGTGGTATAGGCCAAATGCCTGCAGACACCAGTTTTACGCGATCCACAGCACTCCAAAGCGACCACTGTGATCTTTTAGGAAGATGACTAGTATTTTGTCCGGCAAGCCTAGCAGGTCTACCTTTAACATACCTATTTGAAGTGAAGATTTGTTCTTGGGACAACTTCGCCCCCCCTTGGTTGTGATGAGACTGTTGGCGACACGAAGTTTCACAACATCGAAGGAGAAACGAGCGGTAGCTTCCTCGATCCTGGAATCCGAAACTTCGGGCCGCGTTCGACAGCGGCGTTAGCGATATTCGTGCTGCTTATTAGAGAGCAGCGGCGAACGAAAACGAGCGCCGCGGCGCTTAATTAGGTTGGTGTGTCGCTCGGTAAGCGGCCCCGCTCCTCGCCCGGCGCTAATTAATGTCTGTGTCTGAGGGCTTCCCACTGCGGCTGGCTCGTTTATCCCGCGCCCTCGTACGCGGACGTCGCCCGGCCCTGCGCCGTAGCTCTCTGCCTCCAGCGAGATACACTCTCGATTTCTTCTTGATTTATATTGCTTGTAACATTCCGAACCATCATGAGAAAGCTTTTTTATTCACACGTCAACAACCTGAGCAGGTGGTTTTGGAGTGACACTAATACAAGTCAACAAACACACCATTTCCAGCTACAGTTTTTGAAGAAAAAATGGCAACACCAAATTATACTGACGTAGAGTAATGAAAGTTCGGGAATACATCTGTCTAGGTAACACACTAAAGTGATTAATATTGACGTGTGAGATAATCTCTTGCAAACGTGAAATACTGGTACTCTAGTAACCGGTGTAACCACCAGAATATTGAATGAAAGCATGCAGACGTGGTTACATCGTGTCGTACAGGTGCCGGATGTCAGTTTGTGAGACGGAGTTCCATGCCTGTTCCACTTGGTCGGTCAATACAGGGACGGTTAATGCTGTTTGTGGATGAAGCTCGAGTTGTCGTCCGATGATGTCCCACATGTGCTCGATTGGAGACAGATCTGGTTATAGAGCAACCAAGGCACTCTGTAGAGCATGTTGGGTTACAACAGCGGTACGAGGGCGAGCGCTGTCCTGCTGGAAAGTATCTCCTGGAATGCTGTTCAAGAATAACAGTACAACAGGTCGAATCACCAGAGTGACGTACAAACTTGCAGTCAGAGAGCGTGATATAACCAAGAGTGTGCTCCTGCTTTCATGCGAAATCACATCGCAAACCATAACTTCAGATGTGGGACCAGGTTCGGTGCAGGTCCTCAATTGGCCTCCTTCTAATCAAGAAACGGCCATCACTGGCACCGGGAAATAATAGCTTTAATCGAAAAGCACAAGAGACCTCCATCTTGCCCTTCAATGAGATGTCGATTTACACCATTGAAGTTGCAAATGGTGATGACTTGAGGTCCGTGGAATGCAAGCTACAAAGCGTGCGATTCAGAGCTCTCCTTGAAGTAGCCAATTTGTAACAGCTCGTTACGTCACTGTGGTGTCGACCGCTACTCAAATTGCTGCTGCAGACGTTATACAATGCGCCACAGGCATACGCCGACCACAATAGTCTTCCATTTCAATAGTGCCACGTGGGCGTCCGGAGCCCGGTTTTCTCGTGGCCGTACATTCCCGTGACCACCGTCGTCAACAATCATGAACAGTTGCTACATACCTGCCAAGTATTTTTTGCAGTGTCGTAGAAAGAACATCCAGCTTCTCGTAGCTCTACTACACCACCTCGCTGAAACTCAGTGAGTTGGTTAATGGCGTCTTTGTCACCTCAAAGGTATTCTAGACTATCATCGACTCACCATGTCGAATCTCAAAGGTAACGTACGCTCACGACCGTCACAGCGTGTAGTTAAAGAAAATTTGATTTTCACACTTACAGTGGTGTTACTAGCAACACTGTTATGCGACTATCGCGAAATTAGAATAGACATCGTCTTTCAGATGTAGAAACACGTCTGCCAACTTTGGTTTACGCCTCACAACATCTATTGTACCGCTACGGTGGATTAAATGTAGTTTGTTAAAGCATGTGGTAAGGACGGATTGATACTGAACACCATCGGCGACCCTTTTCACGGCCTGAATTCGATTAACACCAACCTGACACAGCTACATCAACCAGGAGGTAGTCAATCCTGCATCAAAAGGTGGTCGTCAAACTGCATACACGTCGAGAACGTGTGTCAGAGTCACATGTTGTGTAAGATATAACTGTAAGTTAAATGAAAATGTACATATTTATTTTCGCTGGCAAAACTGCATATTTATATGTACAGAACAGAAACAGCACCTACCATTTGTATGACTCTGCAGCTGTTTATGTATAGCGAAACACAAGTTTTCAGATCTCAGCTACGAACCCACAGCCCAAAATTCTCATATGCGTGAGTGCATCGGCATCAAAGAGAATATTTCGCCGTTAAAGCTTACTTGGATTGCCTAGGCGGTTAAGGCAACTGTTCTAGAGAAGCAGAAGAGCATCCCATTTCGAGTTTGGGTCCGGCAAAAAATTTTCAAATGTCTCCGTTGCATTTACTTCTATGCCCATATGAAACTGAGATCTGAAAAATTCTCTTTCATTGACTGAATATGATGCTCCAGAGTCCACAAGAGCTTGGGCTGATCGGCCATCCATGAGGATATCGACGTAGTTTCCTATCATTTTTTTAGTGATCGATGGCGGAGGATTTTTCTCTTCGGCGGCCTCACCTCCAAGGAAGGTCGTTCCCTTTAGTTTTCCAGGTTGCGGTGGCTAGGTGATCAGCTGGAGCTTCTAAACGTCGATGGAGACCATAATCGGAGTGTTTTGGAGTGTCCTCTCTAACTAACCTAAGAACATCACACACATCCAGGCCTGAGGCAGGATTCGAACCTGCGACCGTAGTAGCCGCGTGGTTCTGGACTGAAGCGCCTAGAACCGCTCGGCCACTCTTGATACATGTCATCAGCAGCACCATTCATGAGATGTGCAACTTTATCATCCGCCTACATTCTAGGATCCACTATTTTACACAGCTCCAAGACGTCTTGAATGTAGGATACTGTAGTTTTTCCTGGACACTGTGTCCTGCACTTTAATTTATCTTCAGCCTTGCGCTTCTGTCGTTGTGTGTCACCGACATACTTGAGCAGTTCCACCTGGAATACTTCCCAGCTTGTGTAATTCTCTTCGTTGTTTTCATAACATTGCTTGGCAGTGCCCTCCAAGTAGAAAAATACGTTAGTCAAACACACGGTGTCATCTCATTTGCTAAATTTGGCTATACGCTCATATACCTTCAGCCACTTGTTTGGATCTTGGGCATCATCACCAGAGAACCGGGGAGGGTGTCTCATGTGGTGGCACACAGTTTCTGTCATCGTAACGTCCTCTTCTTCTTCTGTCTCCGATATATTGCGATCTGTTGAATATGGTTCGATCTCTGGTTTCTCGCCACGTAAACGGCGGCTCTGTCATGGCCCGATGGGAGGCACTTTGTCGTCGATAATGAATGGTATCACAAGTTCCAATACCCAGCGCCTCCACCAGAATAATGTCACGCAGAAGAAGGTGTAATTAGATGAATGACGAGCACTGACTTCACTTAACGAAGGTTTATTCAGCATACAACAGCGCGGAGCGAAGTGCCTCCGGCCATAACACATACAGTATGTATACAGCTACAGAAAGTTCCAGTACAATGATTCTTGACATTTGTGGATACTTCTAGAATGTACTCGAACCGAATATACAAATTGAAGTTGTACAGTCTACGTGAGTTTTGAACGCACGACCCTCCATGCAACAGTTTAGTACCATAACCACTTCACCACGGTGCTACGGCAATATATTCAGAATTGAAGGGAATAACCAAAGAGCAACCTTTTCAGACTTAGTTATTAAAACATCAGATTCTTTAAGTTTATTATTGATATTGCCTCTTACTTCATGTATTACAAATTTCACTTGTCTATATTTGGAATGTTAAGTAGACGGTATTTATTTGCGGCTACTAGAAAGCACTTTTGGTGTAACGTTCATCTGCGCGCAATTGCTAACGCGGGCGCCTCAGTCTGATGCTACTGCAGCTCGGCAAGTGGTGCACCCCTTAAAGACTTGCCTCTATATTTTGTATTTTAATATTTTGTGACTAAAGCGTTATTGCTTCGTATTTATTTTACACGTGACATGCCAGTTTTAAATGTTTTATTTCTGATGAAGGCACTCTTAGAAGTGACCGAAACCTAGATCAAAAAGACTTCATTTCCGCGACCGAAGGCTGCAATTGTTTTAATTTTTTTTTCAAAATGCGGTTTGTAACCCAACACAACTAAAAAATGTAAACACGTATGTACCCAACTTGCAGCATAGCCGTGGAAGATGCTTTATAAATAAAAGCGAAAGGTGTCTGGTATAATTTTTTTAAATTAAATTGCAGTCAGCTCTAGACGTTAACCTATAGTAACAGCATTTGAGACTGTTTTCTTTCATAACTAAGGCATACCAATCGCTGTCGTTCCATAGACATTACGTCTAAAATTATTAGATTATACACTGTCCAATCGCATTAATGTAACCGCGTGTCAAAAGCCCGAATATGGGCCCCAAGGATAAAAGCGTACTTTGTTGATCCACTGCGCCGTCTTGAGTGACGAAATCATTGCCCGGATCATAACGCTTGCTATTCCGGTCTGAAACCTTCCGACTGTTCTCGCAGGGCGTTTGCTTTTAGACATTTCCGCTGTACACGCCAACGCCCATATGTCCGTTGGAGCATAAAACGTGATCCATCTCAAAAGGAAACCTGTTGCCACCTAGTGGACGTCCAGTTGAGGTGATTGGCCTGTAAATTCCAGCCTTCGTAGCCGATGAACAGCAGTCAGCATGGGTGCATAAACGAGGTGCCTGCTGCGGAGGCCCGTATTCAGCAACGGTCGTTGTTGGTAGCCCCTTGGTTTACCTGGGCTGCCAGTTGCTCAACAGATGAATGTCTATTCGCCTGTATGCATCTCCGCAGCCGTCGTTCACTCTAGTAATCTACGGCCCGTGGTGCACCACAGTTGCCTTGGTGCCGGTTTTGGATGGCACAATTTTGCCTTGCACGGTATTTTTGAACCATGGCAGCACACGAACAGTTTACAAATTTAGGCTTTCCAGAAATTCTTCCACCCTTATCTCGAAAGGCCCTTCGTTTCTTCATTACTGCAAAAACTGCACTGTTTGCCGCATTTCTCCGACACGCTTTATGTACACTCCTGTGATAGTGCTGCCTCCTGCATTCTGTGAGCAGTCATTGCACGTTGACGTCGATCATACGCGGTGGTCGCATTAATGTGATAGGAATGTGTATTCCACACAATTAAATTAGCTGAATTGTATTCCTATTTTTGAAGGGAAAAGTAAAAGTTGGAAGCAATATTTAGAAGGTCCATCTATCGGATAATAATTTAAGAACAATGTTAAAGAAAGACAACAGCAAGTAGTTGAAGATGGGATGAGAGGTATGACACTGCGAGAAGAATTTGACAGAGCACAGGAAGACCTGAGTAGTACAGGCGCCGTGGAACGGATGACTTTCCCTTAGAATTGTTGAGATCACTGACATTCCAGTTGATGTTCAAGGTACATGAAACAGGTGAAATACCATCAGACTTGAGAAAGAATGTACTCATTCAGAGTACAAAGAAGCGAGGTGCTGACAGCTGCGATTACTATCGAACCATCAGTTTAATAGATCGTGGTTGCAAGATATTGAGATGAATTATTTGCATAAGAATGGAAATCTGGTAGAAGCCGACCTCAGGGAGAATCAGTTTGGTTTCCAGAGAAATGTAGGTACACACCAGGTAATAGTGGCCATAGGATTTATCATAAAAGTAAGGTAAACCTGTGTTTATAGCAATTGTAGATTTAGAAAAAGCTTTTGGCAGTGTTAATTAAGCTACACACTTTGAAATTCTGCAACTAACAGGGGTGAAATACAACGGAAATTTATTTACGATTTGTTCAATATGGCATCTTTAGACTGTACACAATTACACAAAAAAGAAGATAAAAGACATATTTAGTAGTCAGATACAACAGAACAAATTGTACATTCACTCAATCACAGGAAGGCTCTTCAGATGCAATGCGATATTCTTGAAACATTTCATTAAACAAAGTTTACATTCATGATTGAATTTGTCACATTTCATAAAAAATATGTCTCTCTAATTCACATATTTACCAGCGTTCCATTAGTTCCAGAGCATAACACAAAGCCATTGCAAAAATTATTGATACATCTTTTTTTGAAATATTAAAAACCTTGATCTACTTGAAGAGTACACATACAGCTATCACTGCTTTCAGTGTTTGCAGACATAAGAACACCATACAGCTACAGGTCAGGTTCTTAGGTTTAAGTCTCTTATGGAATCAGAACCACAAAAATGTACCGTAAGCTATGCCCAAACATTTGAGCCAAACGCAACACATCTGATTGACCACTAAGGAAATGCGTATTTTTTGTAAGGAAAGCTATTGACGGTATATTTTATTCATTAAATGTTCTTTACATTGTCTATAAGTACATTTCAACAATGGGGCATCCTTAGGTTGTAAGTACGTACAAGTGAACAGTCAATTCCTTTGAGATTGAACAAAACAAATGTAACCTATGGGTGGCAGGCGTTATTTCATTGCCTTTCCTTTCCCTTTCATGTTTCTTGATATTGTAGTGTTGGGCAGTTGGAGGCGAGCCGCCAGCAGTGGTGGATGTGGGAAAATGAGATGGCGGATTTTTGAGAATGGATAATCTGGAGGTGTGTCCATCAGAAACAGTACATTTGTACGAATGGATGTCATGAACTGCTATATATATTATGACTATTAAGGTAAATAGATTGTTTGTTCTCTATTAAAATCTTTCATTTGCTAACTATGCCTATCAGTAGTTAGTGCCTTTCGTAGTTAGAATCTTTTATTTAGTTGGCAGTGGTGGCGCTCGCTGTATTGCAGTAGTTCGAGTAACGAAGATTTTTGTGAAGTAAGTGATTTGTGAAACGTATAGGTTAATGTTAGTCAGGGCCTTTCTTTTGTAGGGATGTTTGGAAGTCAGATTGCGTTGCGCCAAAAAATATTGTGTGTCAGTTTAAGCACAGTCTTGTATAATTTTTCTAAGGGGACGTTTCATATGTCGACCCTTAGCCGAGGATGCCTCACTGGAATCTTCTGATCTTTTCTTGTAGTTTGCGTAATTAATGTAGCTTTTGTTTATTCCTAGCGCGTAATTGTAGAGAGAATCTCCTTTGTAGTTGCAGTCTTTCACTGTTATACAGTAAAACAGTTGTGGCATGCATGTAGATTTGCACCAAGTATTTCGCAGCTGCGCTTGCAATTAACGAGATATTATTTTCAGTTCTATGTTAATCTGTTCCCTTATTTTTGCTCTTCAAATTGTGCTTTTCTGTGTTATCGTGTGAAATATTGTGACAATAATGGGGTGTGAAAAACGTAATACTAGGCTTCAAAGTAAACTGAGAAATGACAGTGAAGACGAAAGCAGTGTGTTAGCGCCGCCGAGTGATGAATTAACTAATGTTCAAAGTAGTAATTTGGTAATTGTGCATAGGGAAATGGAGCGGGCTGCAAATAATGGCGTAGACAGTGAAACAAATAGTGAACAGGGAAGCATTATCGATCGATCGGTCGGCAACAGCTCGCCTCAGGAATCCGAAATGACAGGGCACAATCTTGCAAATACTGTGGATTAAGGTTTTGCGTCCTCGCCGTTTTCTCAAATGCGTCAAGACACATTTTCTGCTTTTCAAAAAGCGAATATTGCCGGTTCAAATGCACTGCCGAATAGCACTGAGGAACATGTTTCAGACACCAGTGCATTGTTATTACAGTTAATGCAACAAATGGGACAAAGGCTACAAAAGTTAGACACAATGGAACAAAATCTTCAAAAGTTAGACACGATGAAACAAAATCAGAGACAAACACAGCAAAAGCTTCAAAAGTTAGACGCAATGGAACAAAATCTTCAAAAGTTAGACACCATTCTTGAACAAACACGTGAAGATTTAACTACTGAGTTACATAACATTGAATCGAAATGTCAAAAAGTCTGTAATGACGTAAAAACACAAATTTGTTAGCATTTTCAACCTATTTTTTCGCGGCATGAAAATGCATTACAGAATGACGAAGCAGCCATAAAAGAACTGCAAACTATTGTTCATGAAAATCATGAGACCTTGCAAGCTAAAATTGACTCAGTTGCATCTACCGATTCGGTTACGCAACTTGCAAAAACTCAGGAAAACTTAAAGGACACAGTAGACACGATTTCAACACAAGTGGACACTCTGAAACTTGGTTCAGAAAAACACACAGAGGAAATAATTTCACTACCGGAGAAAGTAGCCGAACTTTCGGATCAGTTCACTAACTTATCTACAAAGGTAGATGATGATCTGAATGACACAAGACCTGTAGCCTTCACTGACACTGAAGAGTATGAACAAACTAGACAATTCAAACAACATCTAAATCAAATCAATACACAGTACAAAAGAGAAATCCGGGAAGTACAAGATCAGTTGGCACAGGTAATGCAAGAATTGTATATTTCAGAGGACACTCGCGCTCCAGTACGGGAAGAGGGACATAGAAATACGGAAAAGCCACAAAATAATAACACAGGGCATTTCGGAAATTATGAAAGAAATTGGCAAGGTGCACCGAATTTTGAGATGGAACCGCCGAAACGACGTAACAATGGCCAACATGCGACTCACCGACATGATGATTTTGACTATAAGCTGTTTATTAATACACGTAAATTCAAAACATTTAAGAATTCTGGCAACGCCATTCATCCAAAGGCGTGGCTTCGTCAATTCTCTCATTGTTTTCCTCCCAACTAGTCATTAGAGCACAGATTAGAATTTATGTGTGGCTACTTAGAGAATGAACCAGCTGTAAGTATGCGATCGGTCATTCATGGTTGTCACAGTGAAGGAGAATTTTGTCATGCCTTCCTCTCAGCATATTGGTCTCAAGCTTGAGATGATGAAACATTTCGAACAATCTGAATTTTCCAGTCTTGTGAAATATTTTGAAGACATGTTGCACAAGAATCAGTACCTGTCAAACCCTTACAGCCCCTCAGAACTCATCCGCATTTGCTTAATCAAATCGCCTGAACATTTACGACATATTATTTTGGCAAGACGTTGCATAGACGACATTGAAGCTTTTCAGGGACTGTTAGAAGAATTGGAAATTGACACTGACAATCGCGAACGCGAAAACAGGAACGCAACAAATGCAGGTCACATCCGGGGCAATTCCGCGATGAAAGAAACAATAACCGGACACGACAAGGCTATTCTCACAACACAAATCGTGACCAAAACTGACACCACCCGTATGACAACCGTTGGCAAAGTAGTAAGAGTTACAGAGAAAGATCGCATTCCTGTAGTAATGAATATAACAGAGACAATCATAGAAACAGACAATATGGCAACCAGAACTATTATTATTACGGGAGGCAGAATAACTTCAGACGCAACGGTCCACCGTGCAGTGATAATTCAGGGAGAAATTCTTCACCACTTAACCGACAAGGAAGAAACTACAAGAACTACCGACATGACGACAGACGATATAATCGTAACGACTGTCTTGAATTGCATCAGAACTGGCGAGATTCAAACAGAGGAGGGTCCTCTCGACAAGGTGAATTTGTAGAAGTTAGGTCTCCTAATCCTAATAACGACGCGTGCCAACAAAGAAACAGACAATGACTCGCACCGGCAGGCAGCCACGTGCGCCGGCTGGGCTTGAGAAAAATAACATAAGCTAACCTTGAGAAAACTTCCAGTGTTCCTTACCGACGTAACCACATGATAATTCCGTTGAAACTGAAACTCTGCGTACTAGGAAGAGTAAACGATTGCACCACATTTCACATGTAAAACCGTTTATTGAGAGATAATCTGCTTTTTAACTTAGTCTTTGCTATAAAATTTTTCGCTTTACATTACCAGTATGCTTTGTCAGACTTAGAATCTGTTGACATGCAACAATGTTTGAAGTTAAATATCAAGTCAAGAACCAAGAGAACTTATTTAAACAGAAATTACGAATGCATTGTTATAGTGAACAGACGACACAGTGTTGTTATTTGTACATTCTTGCTTGTTAGTTGCACGATTATGTAACGACTATCAGGCTTACATACTTAGAACATATACTGCTAATGAGATTTTAATGCAACACTTTGGTTTACTTGAAAATACATTCTTTATTTGAAGTACTTTCTGTGAGATTAAAGATGACTTAGTATTTGGTTTCTTTGACAACTACACGATTATATCATGACGCTACTGATATGTGACACAGTTTACATTGTTGCTTTTGCGGTGTATCTGTTTTATATCTGCCCAGTTTTTCTGAATTCTCCTGGAAAGGAAAACATGTTTTAATAGTAACTTATGTGGTATATCTACAATGAGATAGCCTTTTCTGTAGCACAACAATACGTTACATTATAGTACTTTCTTGATCATGGTAAGGTACGTAATAACTACGATATCTATACGCAAAGCATTTCACTTTTGTTTATGTTGAGGTGAGTACATTGACTTCAGCAGAACTTTGCTTACAGAGGACGATAACTACGACATTTCCACAGAATTATTTTACAGCAAGACGCACATTTAGCGCTACAGGACACGCATTTCAGTGATTAATTTTGTACTTAAAACATTTATTTTTAAAGATTTTTGAATTACAAAGGAAGTTTTCCGTGATACATTTCATTCCATTGCTGTAATCTGTAACACCTGAGGGTATAATTACATTAATCCTCAGGGGGGTGCACGCTTACTTTGTGTACCATGTGTCTGGCAAACACAAGGAGCCCTAGCTAATATGGTATTTGCTTATACAACTTTAAACATCGGTACCATATTTCTCTAACACATAAATTACACAGCTATATGATCATTTAACTGGCAGAGACAAACATTTATTTTGCTACATCAGTGACAGATGTTTACGTAATTACACCGTTGGATAACTTCGCACTTACGAAATTGTATTTTGTCTGTACTTTGTGAACTGTTCATATTTTTTCGGAACCGTTGTGATACTATGAGAGCTTTGATTGATGTATTTGGTATGGGATCATGATTTTTAAAGTACGTTTGAGGTGGATGAAAGTTTTGACATGAGCAGAGAAATTTTTTTTAGGTTTTGAAATTATTGGAGGAAGCTACGACGATTTTGATAATTGACTGAGATGTTATGATATTATTACGACGACCATGTGTATTTTGCTGTTGAGGTATGTTTATGATGAATAAGCTGATGCTATTTGAGGTATTTGATTATGCTACGTAATTATTATGATGAAATATTGAAGAAGTGTCTACGAATATGTATACGTGTAATAAAGCAAGGAATAATGAGCAGTGGTTAGTGACTCTGGTTTGTGAAAAAGGATGTTAGAAACCGAGAATCGTACTTTAAGAGTTATGAATTGTGTGTATATGCGTGAATGTATCACTATGCTGGCGAAAATTCTTTGGACACTGTTATATTTACAGGATTTTGTTTCTACAGATTTGCAACGCAAATTCTCGACCTGTGAAATTTTTATATGAGACTGTCACTGTAGTGCAAACTGGTGTCGTAAATATTTCGGTAAGAAAGCTAAGTGACATTGACGTAATGCGTTATGGGCGACCAGCTGTGCGAGTCACCTGGAGAAAAAGCCATTAGGTCATTAGGTGGAAAAAAAAAGTCCATTAACCTCGCTATTGACATCCTTTGTAGAAAGCATCGCAATTACGACACGCTCAAACTTGAAAACATATGATTACCTTGTGGAGCTCTTAATTTATGATATTTACTAAAATGCCTAATGAAATGATGAGAAACATTTTACATCTATTGTCTTTCTAGTTGACAGATTGCTCATTTTGTTTAATATATAGTTTCTAGCTGCACTGCAGCATTGGTTAAAATAAAATTTTATAGATGTACTAATATAAATATTTTCTGTCTACAGATCCAGTAAATAACAATTTTATGATCTACTTCCAACAAAACGAAGGAGCACAAAAAGACATTTCCCATCACAGGAATTACATACATAATTTTTGTCAATGACTGGTAACTTTTTAGTAGTGTAAGTTAAGGTGATGCATCACTCTAGTATTAAGTTGCGACATAGGTATTAAACATTGCCATTTTTACTGTAATATTTTTTCTGCTGGAGCTTTGTCATGTTTAGGTATAAGTTACTGCATTTCCTGCTGCTGTGTGCCAGGCAAAGTGCTATTGAATTTCATCGACATCTACATCTACATTTATACTCCGCAAGCCACCCAACGGTGTGTGGCGGAGGGCACTTTATGTGCCACTGTCATTACCTCCCTTTCCTGTTCCAGTCGCGTCTGGTTCGCGGGAAGAACGACTGTCTGAAAGCCTCCGTGCGCGCTCTAATCTCTCTTATTTTACATTCGTGACCTCCTCGGGAGGTATAAGTAGGGGGAAGCAATATATTCGATACCTCATCCAGAAACGCACCCTCTCGAAACCTGGCGAGCAAGCTACACTGCGATGCAGAGCGCCTCTCTTGCAGAGTCTGCCACTTGAGTTTATTAAACATCTCCATAACGCTATCACGGTTACCAAATAACCCTGTGACGAAACGCGCCACTCTTCCTTGGATCTTCTCTATCTCCTCCGTCAACCCGATCTGGTACAGATCCCACACTGATGAGCAATACTCAAGTATAGGTCGAACGAGTGTTTTGTAAGTCACCTCCTTTGTGGATGGACTACATTTTCTAAGCACTCTCCCAATGAATCTCAACCTGGTACCCGACTTACCAACAATTAATTTTATATGATCATTCCACTTCAAATCGTTCCGCATGCATACTCCCAGATATTTTACAGAAGTAACTGCTACCAGTGTTTGTTCCGCTATCATATAATCATACAATAAAGGATCCTTCTTTCTATGTATTCGCAATACATTACATTTGTCTATGTTAAGGGACAGTTACCACTCACTGCACCAAGTGCCTATCCGCTGCAGATCTTCCTGCATTTCGCTACAATTTTCTAATGCTGCAACTTCTCTGTATACTACAGCATCATCCGCGAAAAGCCGCATGGAACTTCCGACACTATCTGCTAGGTCCATTATATATATTGTGAAAAGCAATGGTCCCATAACACTCCCCTGTGGCACGCCAGAGGTTACTTTAACGTCTGTAGACGTCTCTCCATTGATAACAACATGCTGTGTTCTGTTTGCTAAAAACTCTTCAATCTAGCCACACAGCTGGTCTGATATTCCGTAGGCTCTTACTTTGTTTATCAGGCGACAGTGCGGAACTGTATCGAACGCCTTCCGGAAGTCAAGAAAAATAGCATCTACCTGGGAGCCTGTATCTAATATTTTCTGGGTCTCATGAACAAATAAAGCGAGTTGGGTCTCACACGATCGCTGTTTCCGGAATCCATGTTGATTCCTACATAGTAGATTCTGGGTTTCCAAAAACGACATGATACTCGAGCAAAAAACATGTTCTAAAATTCTACAACAGATCGACGTCAGAGATATAGGTCTATAGTTTTGCGCATCTGCTCGACGACCCTTCTTGAAGACTGGGACTACCTGTGCTCTTTTCCAATCATTTGGAACCTTCCGTTCCTCTAGAGACTTGCGGTACACGGCTGTTAGAAGGGGGGGCAAGTTCTTTCGCGTACTCTGTGTAGAATCGAATTGGTATCCCGTCAGGTCCAGTGGACTTTCCTCTGTTGAGTGATTCCAGTTGTTTTCTATTCCTTGGACACTTATTTCGATGTCAGCCATTTTTTCGTTTGTGCGAGGATTTAGAGAAGGGACTGCAGTGCGGTCTTCCTCTGTGAAACAGCTTTGGAAAAAGGTGTTTAGTATTTCAGCTTTACGCGTATCATCCTCTGTTTCAATGCCATCATCATCCCAGAGTGTCTGGATATGCTGTTTCGAGCCACTTACTGATTTAACGTAAGACCAGAACTTCCTAGGATTTTCTGTCAAGTCGGTACATAGAATTTTACTTTCGAATTCACTGAACGCTTCACGCATAGCCCTCCTTACGCTAACTTTGACATCGTTTAGCTTCTGTTTGTCTGAGAGGTTTTGGCTGCGTTTAAACTTGGAGTGAAGCTCTCTTTGCTATCGCAGTAGTTTCCTAACTTTGTTGTTGTACCACGGTGGGTTTTTCCCGTCCCTCACAGTTTTACTCGGCACGTACCTGTCTAAAACGCATTTTACGATTGCCTTGAACTTTTTCCATAAACACTCAACATTGTCAGTGTCGGAACAGAAATTTTCGTTTTGATCTGTTAGGTAGTCTGAAATCTGCCTTCTATTACTCTTGCTAAACAGATAAATCTTCCCCCCTTTTTTTATATTCCTATTAACTTCCATATTCAGGGATGCTGCAACGGCCTTATGATCACTGATTCCCTGTTCTGCACATACAGAGTCGAAAAGTTCGGGTCTGTTTGTTATCAGTAGGTCCAAGATGTTATCTCCACGAGTCGGTTCTCTGTTTAATTGCTCGAGGTAATTTTCGGATAGTGCACTCAGTATAATGTCACACGATGCTCTGTCCCTACCACCCGTCCTAAACATCTGAGTGTTCCAGTCTATATCTGGTAAATTGAAATCTCCACCTAAGACTATAACATGCTGAGAAAATTTATGTGAAATGTACTCCAAATGTTCTCTCAGTTGTTCTGCCACTAATGCTGTTGAGTCGGGAGGTCGGTAAAAGGAGCTAATTATTAACCTAGCTCGGTTGTTGAGTGTAACCTCCACCCATAATAATTCACAGTAACTATCCACTTCTACTTCACTACAGGATAAACTACTACTAACAGCGACGAACACTCCACCACCGGTTGCATGCAATCAATCCTTTCTAAACACCGTCTGTACCTTTGTAAAAATTTCGGCAGAATTTATCTCTGGCTTCAGCCAGCTTTCTGTACCTATAACGATTTCAGCTTCGGTGCTTTCTATCAGCGCTTGAAGTTCCGGTACTTTACCAACGCAGCTTCGACAGTTGACAATTACAATACCGATTGCTGCTTGGTCCCCGCATGTCCTGACTTTGCCCCGCACCCGTTGAGGCTGTTGCCCTTTCTGTACTTGCCAAAGGCCATCTAACCTAAAAAACCGCCCAGCCCACGCTACACAACCCCTGCTACCCGTGTAGCGGCTTGCTGCGTGTAGTGGACTCCTGACCTATCCAGCGGAACCCGAAACCCCACCACCCTATGGCGCTAGTCGAGGAATCTGCAGCCCACACGGTTGCAGATCTGTCTCAGCCTCTGATTCAGACCCTCCACTCGGTTCTGTACCAAAGGTCCGCAGTCAGTCCTGTCGACGATGCTGCAGATGGTGAGCTCTGCTTTCATCCTGCTAGCGAGACTGGCAGTCTTCACCAAATCAGATAGCCGCCGGAAGCCAGAGAAGATTTCCTCCGATCCATAGCGACACACATCATTGGTGCCGACATGAGCGACCACCTGCAGATGGGTGCACCCTGTACCCTTCATGGCATCCGGAAGGACCCTTTTCACACCTGGAATGACTCCCCCTGGTATGCACATGGAGTACACATTGGTTTTCTTCCCCTCTCTTGCTGCCATTTCCCTAAGGGGCCCCATTACGCGCCTGACTGTGGAGCTCCCAACTACCAGTAAGCCCAGCCTCTGCGACCGTCCGGATCTTGCAGACTGAGGGGCAACATCTGGAACAGGACAAGCAGCCATGTCAGGCCGAAGATCAGTATCAGCCTGAGACAGAGCCTGAAACCGGTTCGTCAGACAAACTGGAGAGGCCTTCCGTTCAGCGCTCCGGAATGTCTTTCGCCCCCTGCCACAGCTTGAGACGACCTCCCACTCTACCACAGGTGAGGGATCAGCCTCAATGCGGGCAGTATCCCGGGCAACCACAGTCGTAGTCCGATCGGGGGATGCGTGGGACGAGCTGGCCGTCCTCGACAAACCCCCATCCAGACCCCCACAGTGATGCCCATTGGCAACAGCCTCAAGCTGTGTGACCGAAGCCAACACTGCCTGAAGCTGGGAGCGAAGGGATGCCAACTCAGCCTGCATCCAAACACAGCAGTTGCAGTTACTATCCATGCTAAAAACTGTTGTGCAAAGAACGTCTGAACTAATCTACAGAGAGCGCAAACAAATCGACACAAAATTTAAACGCTTATTAAAATACAAGATTGCCTAGTAAATGCAGCAATGCTGCTACTTGCGCACTGCTGACACACTGCTCGGCGGCGGAAGGAGACTACGCGATTTTACACTATTCAGGTACTAAAACGCGATGCTACAACTCTCAATTTCACTTTGTATTACTCTGTTAAGCCAGCTTTATTACTGCTTTATTTTTCTTTTTGCTGCACATTGGCTCATATTAGTGATAATGTTGCATTTGCTTTGCTAACTTATATATAACTTATATATATTGCTGCTTCCTTTGCCAATTTGCATTTTATTGTCATTGCTGTTTATGTTAATTGTTTTGTGCTGCTGCATTGCGTCGTCCCTTAGTTTAGCATCTGAGCTCAGTAGATTTAAGTTAGCTTAAGAGGTGGTAGACTATACAAGAAACTAACTATGAAGAATTGGAAGAAATGCATTGAGAAGCTATAAGAGAATGGTTTGGCAAAAAAGGTGTGTACAGTGGAGAAAAACTATTTTTGAAAGAGGATGTGAACAGAATACAGAAAGCATGCTTGGATAGGATTTTTTTTTTGCTGGCGAGGGACGATCTATGGAATGAAGTTTTGGGTTGGACTGCAGTACCAAATGTTACACTGAAAACAAACCCTGTCCTTTCCTTTTGTGTTATCCCACTATGTGTTTGTGTAACCTTGTGTATTTGTTTTCTTCCTGTCTCTGTGTACTGTTTCATAGATTTTTTTCTCTTCTAATACTAAGCTACATTCACTATGATGAGGAATACTGTTATCCTCAAATATAATTTGCATTAATAATATGTTATTTACTTCGTAAAGATGTTTAGACATTATTTATTCTGTTTTGTTTTAATGCTCATGTGTAAAGTTGATGTTTCAAAAGTTATTCTGATCTTTTATGTATTTTCTTATGTCATAATTCATGTAACACTGATGTATATGTTAGTTCGATTCTTTTGTAAAGCCCGTATTACTACAAATGTTATCTGTATTGTTATGTTCTTTAATGATATATTTTGTACCTTTGTTATTGTATTCCCCTTGTTATAAAATTGTAATTGACACCAGTTCATCCAATTAAGTGAGTTGTAAG
This sequence comes from Schistocerca nitens, assembly GCF_023898315.1. Taxonomy (NCBI): domain Eukaryota; kingdom Metazoa; phylum Arthropoda; class Insecta; order Orthoptera; family Acrididae; genus Schistocerca; species Schistocerca nitens. Next base: position 763,202,469 of record NC_064614.1, on the reverse strand, counting down.
TTGAAAAATGGTTCAAATGGCTCTGAGCACTATGCCACTTAACTTCTGAGGTCATCAGTCGCCTAGAACGTAGAACTAATTAAACCTAACTAACCTAAGGACATTACACACATCCATGCCCGAGGCAGGATTCGAACCTGCGACCGTAGCAGTCGCACGGTTCCGGACTGCGCGCCTAGAACCGCGAGACCACCGCGGCCGGCTTGTAAGTTGTAAGCATTCATTTCACTGCACATATTTCTGATGGTCATAGTATATGCACAATATGTGAGAAGTTGGGACTGTTAGTGTTTGGACGTGTGTTGATAATTCAGCAGGGACTGGTTAACAGCATTGCTGGTTCTAAGGACATACCAAACAGTATGTGAGTGCACAAGTGGTGGTTTATGGACTTGCTATATTCTCCGCAAGACTCTTCGATGGTGGTTGTGCACCTGCACAGTCGCAACAGATGGCTGTTGGCCGTCTGCCGGCCGCGGTGGCCGTGCGGTTCTAGTGCTGCAGTCTGGAACCGCGGGGCTGCTACGGTCGCAGGTTCGAATCCTGCCTCGGGCATGGATGTGTGTGATGTCCTTAGGTTAGTTAGGTTTAAGTAGTTGTAAGTTCTAGGGGACTGATGACCTAAGATGTTAAGTCCCATAGTGCTCAGAGCCATTTTGTTGGCCGTCTCTACAAGGTCTACAGTGGGTCTGCACCTTTGATGACCCACCAATACCATTATTTCTACAAGGACTGCAGTGGGTCTGCAGCTCTGGTGGCCCACCAATACCATACTCTCTACCAGGACTACAGTGGGTCTGCTCTGTGATGACCTACCTACCAATATTCTTCGAAACTTCGACTGACTCTGCTGTGGGTTTGCTCTGTTGTGGACCATTACCTGTCTGCATGTCAAGAGTCAGCACTGTCTTTCCGTTGGAAGGACAACACTACTTCTTCAAGACTGCTTGGAAATCCACTACTTCCGTGTGCATTCTCTTTTTCTGCTCAGACTTTGAGAAAACACTGCAATTTTACTGTGATGAACGATCAGGACTGTCTTTATGTACTGTGAGAAAATTTTAGCTTTTGACCAACATTGTATCGATAAGTGTGTGCGTTTGATTTCTTTGTTATTGTAATTATGAAAAAAAATTTTCAAATCTGTGTTGGCCACTGCCCAAAACAATTTGTAAATTTTTTTGTGGGGAGCATGGGGGCTATGTAAGTACGCTGTTTAGGTTTTTTTAACGCTAACGTCACGTAGCGCTCTGTATGAAAATCACTGGCTGTGCTGTGTGCAGTCTGTGGCTGGGTGGTATTGTTGGAATTTGCCATTGTAGTGTTGGGCAGTTGGAGGCGAGCCGCCAGCAGTGGTGGATGTGGGGAAGTGAGATGGCGGATTTTTGAGAATGGATAATCTGGAGGTGTGTCCATCAGAAACAGTACATTTGTACGAATGGATGTCATGAACTGCTATATATATTATGACTGTTAAGGTAAATAGATTGTTTGTTCTCTATCAAAATCTTTCATTTGCTAACTATGCCTATCAGTAGTTAGTGCCTTCCGTAGTTTGAATCTTTTATTTAGCTGGCATTAGTGGCGCTCGCTGTATTGCAGTAGTTCGAGTAACGAAGATTTTTGTGAGGTAAGTGATTTGTGAAACGTATAGGTTAATGTTAGTCAGGACCATTCTTTTGTAGGGATTTTTGAAAGTCAGATTGCGTTGCGCCAAAAAATATTGTGTCAGTTTAAGCACAGGCTTGCATAATTTTTCTAAGGTGACATTTCAACATTACATCAATAATCATCCATTTCCGAATAGCGAGAGGTGCAGGCCTTTCGGAGTTTCATTCAAAATTAAGTTTGAAGATTTCTCTCTTTACGAAGACATGGTACTCAGTTGACAATCCCCTGGAACACTGTCGACACTCCGTAGAAAACAGGCGCTCCCTGCATACAGAAGCTACGGACTTTCGCACGCCATGGCTGCCAAACGCGGCCTATATAGAGGTACTTGCACACTCCCCGGATCTACTCAAATCTCCACACGCCACATTTTCTACATCCTCTAATTCCCTCAAATCAAATGGTTCAAATGGCTCTGAGCACTAGGTGACTTAACATCTGAGGTCATCAGTCCCCTAGAACTTAGAACTACTTAAACCTAACTAGCCTAAGGACATCACACACATTCATGCCCGAGGCAGGATTCGAACCTGCGACCGTAGCGGTCGCGCGGTTCCAAACTGAGGCGCCTAGAACCACTCGGCCACACCGGCCGGCCCCTAATTCTCTCACATCACATGTATCTCGCAACATGGTGAATGAGACTACAAGGAATGAAGACAAATATTATAATCGTCCGACTGAATGTTCTCAAGATGCTAAACTAAAACAAGCGATCTGTTTTACTTGGTAAGAAGTTTTAAATAGCCAAGATCGCGTAAATTAATCTTTGTGTTTGACAACCGATTTCGACAGATAGAATTGTCATCCTCTGGTCTTCAAAATATTTTTGTCTGAACACATTTTCTAACAAAAATTTTTTGAAGGCCGGAAGATGGTAGTTACTTTTGCTGAAAACGGTTGTTGAAACTAAAGACGAATTTAAGCAATCTTGGCTACTGAATTTTTTTTATCAAGTTACTATCGACGCATTTGCCCATCAAGGCTTGTACTGCGTATTTTATTTTACAATGCTGTTGGTTCAGACATGTTATGTGAAGGATCAGACAAAGTAAGATAAAAACAAAAAAAAACATTTCTATAAGACAGTTGTTTGATAACTTCTAATATCGGTTTGAGTATCAGGAGGTACTTTCCGGAGGTTTTTGTGCGGAGTGTAGCCTTGTGCTGAAGGGAAACATGTACGATCAGCAGTTGTAGCAAGACGTGAATAGAAGCTACTGAACTGTGGTGCTACAGAAGAATTCTGAAGATTCGGTGGATAGGCCAAATAAAAAATGAGAAAGTAATGGATCAAATTGGGGAAATTTATGGTACAACTTGGCTAAATGCACGGCTGAATTGATAAGACACATATTGAAATTTGACGTAATGGTCAGTTTTTTTAGTGAAAGAAAATGAGTATACGTATGCCTGGTGGCAGAGGGGGGGGGGAGGAGTAGGAGGTAAAAACTGTAGAAAGAGACGGAGACTAGAATACAGGTTCAAATGGATCGAGGGTGCGATAGTTTTGTAGAGATGATGAGATTTTCACAGGGTGGACTAGCAAAAAGAGATGCATGAAACCAGTCTTCGAACTGGAGACAGCAACAAACACATTTCTGAATACTCCTGTGTGTATACTGACAGGCAAATTTCAAGGTTAGATTGGGTGTTGTGCTCGATGATAAGTTTAGATATGTGTGTGTGTGTGTGTGTGTGTGTGTGTGTGTGTGTGTGTGTGTGTGTTCGAGGGAGGGACAAGCAAGCAGTGAATGAGAATTGCCGGCAGTATCCGCTGTGCTGCAGCAACTGTAATTGCGGTGGCAGCGGCAGATTAGCGAGGCCCAAGCAGCGATAAGCCTCGTTACGGCCGGCTGTGTCCGGCGCGGAGTAATTCCCCAGCAGCCAGCAACCAGCTCCAGCTTCAGCTCGTTGCCACCTGTTCGGCGGGCAGCCCAGTTGTTCGCTGGCGGGCCCAGCCGGTAGTTGCGAGATGGCTTATCTTTCTGGCGCTCCGTGGGCGGTCCGCGCATCTGCTGCTGCTAGCCGGTTACCAGCACCACCCGCCAGCTGCCGGCCCGCAATCACTGGCGCGACAAATCGCTGTTTGCTGTGCGCCGGCGCCCACCTGCTCACTCCAAGCTCCGCACAGAGGCTGGAAGTGCCCCCAGGGCTGGATTCTCGGACTGGCTCGTTAAGCACACAGCGAGGGAAATCCATTGTCTCCAATTCCCCGTTCCGGGAGCAAGTATGTAATTGAGTTACATTATTATTATCACGTGTTAGTGCGCAGAGAGGCATATGCCAGCAGGCACAGAAATTAGGTAAGTCTATAGATAGCCACGGGGCTCGAAGGCTGTGCTATACACAGTACTTTGCCAAAGCTGTTGAAAGGATCATGGTGGCGGATTCTCACTACGAACGCTTCAATAGAAGTTGTCAGCTTGATTAAAATCCATGACAGGGCCTACCACGGCGCACTAAGCTTTCCGCGGACTGATTGTGTGTGCAGGTCACGGGCGGGCCAAGTACCCCGTCCAACGTGACATTTTATTTCGTATTGCGTAGTGGCATTTCTCGATCGGCACAACTCTCTTCGATTCGAAAGAATCGTGGGGTCATCGCTGTTTACCCTTCGCTGTTTATTCGTGGTATGAAGCATTCTCGCGGATCCAATGGATGTTTGTACTAAAAGAGGCAGTCTAGCGATCTGTCGTCACAAGCCTTAAAAAATGAAAGGGAGTGACAGAAGAATGACAAATCTAAGTCCATATTGTGAACGCGCATTAGCGATGGGGTACTGCAAATTTACTCGCCGGGAACAGACACCAACCGCCCTACTTGGGTTCTTTGCGTCCACACAGCGGTCATGTGTAAAGTCTTGCAGACAGCGCCTTGGTGTACCAGCTTGAAAGGACTTCCCATTCTTTGCTGTCCACCAGCTCACTGCCTCCAGCCAGCAGACCGCATGGACAGCCGTGCTTACGGCACACACTGTGTCTGGAACAACCCCTGCTGCCCACGAGACAGCTCCGACCAAACGGCAGGAATGAAGTCCGGTAAGTCAAAGAATCCGCCCTCCATCTCGAGCTGTACCATCCAGTTTCGAAGCGCTGCCAGCAACGCTCCAAACGCCCCCCCCCCCCCCCCCCAATCGTGCTACCTAATCAAGTGCTATCGCGTGGGCTGCGCTAACGCAGCCGCCACAACTTGTACGATCCCATGTTACCAAATCGATCAAAAGTACCCATCACTATGATTAACGGTCCTAGGTAAGGCATGGAATCGTTCTGCAGACTACAACACTGCGGCCACCACATCGTACTCTATCAAAATTTTCACGCAGACATTCGAATTAAAATGTTTTTTGTCACGGATCACAAAGTTCATCTGCAACATATATCGATACCGGTCCTTTCCGACACTGTCGATGAAATTACTTTGCTCCTCTTCGTGCACCTCCGTACCTCAATGGTCAATCAGTGTAGCTGGTATGCGGAAGACCCTGATTCAACTCCCAGGGATTTTCCTTTGGTGAGCGGCCTGAGGTGCACTCAGCCTCATGAGGACAGTTGAGGAGCTACTTGGATGAGAAGTAGTGGCTTAAGTGTCAAGAAAGATGGCAACAGTGGGAAGAGCAGTGTGGCTGACCCCAAGTGACTCCGTACGAGATAGAACGGGGCAATAGGTGGAGGATGACGTGGCGGTCAGTCCATCCCGACTGCCCCATCAAGAGGGGACTGTTGAGCTTTGATATTTGGCGCATTGCCATTACCATGGGTCCAAATACTATCCATTCCATTAACACGTATGCAACAGGATTCGCTGTACTGTTGTGGTATAAATTAAGCTTATTGGTCTCAGTTTTATGTGGATGATAAGATTTTCGATTATGGCCCAATGACTGGTTTTAAAGAGCCATTCGACTTCGACGTTATGCTATTTCTGATTATACCCCGCGTTGCTGCAGTTGCTACTACTGCTTTTACTATATGTAAAGGGATTACTAGATAGTGTGAGAACGGGGATATTCTATAGATTTTTGGATGCAGTGATCAAAAAATTAACAGCACTTGTACCCGCGTATCCCGAAGGACTAAGCCCACATTCATGTCTCACAGCTACTGCAGTGGCGCTATTGTGAACCTTCTCAGAATTACGAAAAGTATACCTTCATATTGTGTAAACTTAGATCCTTCCTAGGACCTTCTATGTTCGGCAAGCGTAAACAGGAGACGTTAACCGTCTTGCAGAGACCGTAGCTGAAGCCATACAACTCAGAGAAGGTCGCTCCACATTGGACGCTGCTGTCTTTGTTGTTGTGACGGTCACATCTTGGTATTGACTTCAATGGAATGTTCTGAAGCCTATCTTGCTATCTGAGACCTAGCTTTAAAAGCAGCTGTATAATCATACGCCAGCCGAATGAACGTTTTACCCCTCAATACCTGTTCGTCACCATGATTTTCTAGACCAAAAGTCGATCCCAAAATCTGCTACGTTCCCCGACCTCTTGCAACCGCAGAGTATGGGAATAAATACCACCAAATTGGGCGCTATAGGGGTGCAATTATAGTTCAAATCAGCGTTTCATCCACTATATATTCCTCTTCTGTATTTATTTCGTGAAACTATAAGGGTACAGTACATGTTCGCAGTACAAGATACAGGGGTTGGGAAAAAGAAAATGTAAACATCACGAGAAATGCACGCTTAAACATAAACGCAGATGTCAACCAAGTCCGCCGGTCGCGCTGCCGTATATGACCTCGGACGGCACCTTTGCAGTGAAGTCAATACCTTGAAACTGTCAGTCGTAGCCAGAACAGAGTTCTCTGTAGTTGTAAGTGCAGTGTGTCGGAAAGAAGTGAATTCCAACATGGACATATTGTTCGTGATCGGATTGTGGTAAGTTCCGTAATCAAGATTGCCGAAGTATTCGTTGTTTCAGGAGGCACCATATCGAAGATTTATACCACATAAAGGAAATGCGGAAAAAAATCACCCGCTAAGTCACAACATGGACGGAAGCGTATGTTGAGTGATTGTGAGTCACGGTCATTGAAGAGGATTCTGACGAAAAATAAAAGGACGACAGCTGCAAAAGTCACTGCAAAAAAGGAAGTCGCACCCGCGAACCCTGTCATCATCAAAACAATACGAAGGGTCACCGCGAGCAGGGAATTGCAGGGCAAGATAGAATTCAAGACCACTCATCAATGACGCAAATGTTCGTGACAGGAAAACGTGATGCCAGAGCCGTAAAACCTGGACTGTGGAAAGTTGGTAGAATGGCATTTGATCGAATGAGTCTTGTTTCACACAATTTACAACTTCTGGCCGAGTTTATGTTCCAAGAGTGAATCATGGTGGGGATTAGGTATGGCAGGCCGGAGTGGCCGAGCGGTTCTAGGCGCTACAGTCTGGAACCGCGTGACGGCTACGCTCGCAGGTTCGAATCCTGCCTCGGGCATGGATGTGTGTGATGTCCTTAGGTTAGTTAGGTTTAAGTAGTTCTAAGTTCTAGGGGACTGATGACCTCAGAAGTTAAGTCCCATAGTGCTCAGAGCCATTTGAACCATTTCTGATTAGGTGATGTTTTGTGCAGCCATGTTGTGTTATTTCATGGGCCCCATTGTTACCGTGCAAGTCACATTACTGCCAAGGATTATGTGACCGTTTTGGTGATCTGTTGCATCCCATGGTACAATGTTCGTTTCCCCGTGGTGATGCTCTATTTCACGTCGACAAGGTCTGGGGATGAAGTGTCGCATCCCCCGCCCTATCAGATCTCGATATCATTTAGCTTTTGTAGTCTAGGTTTTGCAAAGGTGTGCGTGAAGCGTGATGCGTGATCGCTACCGGCCTCCATGATCGCTACCTGGCCTTACCAGTATTTTACAGGAAGAATGTATTAAAAATCCCTTGAAAACTGTGAAGAACCTGTATCCAATCCGAGAAGGTGGAAGCTGTTTTGAACGCTAACGGTTTTCGTGCATGGCAATGGATTATGTGTGGTGATGCACGATAACTGAATGGAGACCACATAGGGTAGTTTTATAGAAGCCCAGATGATAGCTACTGAACTATGGGAGCGGATCAGAGTAAAGGCAAAATGTTTTTCGGAAATAGTAAGAGCCACATACAAATATACAGGGTGGTCCATTGACAGTGACCGGGCCAAATATCTCACGAAATAAGCGTCAAACGAAAAATCTACAAAGAACGAAACTTGTCTAGCTTGAAGGGGGAAACCAGGTGGCGCTATGGTTGGCCCTCTAGATGGCGCTGCCATAGGTCAAACGGATATCAACTGTGTTTTTTTAAATAGGAACCCCCATTTTTATTACATATTCGTGTAGTATTTAGAGAAATATGACTGTTTTAGTTGGATCACTTTTTTCGCTTTATGATATATGGCGCTGTAATAGTCACAAACGTATAAGTACGTGGTATCACATAACATTCCGCCAGTGTGGACGGTATTTGCTTCGTGATACGTTACCCATGTTAAAATTGACCGATTATCAATTGCGGAAAAGGTCGATATCACGTTGATATATGGCTATTGTGATCAAAATGCCAAACGGGCATGTGCTAAGTATCGGTATCCTGGACGACATTATCCAAGTGTCCGCATCGTTCGCCTGATAGTTCAGTTATTGAAGGAAATAGAAAGTGTTCAGCCACATGTGAAACGTCAACCACGACCTGCAACAAACGATGGTGCCCAAGTAGGTGTTTTAGCTGCTGTCGCGTCTAATCCGCACATCAGTAGCAGGCAAATTGTTCGAGAATCGGGAATCTCAAAAGCGTCTGTGTTGAGAATGCTACATCAACATCGATTGCACCCGTACCATATTTCTATGCACCAGGAATTGCATGGCGACGACTTTGAACGTCGCGTACAGTTCTACCACTGGGCACAAGAGAAATTACGGGATGATGACAGATTTTTTACAAGCTTTCTATTTAGCGACGAAGCGTCATTCACCAACAGCGGTCACGTAAACCGGCATAATATGCACTATTGGGCAACGGAAAATCCACGATGGCTGCGACAAGTGGAACATCAGCGACCTTGGCGGGTTCATGTGTGGTGCGGCGTTATGGGAGGAAGGATAATTGGCCCCCATTTTATCGACGGCAATCTAAATGGTGCAATATATGCTGATTTCCTGCGTAATGTTCTACCGATGTTACTACGAGATGTTTCATGGCATGACAGAATAGCGATGTACTTCCAACATGATGGATGTCCGGCACATAGCTCGCGTGCGGTTGAAGCGGTACTGAATAGCATTGTAAGTAGGCTGTTTAGGTTTTTATATTGGTAACGCCATGTAGCGCTCTATATGAAAATCACTGGCTGTGCTGTGTGCAGTCTGTGGCTGGGTGGCATTGTTGTAATATTCGCCATTGTAGTGTTGGGCTGTTGGCTGTTAACAGCGCATAGCGTTGCGCAGTTGGAGGTGAGCCGCCAGCAGTGGTGGATGTGGGGAGAGAGATGGCGGAGTTTTGAAATTTGTAAGACTGGATGTCATTAACTGCTATATATATTATGACTATTAAGGTAAATACATTGTTTGTTCTCTATTAAAATCTTTCATTTGCTAACTATGCCTATCAGTAGTTAGTGCCTTCCGTAGTTGTGTGTCAGTTTAAGCACAGTCATGTATAATTTTTCATAAGGGGACGTTTCAGCATATTTCATGACAGGTGGATTGGTCGTCGACGCACCATACCATGGCCCGCAAGTTCACCGGATCTGACGTCACCGGATTTCTTTCTGTGGGGAAAGTTGATGGATATTTGTTATCGTGATCCACCGACAACGCGTGACAACATGCTTCAGCGTATTGTCAATGCATGTGCGAACATTACGGAAGGCGAACTACTCGCTGTTGAGAGGAATGTCGTTACATGTATTGCCAAATGCATTGAGGTTGGCGGATATCATTTTGAGCATTTATTGCATTAATGTGGTATTTACAGGTAATCACGCTGTAACGGCATGCGTTCTCAGAAATGATAAGTTCACAAAGGTATATGTATCATATTGGAACAACCGAAATAAAATGTTCAAACGTACGTACGTTCTGTATCTTAATTTAAAAAACCTACCTGTTACCAACTGTTCGTCTAAAATTGTGAGTCATCTATCACAAAGCGAAAAACGTGGTCCAATTAAAACAGTCATATTTCTTTACATACTACACGAATACGTAATAAAAAATGGGGGTTCCTATTTTAAAAAAAAAGAAACGCAGTTGATATCCGTTTGACCTATGGCAGCGCCATCTAGAGGGCCAACCATAGCGCCATCTGGTTTCCCCCTTCAAGCTAGACAAATTTCGTTCTTTGTAGTTTTTTCGTTTGAAGGATATTTCGTGACATATTTGGTCCAGTCACGATCAATGGACCACCATGTATAGTTTCGACGGCGATGTATGACGATGGAACTTTTTCATTTTCTGTTATTGTATGTTTCTAAGTGATTGTTTTATCAGTTACTGGCAAATAATCACATAGATACATACAGGGTGTTACAAAAAGGTACGGCAAAACTTTCAGGAAACATTCCTCACACACAAAGAAAGAAAATATGTTATGTGGACATGTGTCCGGAAACGCTTACTTTCCATGTTAGAGCTCATTTTATTACTTCTCTTCAAATCACATTAATCATGGAATGGAAACACACAGCAAAAGAACGTACCAGCGGGACTTCAAACACTTTGTTACAGGAAATGTTCAAAATGTCCTCCGTTAGCGAGGATACATGCATCCACCCTCCGTCGCATGGAATCCCTGATGCGCTGATGCAGCCCTGGAGAATGGCGTATTGTATCACAGCCGTCCACAATACGAGCACGAAGAGTCTCTACATTTGGTACCGGGGTTGCGTAGACAAGAGCTTTCAAATGCCCTCATAAATGAAAGTCAAGAGGGTTGAGGTCAGGAGAGCGTGGAGGCCATGGAATTGGTCCGCCTCTACCAATCCATCGGTCACCGAATCAGTTGTTGAGAAGCGTACGAACACTTCGACTGAAATGTGCAGGAGCTCCATCGTACATGAACCACATGTTGTGTCGTACTTGTAAAGGCACATGTTCTAGCAGCACAGGCAGAGTATCCTGTATGAAATCATGATAACGTGCTCCAATGAGCGTAGGTGGAAGAACATGGGGCCCAATCAAGACATCACCAACAATGCCTGCGCAAACGTTCACAGAAAATCTGTGTTGATGACGTGTCAACATTACCTTCCTTCAATTGGGCCAACTGGCGGTGAATCGAGGAAGTACAGTACATACTGACGAAACTAAAATGAGCTCTAACATGGAAATTAAGCGTTTCCGGACACATGTCTACATAACATCTTTTCTTTATTTGTGTGTGAGGAATGTTTCCTGATAGTTTGGCCGTACCTTTTTGTAACACCCTGTATACTCATAATTGAATTATTTGACGCTTTAATTCGTTGTATCTTTCTTCCATATGACAGGATTTAGTATTTCACTTTAAATGTGCTTGTTGTGCATGCGTGTGCGTCAGTTCTTTCCTTTCTCTTTCTAACTAATTTAGTAATGCGGTTTGCACAATAGAGCTCTATTAACATTTTCAGCCAGATTCGTTTCATGTATAAATGTGCCGCCACCGAGTACTCGCACAGTTGCTTCTCTCAGTGGCACAGCACAGATTTACTCCCCGTATAACGCAGAAACGTAGCAGACAGGTAACTGAAACTTTGGTGTTACTCAACACGGCATCGACATGCGTGTGGGCTAACAGTGAAAGAGCGTGCCGCATGCCTTTGGGAAATCGAATCTTCTGGTCGGGTGCTGCATAAACACTGTAGGGCTTCAATGAAAGGCCGGGCACGTACTAGCCATGACGTAGCGTAGTGGCTTCCCACTGTTTATTCAAGGGCTTCCATGCGATCGGCGCTGCTGTTACGAGCTCGTGGGTGGCATGCGACAGCTGCTGTGTGGTTTAAATCTCGCCAGAACACGTAGCAAGCGACCTACAGTCTCTTCGTTTTGTAGACGATATTAAGTTAAATGCGGCACTATAATTGTTATGTCACTAGGAAATGATAAAACATGGGAATAAATTAAGAAGAAAACGGTGTAATTAAGATATCATCGTCGGCGGTAGAAGTGAGTTCTGTTGGAGAAAAAGAAGATTCTCAGTAGTCGTCTTCACAAATCTATGAAATATGGCGCAAGTGTGACGTGACACTATATCGATAGTTCTGAAAATGCAATACGCTTTTGGAAATACAAGCACCTCTATAGGAGCTGCATTCTCCTATGACGTACGTAGAAATGACCGATACGTATTGCTACTTATATGGTAACAACTAAGTCACTTAGCATTTTACAAGCTTAAAGGCAAGAGAAGTAGAGGAGCTACAAGTGGACTATTCCTGATCTGTACCCATTCAGCAAGTGCTCTGTTGTCCCTTCAACAACAGATTCTGGGTAACCGCAAACTGTCAAGCACAGGGCATCCTAAGACATCTTAAGAGATCTAAAGAACTGATGTTCTTCCAGTGGACACCGGGTACAGGCGCATTGGACACGCTGACCAGTGTACAGAAAACGTGTAACAACTTGCTTTCACTTCTGCATCTCATCCGCACTGTGGTTGTTATCGACGGCGTGCAGCTACAGCAAAAGCACAATGGTAAACAATATGTAGTGAGGAAATTAACTCTAATTTATTAAGTACTGGGCCATTCAGAAACAGGTGTTTCATACGCTGTGGTTTCTTAATTCGGGTATGAAATACCATTACCGGGTAAAGAGTGGACCACATGGCTACCAAGACAAGGAAGCGCTTGTTAAAGTTACGTTTCTCCGAATTTCGATTACTGCACAGTCAAAGACGACATCCTGTACTTTTTCATTTGTATGTGTAAAGTGTAAAAAGAAAGAGACTATAACACTACACGAGAAACTGAGAATTGGTGGTTGTTTCTTAGTTCGATTAGTTCTAACTCCTTTGAAAGATCTGACTTGTTACTAAGCTAGCAGAATTTTTATAGGTCTTGTGGTGTCACCGCCAGACACCACACTTGCTAGGTGGTAGCCTTTAAATCGGCCGCGGTCCGTTAGTATACGTCGGACCCGCGTGTCGCCACTATCAGTGATTGCAGACCAAGCGCCGCCACACGGCAGGTCTAGAGAGACTTCCTAGCACTCGCCCCAATTGTACAGCCGACTTTGCTAGCGATGGTTCACTGACAAATTACGCTCTCATTTTCCGAGAAGATAGTTAGCATAGCCTTCAGCTACGTCATTTGCTACGACCTAGCAAGGCGCCATTATCATTTGCTATTTATCTTGTGATGCATGTACCGTCAGACCGATGTTTACCAATTATGGATTAAAGTTAAGTATTCCAGAAGCTACGTACCTTTTTTGTTAGTATAATTACTTTACTTATTCCAGACCTCACGCCAGCCTGCGTGAGCTTAAACGCGTGCCTTTCGGCTATCTCCTAGTGGCTTGGCTGTCTTGCCAAGTCACAACAGGTCTCGCCCATAAGCTTGTTACTTTTAACTAATGTCTATTTAAGACACTTATTTCTCTTTTTATTCTAGTTTTTTTTTTTTAATTTTGTTTTTACTGCATTGGTAACCTATTATCGCTATTACACACCGCCTGGCGAAAAAAGTCCGAGACTTTTTGGGTTCCTGGCGCGTAAGCGACCTTAGCATAGTGATTAAAATGGCAGGGAAGGGGGTAGAGGTAACGATGTGACGAAAGGAGTGGTATCCAGCCACCTCTTAAACTAATCGTGCTGTATCTGTTAATAACCATACCGGCGCTGAGCAGATGCCGGATAAAGGTACAACAAAAATAAAGACGTTATATCAAAAGCAAATATTCCAGACGATAAACTTCTGCTTTTAGTGACTGTCATTGCTATAATTGAAATGATTAGAGTTGTTTAGAGTTGTTTGTAGTCATAACATATAAAATTTTTCTCTCACATGTGGTCTGTTTGTTACTTGTTTAAGGCAGTTCACTGAAAATACGTTCAGTATTACTTTGCACAGACGATAACATACGCTTAGTTATTCCAGACGATGCTGAGCAATTTGAAGGTATTCTTTACTGTTGCTGTATTATGCGGACATTGCCATACTATCACAATTAATTAATATCTGGGGATATCCTAATGCACTATGCCACTTAAGGACTGCTACCGATTCAAAGTCTACACCTGACTTGGGCAGAATGAATCTGCAAGTAATAACCAGGTATCACAGACCAAGAACTTAACAGCTGAGATCGTCACAGAACTGACGAATCCCATTATTTAGCTTGTCCACTCGATTCCAGACACGAGAGTCCCAATCAGTCCTCGGAAATTTGATTCAGATCGACAGATACGCTGAGATGACACTAGTGAGTCAGTCTGAGGACAGTTTGTCAGTCTCTGATAACTGAGAATCGTCATCAAAAGCCGTTTGTGCCTATGTGAGCGATGATCTGCAGATGACTCGAGATCATTTCGTTCCCTGGATGGCTCTTTTGTATCCTGCTACAGAAGGAACTCTTCGTCATCGCATTTGTTTGGCTTGTCTTTCGTTCGGAAGCATCTATCGACCCCTGAAGCTGGTTGACCATACTTATATGGCACAGAAATGTCATCCAGCAGCACTGGATAGCTCCGTACTTCTGGTGAGTAAATTGTACTTCGTATAACATAATAAAGTTCTCTATTGCAGAAATTCCTCGAAATGCTGCGAAAGCCCGCAGAGTGGGGAAGCAGCTTTCTTAAGCACACGTCGGCACACTGGTTTGGCGAAAGAAGTTAATTACAGAGTAGGGACAGCCATCAGTTTCTAAGCAAAAACGTGTGCCACCTATCGTAAAACGTAATATGCGTGTGTGGCGAGAGGTTTTCCGTGAGACAGGTACTTATAATTTCGTGTTTATTACAGCAATATTCCTCACACTGGTTCTCTTCGCCGCTGGTCATGTCTCAGTACGTAGTTTAGGAGTCATCAAGCTCAGTTAGTGGAAATTACTTGTTAATTACGCCTGGTAATAATGTGCGTAGCTTACAGGGAAAACTAAAAGGAAAAAGTACAGTTTTTCTCTGAGGAAAGTAGTCCCTCTGCTCCATTTTTCATTAATTCCAGTAACACCGAGTCATGTATGTCCTTGAAATAGTATCTGTGAAGATATTTGTATAGCAGCTCGTAAAACTGTAGTAAGTCGTAAAATATGTCCCAGAATTTTGAAACACACTTACATCAGCTGTTCAGTTCCATAACATTGTTTGTTACTCTTTCGGCTCTAGCAGTCACTGAGCTAATGACCATTTATTTCCAGCATCGACTGTAGCTTGTTTCCGTGTTATAGTGATCTACTATGGACATATTCTTAAAGTAATTCTTCGCTTTGTACCGCGTGTTTACATAGTGTCCGTATGCCCTTTTCACTCCGAAATGAATCCAGTGATAAATGCTAATCAGTAACAAGCAAGGAGCAAGGTAGTACTGCGGTTTGCTCAAAGACCTCTGAGAATAAGGCTCCATATTTCTTCCGCCGATTCCATGCTATCATTCCTGATCATCTATGTCTCACACTCCTACTACTAATCCTGCCGGTAAGTAGTCTCACATAGACTCAGAGTCAGGAAAATGGCGATTCAAATCCCCGTCCTGCCTACGAGATTTAGGTTTTCCATGGTTTTTCTAAATGTCTTGAAGCACTTGTCGGAATGGATCCTTTAAAAAGAATTCCCCTTTTCCTAAATAATCCTTTTCGCCATTAGATATCGTGCTACTGCTGTAATGATGACATTGTCGAAGGGACGTTAAACACTAATCTTCCTTTTCCAACAACATCTTACTCTGTTCTCCCCATTTGACGCTTCAGCCCCACGAAGTTCGCAGAACCTGACTTGTGCTTACTTTGCAAGTCATACATGAGAGTTCCTTCATGCACAGATGTGTTACACATTTCATGGACTGTCCTAATATTTTCAACTCTTGTTATAACGCACGTGATTATCACGAAAAGACAGTGTACTTTTTGTCTATTTAGTAGTGTTTAGTGATAAAATTTTTTTAGCATTTGCTAATTTCAATACGCTAAATTGCTCTTGTTTAACAATAAACATCAATTCTATACCATTAAAAAACTATTTTTAATTTTCTACGATTTTTCCTGTTACTCCCAAGGGAAAAATGAATAGAATATTTTCTGCAGGAAATTTAATGTAGTTTAATTTTGTACTTGGAAACATATTCGCTACATGTCGTGGGTTTTGAGATATTCAAGAGAAACCTAAGGGAGTTATCTTTACACGCCACCCACACCGAGCTCACTCCACACCACTCAAGATTTTTAGTATGTTGTTCATGACAATCCCCCGTTACTATTGTACGAAAATTTGCAACTGCACGAATTTTTTTAGACTTCGTGGACTTCACTGCCACACGTCAACCAGGAAGTGGCCCCTTTGCCTTTTTGACACGTGGCCTCTCACCACGATCTGCTAGCCTTCGCCATAGCTCTCTCCCTAGGTGTGGCCACACACAATTTTGGCCAGCTCATTTCCTTTTTGTGGCCAATCAAATTATTGTTCATTATCCGTCTTAAATATTTCGTTCTGCGCACAACCCTCACGGCTGGAAGCCCGCTCGCAACTTTTGGTGACCGACATTCCTTCGCCTGGCAAAAGGCGTGCTGCGGGTTAACATTGACATCCTGTGCTCGAGGACGTCCCTTTGTCATCTCCTAAGGCTCATCTGGGAACTTCTCATCTCCATTCTGTTAGTGTGTCTGTGAGTCCGTGCCGTTTCCCTACTTCCGGGCAGCGTAACTACCGCACACAAGGATCAAGAATTTTTCCTCTCCTAACATGCAGCATCGGCTAGGTGAAACGCCCTGTGGTGTCTCTTGGTGTCAGGCACGTACCTTTCACAGGGAGAGGCCAAGCCCCTTAATGAGGCGGCCATTGTATTCTGGGGACGTGACGTCTAAGAGCGAATACTTTGCTCAACTTTCGACTCAAATGATGCGAATTTTAATGGCACCTAAGTATCTTGCATTTAAGTTGTTGTCACCGCTGATAAAACCGTACATTCCCTTTCCTCTCACATTTGACTACTTGCACCCCATGTTTGTCACAAAATGATTAAAAATGGTTCAAATGGCTCTGAGCACTATGGGACTCAACTGCTGAGGTCATTAGTCCCCTAGAACTTAGAACTAGTTAAACCTAACTAACCTAAGGACATCACAAACATCCATGCCCGAGGCAGGATTCGAACCTGCGGCCGTAGCGGTCTTGCGGTTCCAGACTGCAGCGCCTTTAACCGCACGGCCACTTCGGCCGGCTACAAAATGATTAAGATCTGCATGTAACATAATTCTACAGATACCAGGTTCTTCACAATTCATGTTACACTCTTATAGAGGTGACTTAATACATCAAGTTCTACATAGTAACCCATGTCCGGAAATGTCATCCAACGACGCTACACAGCGTCAAAGTTACAGGTGCCGCCGCCCATGCATGTATGTATACCAGGGTGATACCATGATCACGATACACACTTTCTAGGATGATGGGGAAAGATAAGTGTATCAATTTGAGATAAGCGTCCCTGTACCGGAAACGAAAGAGTTGAAAGTTGTAAGCAGAAACCGTTATAATGCGTCTGACAGTGCAACACTTGTACCGGAACTTTTGTCGCTAAAATTGTAGGGTAGACAACTTTCAAAGACGGGGGTAGTATGGACCAAAAGAAGAAGAAATGTCCAGTAAACGTCCGCTCTAAAAGGCATGACTTACGAGCTACGAGCACTTGTTCAGTACAGATGTGTTTCACAGTAGGGAAAATGAATAATTACGCATAGTTCCTTCTGTACGCATTTTAGAGCCCATGTGTATTGTACGTATTTTCTTGTATTGGTCACTACTACGCCCTTGGAAGTTGCCGAGCCTACAATCTTAGGAAAAATTAGGATATTTGTGGTAAGGAATATGGGACCAAACTGCTGAGGTTACCTGTCCATAGGCTTACACACTAAATAATCTAACTTAACCTGACTTACACTATGGACAACACACACACCCATGCCCGAGGGAGGACTCGAACCTCCGACGGGGGGAGCCGCGCGAACCGTGACAAGACTCCTGAGACCACGCGGCTACCCCACGCGGCTACAATCTTACAAACACCGCTACCAGTACGTGTATTCCACTGTCAGAGGCATCAGAATGGTTTCCGCTTACAACTTTCGACTTGTCTGTTTCCGGTACAGGGACCCTTGGCTCAAATTGGGACATTTATCCTTTTCCATCATCCTAGGAAGTCTGTAACATCACCACGGAATCACCCTGTATATACATACATTTAAAGGCGCTTGCGTTATTGGATGACATTTCCGGACATGGGTTCCTATGTGAAACTTGATCTACTGGGTCTCCTCTACAGCCACTGGAAGTGTGTAACGTGAATAGCTAAACGCTCTGTATCTCCCTAACCTGGGACATGTATTTTAAAACACAAACATTGAACATTCTGATAACGTTTAAACCTACGTATGTGAATACTGTCACCTACCAAAAATAGGTCGGCCTTTCATGAGTCTGCGACAAACACTTTCAGACATAAAGGAAAACCATTAAAAATAAATACGCACGATGTGAAAACAAGAATACTCCCGATCTACCAAGTCTAGCAACATCTTCGCCTCAGACGTTTGTATACATACAGGAAACAAAAACCATATTGAAGTACAATACAAATGATAGGCACGCAAAAAGAAAACAAATACAATAATAAATAGAAATTCAACTAAGCAAACAATTAACAAGGATGATACAGCCCTTGCGCTGTTTTCAGCGCATAAAAACGTTGTTTTTGCCTACAGTGGTCTTTGCACTGTTATCTCACTCTGAATGTTTATTGGTCCATATTACCTGTTATAAAAACTTTAACATTTCACTATTTGCCCTCATAATCCTCAGCAGTCTTTTACCTAAAAACGTCATTCGTCCATAGCTTTCATACTACAAACGTACAACATTCATACTGTTAACTTACAAAGTATAGTTAGCTACAAAACTGGCCACTGAAATTAACCTCCGTTTCATAACTATACCATTACGCTACGAAATACTCCCTCATGTTTCTCGCATTGGTGGTTCTAATTTACCTCATGCTTTCTACTAACAGGTAAGCATTCGGAACCTTATCAAAACCTTATCAACAGTGTAAGGCCAGATGCATAAATGAAAGAACTTTGCTATTTATTTTATCTCCACGTCGTACAGTTTGTGATTTTTGATGAGGATGTGATCTCTCACTTTGATAATCTTCTTCTGCTTTCCCCCTGCTATTTCTGCTCTCCAGCCTTCTCTACTAGGCACTCTCGACCCATTTGACTCTCTCTGCAAGATTTTCACCTTCATCTCTCATTTGGACCTCTACAGTCTTCTCATGCAAAGTTCAATTTCTTTTCTCAAGATGTATATCGACTGGCCTATGCCCGTACTGCAGTGTATTGCTTAAAAGAAGTATCTCTCTATTTCTGGAGGTGCTGAGTCCCGTACGAGTTCGGGACTTGGTAGGTTAATCTGCCACGAGTAATGAGTATGATGGGCAAACATCTACACTCCTGGAAATTGAAATAAGAACACCGTGAATTCATTGTCCCAGGAAGGGGAAACTTTATTGACACATTCCTGGGGTCAGATACATCACATGATCACACTGACAGAACCACAGGCACATAGACACAGGCAACAGAGCATGCACAATGTCGGCACTAGTACAGTGTATATCCACCTTTCGCAGCAATGCAGGCTGCTATTCTCCCATGGAGACGATCGTAGAGATGCTGGATGTAGTCCTGTGGAACGGCTTGCCATGCCATTTCCACCTGGCGCCTCAGTTGGACCAGCGTTCGTGCTGGACGTGCAGACCGCGTGAGACGACGCTTCATCCAGTCCCAAACATGCTCAATGGGGGACAGATCCGGAGATCTTGCTGGCCAGGTTAGTTGACTTACACCTTCTAGAGCACGTTGGGTGGCACGGGATACATGCGGACGTGCATTGTCCTGTTGGAACAGCAAGTTCCCTTGCCGGTCTAGGAATGGTAGAACGATGGGTTCGATGACGGTTTGGATGTACCGTGCACTATTCAGTGTCCCCTCGACGATCACCAGTGGTGTACGGCCAGTGTAGGAGATCGCTCCCCACACCATGATGCCGGGTGTTGGCCCTGTGTGCCTCGGTCGTATTCAGTCCTGATTGTGGCGCTCACCTGCACGGCGCCAAACACGCATACGACCATCATTGGCACCAAGGCAGAAGCGACTCTCATCGCTGAAGACGACACGTCTCCATTCGTCCCTCCATTCACGCCTGTCGCGACACCACTGGAGGCGGGCTGCACGATGTTGGGGCGTGAGCGGAAGACGGCCTAACGGTGTGCGGGACCGTAGCCCAGCTTCATGGAGACGGTTGCGAATGGTCCTCGCCGATACCCCAGGAGCAACAGTGTCCCTAATTTGCTGGGAAGTGGCGGTGCGGTCCCCTACGGCACTGCGTAGGATCCTACGGTCTTGGCGTGCATCCGTGCGTCGCTGCGGTCCGGTCCCAGGTCGACGGGCACGTGCACCTTCCGCCGACCACTGGCGACAACATCGATGTACTGTGGAGACCTCACGCCCCACGTGTTGAGCAATTCGGCGGTACGTCCACCCGGTCTCCCGCATGCCCACTATACGCCCTCGCTCAAAGTCCGTCAACTGCACATACGGATCACGTCCACGCTGTCGCGGCATGCTACCAGTGTTAAAGACTGCGATGGAGCTCCGTATGCCACGGCAAACTGGCTGACACTGACGGCGGCGGTGCACAAATGCTGCGCAGCTAGCGCCATTCGACGGCCAACACCGCGGTTCCTGGTGTGTCGGCTGTGCCGTGCGTGTGATCATTGCTTGTACAGCCCTCTCGCAGTGTCCGGAGCAAGTATGGTGGGTCTGACACACCGGTGTCAATGTGTTCTTTTTTCCATTTCCAGGAGTGTATTAGGCGCACAACGAATGTAGTGGTGTGGACATGTTGGGAATGTGGATCTCACGGGGAGCGTGCAAGGGATAAGTCCCTGCAGACGCACTATCCTCTGTGCCCGCGGTGGCTCACACAGTCTGCCTTCGGCAGGACAACAGAGCGGACGCGTACGTGTTGACTTCGTGCAGCGCGCGAGCTCGCCTTGTTTACTTTCTGACGGCCGTTGATTAAGTGCCGGCTTACCTTGTACGATCCATGGCGAACCGTTACCGTAAATCAACACTCCGATTTACTTTCTGCAACGATTATGCCCGACCCAAAGCACTCGAGATGGAGCATTTTCTGCGAGAGGAAGTGAAGATCCCGGCGACCGATATTATTGGCATACATTTGTCCATCGTGAGCAGGACGGTCTATGTGAAAATCATTAACGACGCGGCGTGCGAACGCATACTACGTGAGACCAAAGAGGGGCTCCGCTTCTGTCACGCTGATGGCAATGTGGGGGAGGTAACCGTCGACCACGCAGGCTTAGGTATGCGAACGATACGCATTTTCGAATTGCCATTCGAAATTCCTGCTGAGGAAGTCGTCGCGGTACTACGCCCATACGGCACAGTCCATGGCCACACTGCGGAGAAGTGGACACAGTTTCGGACGTATCCTGTCCTAAACGGGGTCCGACAGGTCACCATTGATCTCCGAAGCCACGTCCCGTCCTACTTACAGATCGACGGATGCCGTGCAATAATTATATACGACGGCCAGCCTCGGACCTGTTCCGGGTGCGGCAAAGAAGGCCACCTTAGATCCGAATGCCTACAACGGCGTATTACGCAACTTCCAGCTGCCGAAGAACCACCCACGTCGCAACCTACGGTGCTACCGGTGACCTATGCCGCTGCTCTAGCTTCTCCTACCACTTTGCAACGTCACCCGGTCACCATAAACGACGCCACCAACGAGCCCGGCCAGACACCGACGGAGAGAGCCTCGGACGACCCACCGCCTCGGTCGGCCATCGACGCCGCTCCGAAGATGCCCGCGCAACCAGACGCTGATGCTGACCTCAGAAACACGATGGAGATCGACTCGCTCATCGTTCCTACAGCGGCCTTTCTGCCAGAACGACGCGACTCCCTTCTGTCGTCGGACACGGAGGATCGCACAAGGAAACAACGTTCCCCGAGACGTCGCAAGCGAAGAAGTCGCACCGTTTTCGGCCAAGAGGAGACGTTACAAGTCGAGGAGACCGTAACTGTCGACCAGCACGAGGCCTCAGAACCCGCTACTGCTGACGAAGACGTTATGAGCGCGGATACATCTATCGGTGTGCCTGCGCTGACGCTGAACTCAATCATGAACGTATCACAGGCGACACAACACCACGCACAATTACAACATCTTCTGCAGACAACATGGATGATACACCAGTTTCCGCTTCCACGGCGTGGCACGAGGAGGAGGTCAAGGAGCAGGAGCCGTTACGGGACCCTGCGCCGTCACGATCGCACCACTAATCGTACTCTCCCCAGACTCCCCTGCGGGCCAGCGGGATAACGTTCCGCTGCGACGCCCACACCCTTGCGCGGACGTTGGAGTGGACCAGCCTCCAGCACTCCGACACCAGGCCTACCGGATATCAACCATCAACACCAAAAACATCCGTTCCAGGGTGAAAATCCGCCTTATGCTGGAGATGTTCTGGGCTTCGGATATTGATTTCGCCCTTCTGCAGGAAGTTCACTTGGCTAGTCTCCCGGATATCAATGGCTATACCGCCCACGCCTCCGGGAGTGATCCTATGGGCCGTGGGGTGGCCATCTACGTCCGCCACGGGATTTCTGTGACCGATGTCGCCTTCCTTCCATCAGCTCGGGGCATGGCACTCACTGCCATGGGGACACGCATCATTAATGTCTGTGCTCCCATAGGCACCGACCGACGACATGAAAGAGCCCAGTTTTATTCCGAGGAAATCGCGCCCCTGTTTTTAGGGCGTTATGACCATTGCCTACTAGGAGGTGATTTTAACTGCGTTCTGCATCCTAAAGATCAGATTCCCCACTATACTACATGCCAGGAGCTACGTATAGTGGTGCGAGACCTCCTGCTTCACGATACCTGGGAAGTTCAACACGGCGACCTTTCTGTCCATACCGTTCTTACAAGTCATTCCGCAAGCCGACTAGACAGGATATATCTCACAAACTCTTAGATCTGCGATACGGGGCGCCGAACGCTGGCCGCTGGCCTTTTCCGACCATTGCGCTTACATCTGTACGGTCCTCCTTCCGCCGCAATCAGTATGGCGCAGCCGTGCGCCATGGAAACTCAATACCTCACACTTGCATGACTTGGAGTGTCGCCAACAAGTCACTGAAACGTGGACAGCCTGCGAACGACGCCTTCCCCGCTACCACTCGACATTGACATGGTGGTTGGACTGCGCCAAGCCGGCGATCCGGAGGACACTGATGAGATACGGGAAGGACATGACCGACTCGCATCGCACCACTGTTGACTTCTATTACGCGATTCTCCGAGATCTGGATGCTCAACCGCCAACCCCGGACAACCAGTTGGAACGGCAAAGAACTAAGGCGAAGATAATTGCGCTGGCACGCCGGAAACTGCAAGGGGTCGTGATACGGACGCGGCGCTACGATCACGCGGATTTAGAAATTCCATCCATGCATGATATAGTGTCCGACAAACGAAGGCGTCGTCGGCAGATCATCAGCACTCTGACCACGCCTCATGGAACGCAGGTGACCACTCAGAATGACATCGTCCACGCATTCGTCGAGCACTACCGTCGTACTTATAGTGATGAAGACGCTGAAACTGCAGCAGACGACACCATTTTGCGTTACGTCACGCGCACCCTCCCCTACACGGAGGCGGATGCTTTGACAGTGGCGGTCACGCTAGACGAAGTCAACAACGCAATCGCCAAGGGTGCAGTCAACAGATCGCCCGGCATTGACGGCTTACCGATTGAGTTTTACCGTACCTTTCGGGACCTCTTGGCACCACGGTGGACGACTGAGTATCAAGAACTGATGACATCTGACCAAGCAATCCCACCCGCCTTTGCTGAGGGCATCATTCTACCAGTCCACAAACCAGCCCGTGGTTCGTTGGTCACGAGTTACAGACCGCTCACCCTACTCAATGCCGATTACAAGATTTTCGCGCGCTTACTGGCAATGCGGCTCCGAACTACACTCCCTCATATCCTCCCGCCAGAGCAAACGACGCCTGGCGGACAGGTTAACATACAGACTGCCACAGGGAATGCCGCGACTTAATTGCGATAGCGGCGGCCTGCAGACTCCGGGCAGCGAACGTCGCTATAGACTTCGACAGCGCCTTCGATAAAGTGCGTCATCGTTTCTGTTTTCGGTGGCAGCCCGAATGGGCATCCCCCCTCCGTTTCTCGACGTCATCCGGCGTCTTTACGACAGTGCCAGTTCACGTGTCCAAGTCAATGGACGTTTAGCAGGACCGGTACCTATCTGCCGTTCGATACGGCAGGGGTGCCCCCTCTCTACCCTCCTGTATGCCATTGCCCTTGAGCCCCTTATTGGTGGCTTGACGACCAAACTCTCTGGCCTCACCCTACGCCAACACACTTTTCGCTGACGGGCTTATGCTGATGACCTCCTCGTCCTCATTCGCTCCGGCTCTGAGATTCGGGAAGTCCTCGAATTGATTACCCGTTATGGGGCTGCCGCTGGCAGTGCCATCAATGTCGCCAAATCTTCTGCAATGCACATTGGACGAGGCCTCCAGGAGGGTGAAGTGGCACCCCTGCCGCTTGTGCGGACTTTCCGGTACCTGGGCATTACCTTTACCCCCACGGTCACACGCACAGCGGCAAAGGATTTCCGTCGCCTGTTACACGTCATCTGCAACGACGTCCGCCAGAACCTATTGCGCCGCCAGGACACACTTCAACGGGTTGAGTTTATTAATCTTTATGTGGCATCAAAATTGGTTCACATCGCGCAAGTTCTCCCTCTGCCAATTGGGCGCAACCTTCAGGCGGCTTTTGGCTATTATCTCACGGCTAGTTCAATGTTTAAAGTCCGTTATGAGACACTTACCCTGCCCTCACGGTATGGTGGCATCGGGCTCGTCAATGTCCGTATGCGAGCTGCAGCCTTGTACATGAGTACCATGAGAAAACAGTGGATGGGCCAGGGTAAATCTCTAAATGGTTCAAATGGCTCTGAGCACTATGGGACTTAACATCTATGGTCATCAGTCCCCTAGAACTTACAACTACTTAAACCTAACTAACCTAAGGACAGCAAACAACACCCAGCCATCACGAGGCAGAGAAAATCCCAGACCCCACCGGGAATCGAACCCGGGAACCCGGGCGTGGGAAGCGAGAACGCTACCGCACGACCACAAGATGCGGGCTGGTACATCTCTAACACGCAGCTTGCTTGAGGTCCTCCTACCTGCTTCCACCTCACCATCGGTGTCTGTTGGCCATATCGTGCCTTATTTGTCCCATATTTCGACCTTTTTCGTCGACTACAGTTACATACATACCAGTCTCCCAGATACACGCCCACCTAGGACTAAGGATTTTTACTGCCTGTTGCTGCGCTGTGTTCCCCGGAATGTGATGGAGACCAAACATCCCTCCATCCAGTGGCCCATAGTGTGGACAACCGTCCACCAGCCCTTCCTCCCTACGAACGTCCGGGCACTGTGGTATCACATAGTCAACAGGAAATTTGCCACGAAGCAGCGCCTGCACAACATTGGCTTGTCAGAATCCCCTCTTTGTCTCCTTTGCCAGCAACTGGACACTGATGAACACCGTCTGACATGCGCCTCATCGCAAGATGTATGGCGCTTCGTGCAGTAAATTATTGCCTGCTATCTCCGGGTGCCACCAGACACAATCGAACCTCGAATGTTTCTATACCCGGAGAACCGACATTTTCCCGCCGCCAAATGTCATGCTATTACGTGGGTCAAAGTGTGGGCGGTCGCTTATCTCTTTCATGAGGGACCTAAATCCCGCCTCGACTTCTGGACCTATTTACGAACAGCCCATGCAGCTCTCGAAAACACGCCACGTTACCGAACATTATTTGCTAACTATCTTGGAGCGGTCTTTGTTGGACCTCCACTGAGTTGGGGGGTGCCTGGCTCAGAGGGCACCCACCCCTCCTCCCCCGGCGGTGTCTGAGTTTCAACCGCCTACGACATATTCTACTTCTGACCTCCGCGGATGGGAGAGCGCGTCGCAGATTGCGCGGATTTTATTTCTTTTTGCTTTTCCTTTTTCCTTTCTTTTTCTTTAACCAGAATTTATATTTCTTTTCTCTTACGCATATGTGTTCCCATAATTTCATGATATTAGTGAATCTTGCAAAAACACACGCATATAAACAAATAACAACGCCTTCCACTACTGTTGATTACTGTGTCTCCCACTTCCCTAAGCACCACAGGCTCGGTGGTGGTGAGGGGGACACTGTTGCCAGGCCTCAGGTTTCGACCCCTGCCCACATTGCCCTCCCCCGAGCCCCCACCGGTCCACAACATAAAAAAAAGAAAAAAAAGAAAATAAATAAAAAAAAGATTGTTAGAGCGTCTTCCATGTAAGCAGGAGATCCCGGGTTCGAGTCCCGGTCGGGGCACACATTTTCAACATGTCCCCAATGAAGTATATCAACGCCTGTTTGCAGCTAGGGTGTCTATTTAATTATCAATTAAATATCATGAACACAAATGGAAAATCTATGGTGATCTAAAAGTCATTGCCATACTCTTAGGAACGCAACTGGGTTACACAAAGCATTGCTGCTTCTTATGTATGTGGGACAGTAGAGATAGGAAACTGCATTATATTAAAGAAGACTGGCCTGTAAGAAATATTCACCCTAGCGAGAAAAATGTCGTTGCCAAGCCTCTTCTGGACCCAAAAGACGTTCTTCTTCCACCCCTGCATATCAAGCTGGGTTTGATGAAAAACTTTGTCAAAGCTATCAGCCGAGAAGGATGGGCCTTTAAGCACATAAGACAGCAATTTTCGAAATTAAGTGATGCAAAAGTTAAGGAAGGCATTTTTGTCGGACGACAAATAAGAGAACTTGTAAAGGATCCTGCATTTGACCAAGTTTTGGAGGGGAAAGAAAAGGAAGCTTGAGAAGCCTTCAAGGGTATTGTTCATAGATTTTTAGGCAACAAAAGAGATGACAACTACAAGCATTTGGTGACAGTGCTCCTGCAAAAATACCGTAAGCTTGGATGCAACATGTCCCATAAGATCCATTTTCTCCACTCCCACCTAGACTTTTTCCCTCCTAGTTGTGGAGCTGTTAGTGATGAACATGGTGAGAGATTCCGTCAGGACATTTTGGTTATGGAACAAAGATATCAGGGCCGTTGATGAAAGTCATCCGCCAGCGTGTGTATTGCCAACAGTAAAATTCTGAGGCGGTGGTGTTGTGGGGCGGTCGTGTTTTCATGGAGGGGGCTTGCACCGATTGATGTTTTGCTTGGCACTATCACAGCACAGGCCTACACTAATGTTTTAACCACCTTCCTGCTTCCCAATGTGGAAGAGCAATTCGGGGATGGCGATTGCATCTTTAAACAGGATCGAGCACCTGTTCATAACGCACTGCCTGTGGCGGAGTGGTTACACAACAATAACATCCCTGTAATAGACTGGCCTGCACAGAGTGCAGACCTGAATGCTATGAAACACCTTTGAGATGTTTTGGAACGCCGACTTCGTGCCAGGCCTCACCGACCTTTCCTTAGTGCAGCACTCCGTGAAGAATGCGCTACGATTTCCCAATAACCCTTCCAGCACCTGATGGGACATATGCCTCCCAGAGTGGAAGCTATCACCAAGGCTAAGGGTGGACCAACACCATATTGAATTCCAGCATTACCGATGGAAGGCGCCACGAACTTGTAAGTCATTTTCAGACAGGTGTCCGGATACTTTTGATCACTATAGTAACGTTATCGTGAATGGAACCGTTTGCCACAGTTAGTAAAAAGCTGTTAATGTTGTGTTGAGAAGTGGTTCGCTTGCATTTTCTCTAGCGATGTCTTTTGTGAAGTAAACTCTCTGTTCATTCTCCAAATGTACTGCTAGATGTTGCACATTTGGTTCGCGTTCGTGTATGGATAAAGCGAAAATCCGCGTCGTTAGTGTTGATGTATCTTCCTATTTTCTACATGAGGACTCGTCGTGTCTGTCTACTTGATCACGGTCTCACTGTTTGAAATACTACCATGTCACTACCATTGCTCACATAATTATAGAGGTATTTGATAGATTTCACTGAATCGCAGTGTTCTACGTTTATGTGTGCTTGGAACATTCCGAAAATTTTAGAAAGTAGTTTGTTATATGGTACTATTAGTAGGAAGGTGGGTTTTCTACTCCAGTTTTGATATCAAATTAATATGTTCTTTAGTTAAATTGATCAATTAATTATCCCCACTCTCGCCCCACGCCAATCCCACCCCACCCCCATTCCCACCATGCAGATGACATCATGTGTTTTCCTCAGCTGGCACGTGGATCCCTGCCCCCTGCCCCTCCCCATCCCACACCATCGCCCAACCAACCTCATTAGGGGAATTTCGAATTTTGTGCTGACGTCCCACCCCGCTCCCCAACCGGGAACTGGCAAGAAGTTAAAAATGTCAGTGCCCTTTCCTGAACTCGAAGCTTGGTCCTTCTGGATGGGAAGCCCAAGTGCACCCTCTAACCCATGGAAACTGTCCAGATGCAGGAGAAAATGGTTAGGTTAGTGTACTTTACTTATTTTGGTTGGGAAACAGAAGTAAGGATCAGTCCTAATAGTGTAATTAATCATAAAGATCGGTTCTAATTACACAACTACATGCATAGCGCTACACAAGTAGTGCCTAAAATTGTAGTACAGCTCAAAAATTGACGTTACCGTATAACACCACACAATACCACACGAATCTAGTGGCAAATGTACTGAAACCCTACGCTGCACCTACAAGCTGCTTGGAAAAAACGATGGAGTGGGAGGTACTATGTTTATTTTTTGGGTGAGGTGAACGCTCAACTGATGAGATGCTCGTGTTGGAGAGAGAAGAGTTTCATAAGTCTATTACCTGTAAGCATATGGCTTAAGACTGTCTATCGCTGTTTGACATTGGAGCACACTACAGATTCCAGCTTGAGATCAACCTGCAACCCAGGTAATCGAAGCTAATACATCCTACCACAAGTGATGGAAAATGCTTCATAGTTCTAATTACACATCTAAATTGTGATAAAAAACCAGCACTCGTAATCAATGGGTCAGAATGCAATACATGTACTGGGGAAAACCGTCACCCCAAAAGATTGCAACAGGAGAGAGGGGCGGCAGTTGAATGTGGGTTCTCGTCTATGTACGGCCAGTACCTACTGAAATTATGGCACTTCTACCTCCCTCCATCCCTCTCCGTCCTTTCTTCCCTCCCTTCACCTACAGTGGGGCCGCAGCTTTTTTAAACAGTCAACTGCTAGTGCGCTGTATAGTTTTTCTGTGGCCTACCGCCAGCAATGTGTTTTACCATTGCTGACTGCTCCTGGCAAGCCTTGAAACGAGGGTTCAAGCATAAGCCCTTGGCCGACACAAGAGGATCTAAAGCCAGTTAAACAACATGAGATAAATGAGGTCTGCCCCAAGAGCACCTTGTTTGTTTTTCCAAAATGTAGCGGCACCGCCCCATCCCTGGTCGGTGACCTCACACACCCGGGACCATCCCCCACACTGCTCCCAAAAGCGTCCGCCATTCTGCGATGGAGCACACTTGTAAAAGCATCTCTTATTATGAAGCACATGTTAAGAAAGAAAACTCAGTCGAGAAAACTCAATCGCCATGACAATAAATGTCCTCTTTCCACGAAAATAGGCGCAGTCCATTTTCTTTTAGTTTTATGTTTGATTGCAGGATACGATACGCATCTCATTATTTTGCGACATCTAACGAAGTGAAAAAAGCCACAGCGCCGCCGCCGATTACAGATGACCAGCCTGCAGAGGCCTGTACATGTCCACCTTGCGTAAAATTGGGGAAAAAAGCTTCGACCATTTTGCTGCGAAAACTGCCGATCGCCACAGAATGTCCTCGGTATTTCTAAACCGTCATCAGAGTAAAGAAGAGGCGAGAACTTAACCTCTGAAGAAGAAATATCTATGTTAAGCAGTGTCTTTCAGCTTGATGGACAAATTACACAACCTGAGAACATCTCTCGCATTCATATGTGTCTATAAATAAACATGTGAAATAACATTACAGAATACACCCTTTCACGCCATTTGCTCATATGTCGGAAAAAACAAAATCATTTTACACTGCTGCATACTGAAGGTATTGTCTTATTGGAAAATTTTCATGCGTGCACTCACGTTGACATGCAGGGATCAACTGAGCTAGCGCACCGGGAACCACGGAAACGATCATTTTTCGTCGACAGCGATAAGACGCTTGGAAGAGAATGTTAAACGAGAATGACCACCAAATGTAGGGAAATAAATTTATATATGACGGATCACAAGCCCAGGTGTGACCCCAAAGTTATCGGCATAATTTTTTATAAAGTGTCCTTAGCTAAAGACGGTTGTGTTATCGGCTGGGGTGACTGCAGTATACAACTACAGAGTGGACCACGTGTTCGAGCCTGTGCAGTACTTTTAGCGTGTTTTAAACCCTAACAAACATTATTTACAATGACAATGTCAATTTTTCGGTGTCATTTAACAAACAGTTGCTGTATGGCGACACCCTACTGTATGTCTATTGAGGTAATAGTGATACATGCGAGTTAATTCCTGTCCTTGACACTTTCCTTGAAAAAGAGAACTATCTATCTCTAAACTAACATGGATCTGCGTTAAAGAACTATACGAAGTAGATGGGGTGATCAGTTGAGAGAGAGCGAGGGAGATGTTCCGGTCATTTATCATGCATTTAACCATTTGTTCCGTTGTTCGTCAGTTTTGTGGTATGAGATGTGATCGACTCTTATACAACTGCGCGTTCTGTATGCGACTTTGAACGCTGTCTATGTGTGATCGCTAACAGCAAACCTCTCCAAACCACAGTCATAAGAGAACTTCCAACTCATGTGTTATGAAACACGTACATCGATGGAAAATCTGTTTCGGTGCCCTCCTCTAGATGAACGAGGGTGTATCCAAATTAAACCATTTCTCTGCCACATCTTGGACATAAATCGAGTTTTCAGTTTCGTATGGGTTCGAAACGACTGTTATTATACTTTTCAAGTTCGCCCTAACCTAAAGGCATGGAAGTGGATCATTGGGGAGAGAGCAAGTCTTTGGATTTGTTGGTAGGTTAGTATATAAGAAGCGCAGATCTTTCCATGAAAAATCTAACAATACATGGGTATGTCAGCAACATGACCATCTACATGTGAAAAACTATGGAAAAAATATGGAAGATGACATAAAATCCGTAAAATTGGAGGAAAGTCTGATATAATCAAGAAAAATTGAGGTGAGATCCCTAAAAATTGAGGGAAACACCATTAAATATGTAAAACGCCAAAATCTAGTAAAATTACAGAAATTGACAGAGAATACCTAAAGTTAGAGACAGATACCATGAAAAGAGTGTAGGACAGACCGTCAGTGACAGAGCACCTCGTGTTCCCGCTGCTAAGAAGGCGAGTACACCGTTCGTTTCTTGTATATTTTTACGAGCTTCCAGCAGGAGCGAATTATTTATTTACAGATATCTGTGTAGTTACTAGCTTATTTTTGTAATTTTTTGTGTGTTTGAGTGATTACCACGTGCTTTTATTTTAATAACAGTATAGTGTACCATACAGACGTTGCTATCGACCCTTATATCGACCTTCAGATCGTACAGGCTTTTGTTTGTTTTCGTTAGTGTAGCTCAGTCTCGTTTAGACCGTTAGTGAGAGAGCACCTCGAATTCCTGCTGCTAATAAGCTAAGTACACTGCCCGTTTGTTGTATATTTTAACAAGCTTCAAACGGGAGCAACTGCAGTAATGGATAGGAACTGTGATTGCTGTGTACAGATGCGAGCTGTGTTGGCGGCCCTTCGCTCGCAGCTCCAGGCTGCATTGGCTTCTGTCACACACCTTGAGGGTGCATCACTGTAGGGGGTTGGACGTGGGGATGTGAGAGACATCGAGCGCATCCCAAGTGTCCCCCGTTCGGTCCACTGCTCTGGCTGCCCCAGGTACTGCCTGCACTGAGGTTGATCTCTCACCTATGGTCGAATGGCAGATCATTCCAAAGTCGGGCAGGCAGCGAAAAACTTGGTGCCTATCGTAGGGCCTCCCCAGTTCGTCTGACGAACAGGTTTAGGGCGTTTTCTGTGGATACGATGTCTCTGAACTGGATGCAGTCGTCCAACTTGTTCCAGAGGAAGCTTCTCGGCCCGCAAGGTTTGGGCGTTCACAGAGGGTGGGTTTTCTGATAGATGGGAGCTCCAACGTTAGGCGCGTAATGGGGACCCTTAGGAACATGGCTAACAAGGAGGGGGAGGAAGCCAGTGTGCACTCTGTGTGCATGCTGGGGGGAGTCATTCCTGATTTGTAAAGGCTGCTTCCGGATGCCATGAAGAGTACAGAGTGCAGCCAACTGCAGGTGGTGGCTCATGTCGGTACCAATAACATGTCGCTTCGGACCGAAGGAGATTCTCTCTGGTTTTGGGCGGCTAGCGGAAATGGTAAAGAGTGCCAGTCTTGCTTGCGAGATTAAGGTGGAGCTCACCATCTGCAGCATCGTCGATAGAAGCGACTGTGGTCCTTTGGTGCAGAGCCGAATGGAGCGTCTTAATCAGAGGCTCAGGCGGTTTTGTGACTGTGTAGGCTGCAGACTGGGTTTCCCGGTTCCGCTTAATAGGTCTGACGTCCACTACAAACAGGAAGCTGCCACACAGGAAAGGGGGGGTGGGGGTGGGGGGGTTGTGTAGAAGAGACTGGGCGGTTTTTTTAGGTGAGAGGGACTCAGGGAACCACAGAAAGGGCGTCCGTCTAAAAGGGGGCAGGTAAAACACAGTAAGTTAGTTGTACAAACGATCGGTATTGTAGTTGTGAATTGTCGTAGCTGTGTTGGGAAAGAACCAGAGCTCCAAGCCCTAAAAGAAAGCACTGAAGCTCAAATAGTTATAGGTACAGAAAGCTGGATAAAGCCGGAAATAAGTTCAGCAGAAATTTTTTCTAACGATCTAACAGTGTTCAGAAAGGATAGATTAAATACAATTGGTGTCGGAGTTTTTATTGATGTCAGAAGTATTTTATCTTGCAGTGAAATTGAAGTAGATAGTTCCTGGGAAATGGTATGTGAAGACGTTATACTTGACAATCGGACTAAACTATTAATTGGGTCGTTTTACCTACCCCACGACTCAGAAGATATAGTTGCTGAACAGTTCAAAGTAACCTTGAGTCTCATTTCAAATAGGTACCCCACTCATACAATTATAGTCGGTGGTGGCTTTAATCTACCCTTGATATGCTGGAAAAATTATACGTTTAAAGCCGGCAGCAGGCATGAAACGTCAACCGAAATTGTACTGAATGCTTTCTCAGAAAATGATTTTGAACAATTAGTTCATGAGCCCACTCGAAGCGTCAATGGTTGCGAAAGCATACTTGGCCTCTTAGCAACAAATAATCCTGGACAAATAGGGAGTATCGTGACGAATACAGGGATTAGCGCTCACAAGTCAGTAGCTGCTAGGCTGAATACCGTAACTCATACAACCATCAAAAAGAAACGCAAAGTATATCTTTTTAAAAAAAGCTTATAAAAATGCTCTTACCGCCTTTTTAAGAGACAGTCTGCACTCCTTCCGATTTGATCATGTAGGTGTAGAAAAGTTCTGGAATGATTTCAGAGAGATAGTATCGACAGCAATTGAGAGGTATCTACCACATAAATTAATAAGTGATGGTACTGATCCGCCATGGTACACAAAACGGGTCAGATCGCTGTTGCAGAAGCAGCGAAAAAAGCATGCCAAATTTAAAAGAATCCCCAAGACTGGCAAAGTTTTCTCCTATGATGAACGGCGCTGTGTGATCTCTTGTAAGTCAAGTTTTCGTCATGGTTATACGTTATGAATAATAATGGTTGCTGTATACTACTGTCAGGTACATCAGTACATCATCATTGTGCTGCTGCAAAGTGGGTGTGTCAAATAATAAATTTTGATTGAAATTCCCCCCCCCCCCCCCCCCCCGATCTTCCACAGTCACAACCTGGGCCACAGTAGTGACTGTTTCTAGTTTGACGTTATCACATTTGTAGTGGGTGCATGGACAGACGAAGGTGGAGTATCACTAGTTACTTCGATAATACTTACATTAGGTTATTGTTTATGCCAGTCTCCAAACTGTGGCGGTCGCTGCGTTTGTATGTTTTGACTGACCTGCTGGTTCATGGATGCATGCCAGTTTTGAGTTTGCATTTGCGGTGGCGGCAATTGCCTCCGGCCCGTGTTATTTTTTTGTTGCGGTGGTGACGCAGTTCAAATGGTTCAAATGGCTCTCAGCACTATGGGACTCAACTTCTAAGGTCATTAGTCCCCTAGAACTTAGAACTACTTAAACCTAACTAACCTAAGGACATCACAAACATCCATGCCCGAGGCAGGATTCGAACCTGCGACCGTAGCGGTCTTGTGGTTCCAGACTGCAGCGCCTTTAACCGCACGGCCACTTCGGCCGGCCCCGGTGACGCAGTGTTTTCATACTGACCAGCGTATTTATTGTTACTCCTTCTCTGTTGCTGGTTTGTTGAGGATTGATATATGGTTCAAATGGCTCTGAGTACTATGCGACTTAACTTCTGAGGTCATCAGTCGCCTAGAACTTAGACCTAATTAAACCTAACTAACCTAAGGAGATAACACACATCCGTGCCCGAAGCAGGATTCGAACCTGCGACCGTAGCGGTCGCTCGGTTCCAAACTGTAGCGCCTAGAACCGCATGGCCACTCCGACCGGCTGGGGATTGATAGTTATTTTTGTTTTTCTTAAAGTTTTTGTCACCATTCTGATAATTATTATTACCGTTCTAATTGTTGTCGTTATTGTTGCGCCATATCATATTTGGATAAGAAGTGTTATAATTGCTGTCCGTGCTGTGTTGAGCATGTTGGTTCTGAAACTTCCTGGCAGATTAAAACTGTGTGCCGGACCGAGACACGAACTCGGGACCTTTGTCTTTCGCTGGCAGCCTGCAGAAGTAAAGCTGTGATGACGGGGCGTGAGTCGTGCTTGGGTAGCTGAGTTGGCGAGCACTTGCCCGCGAAAGGCAAAGGTCACAAGTTCCAGTCTCGGTCCGGCACACAGTTTTAATCTTCCAGGAAGTTTCATATCAGCGCACACTCCGCGGCAGAGTGAAAATCTCATTCTGGAAACATCCCCCAGACTGTGGCTAAGCCATGTCTCCGCATATCCTTTCTTTCAGGAGTGCTAGTTCTGCAAGGTTCGCAGGAGAGCTTCTGTAAAGTTTGAAAGGTAGGAGGCGAGGTACTGGCAGAAGTAAAGCTGTGAGGACGGGGCGTGAGTCGTGCTTGGGTACCTGAGTTGGTTGAGCACTTGCCCGCGAAAGGCAAAGGTCCCGAGTTCGAGTCTCGGTCCGGCACACTGTTTTAATCTGCCAGGAAGTTTCATATCAGCGCACACTCCGCTGCAGAGTGAAAATCTCATTCTGGCATGTTGGTTCTGTTGTGAATATAGATTTACCATGTGAAGCGGTTGATTCTGTTGGCTTGCGTGTGCGACAGCAGCCGGTGCGTCGGGATTGCATGGCGCTGGTGTAAATATTGTAACAATTGTTTTGTTGTACGGAGCGCTGGTCCTCGTAAAGCATATCAACAGAATCGAGCACTGTGAGAAAATGCTCTGCGTCGTTGTCTTGGATGTGCAGATGTTTTTTTATTATTTTTTTAATTTTTTTATATTAAACGGCAGTCTTGCCTTCAGTGCGCGGAGGATGTCGCGCGTTGCAACCGGCTGGCCAAAGAAATGTCCGATATTGAAATATTTCTCAAAATACTGGCACAAATTGCCGTGCATAGGATTGATGGTTCAGGATCCACAATCTGCCTTCGTAGTCGTTCCTGTACAGATAGTGACGAAAATTTAGATATAAAGGTTCTCTCAAATTGTTCATACGTGACGCATCTGTCGGCTTCATTATACGCCCATACAGCTGCGTCGTCCTGGATGTAACCGACAACATAAGATATCCTCTTATGGTCACTCCACGTACGAGAAAGTGCATTTCTGAAGGCTTTAAAAAAGATGACGGGATGCACGGCTCTTTTTCCTTGTATTAATGGCTGAAATTGTCCATGTTTACGAGGCTGTCCTCTTCCTTGCCATTATAGTAATGTTTAGTTTCAGAATGATTACTGTAAGGTTCAACTGGCGAATGGCAAGGAAAATGTTGTTGATAATTATCACGACTGCAATGCATTGAGTCATGTCGAAGTGCGTACTGTTGTTGTTGTACGTAGTTCAAAAATGGCTCTGAGCACTATGGGACTTAACTTCTGAGGCCATCAGTCCCCTAGAACTTAGAACTACTTAAACCTAACTAACCTAAGGACGTCACACACATCCATGCCCGAGGCAGTATCCGAACCTGCGACCGTACAGGTCGTGCGGTTCCAGACTGTAGCACCTAGAACCGCTCGGCCACCAAGGCCGGCGAGTACGTAGTGTGCGGTGTGTATGTGTCATAAATGTACTTGTATTCATTCCCAAGTTGTTTGTTTTGGTTGCTATTACCGTCATTGCACACTGGTTGTACGTAATTGTCAAATATTTCGACTGCGCAGCGGCAGATTGTGCTGCTTGACTGTTTACGTGTTTGTTGTTATTTATAAATTCCGCGTCAGTGTCGTGCACAACAGCAGGCAGTTTTTCTTGCAAGTTCTCGTCAGAATATTTGTCTTTTTGCTCTATCCAACTGTGAAATTCTCTATTGATGCAAGAGAAATAGTTGTCAGTGCGTAGTCTTACTTTATAAGAAAGCTGTTTATCAATTGTGTCAGCCTTGTTTTCGACATCGGCAATACGCATTTTTATATCATCACGCACTGCCGGATAAAATTTAATCTGAGTAACTACAGAATCGCATGTTTTACAGTTTACTTGTGCTTGGATATTTGTCACATCTTTATTTGTGTTTCCTCGTTGTAATGAAAGCTCTGAAAATTTCGCAATGAGGTCGGACACTTGTCCAGGCAGTCTATTACTTATCTCCTCAACAAGGCTACACATAGTGTCGTTTGACATTTTAAGTGCAGCTGAATCTGATTTATCATGTCGTGTTTTCATCTCGCCGTGAGCTGTTTTCAAATTGACGCGTCCTGTTTATGTTGTAGGATTTGATTCTGAATGGATTCCATCTGATTTTAGTTGTCAGTCATCATGTGTTTTCGTTCGTTCATCTGTTTCTTAATAGCATCGAACATACTGGCAATAGTAGTGATGGGCATCGGTTCCGCCCCCGCTACGTCGTTAGACATGACGTCAGGCACCAAAATGAGTTCGGAACTAGATTTAGGCATATTACTGGTGGAAGGTCTATTTTCTAAATTTAAGTCACCAGGACAGTCAATAATACACTGCCGTTTGTGAAAACTGCAACACCGAGAAGGAATTACCCGAATAGCGCCACTCTTGGTGGAAGTGAAGACGGGTGCGCAAGCAATGCGTGATACGTTTTGCAGCGAGATGGGGTACACGTAGGCCGAGCAGAGCCTCTGGTGTCGGTCCGACAGGGTCGGTGTTGTGCCTTGTGTAGTCGGTGCAGAGCTGTCACACAAGGTGGAAACAATGGAGTGAGTCCCAGTATGCCTCGTCGACGTCAAAGGGAGCCGTATTGGCATGTGAGCGAGTTCGAACGAGGCAGAATGATGGGTCTTCGGGAAACGGGGTTGTCATACCGTGACGTTTCGGCTCGCATAGGGCAACCTGCTACGACAGAGATGCGTGTGTGGAAGCAGTGGATAGAGGAAGGTCGCACGCAGCGACGAGCGGGAACTGGACCACGGAACATGACCACAGCACGGGATGACAGTCATCTTGTTCGCATGGCCATTACGGACCGTGAGCGTCAAACACAGTGTTGGCTCGTCGTTGGAGCACTGCAACAGATGTGAACTTGTCTGCATCGACAGTTCGTCACCGTCTGCTGCAGGTTGGACTGGTTGCACGCATGCCATTACGTCGGCTTCCATTGTCCAAAAAACACAAGCTCCTCCGACTGCAATGGGCACGTGAACACCATCACTGAGGTGCTGAGTGGCAACATGTAACCTTTTCGGACGATTCCCGCTTCAGTGTGTCCTACAGTGATGGCCGCAAACGTGTCCGGAGATACCGTGATGAGCGCAACCTGCCGGCCGCGGTGGTCTAGCGGTTCTAGGCGCTCAGTCCGGAGCCGCGCGACAGCTACGGTCGCAGGTTCGAATCCTGCCTCGGGCATGGATGTGTGTGATGTCCTTAGGTTAGTTAGGTTTAAGTAGTTCTAAGTTCTAGGGGACTGATGACCACAGATGTTAAGTCCCTTAGTGCTCAGAGCCATTTGAACCATTGTTTTGAGCGCAACCTGGAGGGCTGCATTCTGGAGCGGCATAGCAGACAAACACCATGTGTGATGGTTTGGGGCGCCATTGGTTACAACAACCGATCTGTCTCGTACGTATTGCGGGGACTTCGAACAGCAACCGGTACCTAACGGAGGTTGTGAGACTGAGGTACTCTCCCTTCTTCAGGCATCTCCACAGGCCACATTTCAACAGGACAATGCCCGGTCACATATTACGACGAATGTACAGGACTTCTTCGAAGAACGACGGGTACTATTGCTTCCCTGGCCTGCACGTTCAACAGACATGTCGCCCATCGAACATGTCTGGGATACGGCTGGTCGTCACCTGGTGCGTCACGATCCTCCAATAACTGGTGTCACGGATTTGTGGGCTCGTTCCTCAGGAACGTATTCAGAACCTTGTTGATTCAATGCCACTGAGTATAGCAGCTCTAATTGCAGTGCACGGTGGTCACACGATATACTGAATAGTAGGGCTCAAAGGACATGTACAGATTAGAAAATGTAATCATTTGTTACTTATCATGTACATAACCTGTTGTATTATATAAATTGAATTCATGCGTTTACTTCTTGGTGTTGCAATTTCCGCAAACGGTAGTCTACGTCGCTCGTTAGTATTCTAGTCAACTGTAACGTCACTTTCATTATTTAATGGCATGTCGGAGTCGGATTGTGTCTGTGTTTGCAGTCTCTGTTTCTCCATTTTTTCTAATTAGTTTCTGGTCAATACCATGCCACGCGTAATGTATGACACAATAAAAATTTAAACTCGTATGTGTAATCAAAATAAATGTAAAAATTAATCTCGCTGTGCCAAGATTTTGAACAAGAAAAAATTGTAAATAATGGTTGAATTTTGAACACTAATGGCTGCACGCCATATTACGTCTCACATAACTAAGGTTGGCCATATTGTGAACTGATAAAACTGTATTGTTGCACTGTATGAATAATGAAAATAATTTTGTAACCCGCGATGTTCCTTAAAATCACTGCTAAGGAAACGGAAAATTGTAATAGATGTACCAAGCACGATAATACAAAGCGCTTGGACAACGTTGCTGATGCCTTATCTTGTATCCGCGACTGCTGCGTAATTTCAGATGTTGACATACTGTACAATCCAGTAATTCCTCTTACTTCAATGTATTCCAGTGGTCAACAATAGGGTCTCATATCCAGTTTGTGGTATCCAATAAACCTGTAACAAAAGGAAAACAACATAGTACGTATAACAATGCGTCCAGACACGAAGTCGCCAATTTAAAATAGCTTGTTCGTATCTGGATCGAGACAGTACAGTGAATTATCGTAATGAATATTAAATAGAGGTCAATTAAGTTTACGGATTTGTAAAATATGTTTCATACAAACTTTCGGCGCTTGAGCATGGCTTTTTCTGCTAAAGGTCCGTTCATTTTTTTTTACCGTGTTTCTTCTTTCTGTGTTTTCATTAAAATCGGATTTCATAATAAGACAGCACCCGAAGACGAAGGTGGATCGAGCTGGACGACTGTTTGCTTAAAAGTACGGGACCTTTTGCCATGCCAAGTCACCCAACAATCTTACAATGACCAAAGATACAAAATAAAACATACATAGGTTAGTAATAACAGTATATTCTGAAATAAAACGCAATTAAATTACGACACTTACCTTGAGGCTTGCATTATGCAATTACGAGTGCCGATTGGTTGCAACTCGTGAATGTATTGTTAATGACGGTGTGCCAAAATACGTCGATCTGGACAAGACTTAGAAAACAAAAGGTGCCTTTTATTCCGCCAATAATCTGACGATCAAAAATCTTCAAAATGTTTGCAGCGCGTGCATACAGTACTTATACTATAGCAATGGATCAAATTATTTCTTTATTTCATTACTTATAATTGCGTTTTCTGCTAATAAAAGCTCAACATGCAAATGTGCCTTTAAACAGTCCGGTCAGTGACGTGTCCGTTGGCTGTATTCAACATCGCGACGGCATCGTGGTGTCTCGTCCGTTTACAACAGCGAGGTGTAGGGAAGGGACGTCCAGACATAAGTATCTCTTATTTGTTCTACACAAGAACCTGATGTTATGAGTCTTGCGCTCCGTTTTCAAAGTTTTGGCCCTTTAATTCCTTTGTTGTAACTTCGCTCACATCCGTTTATTTGTTGTTTCCATTTCTGTGTTAGGTCTATGCTGCATCTCGCCTGCTCTCCCTATTCTTCATATTTACTTGCGACGGTAATACATTCCTACAACGTGACTCATCCTATAACCCGTGTATCATATTCCGTAGCCAGTGTGTAGTATGACAATTGCCAATTGACAGAAGGAGAACAGAGACGTATATGACCAGACGGAAATTTCATAATTTCGTGAAAAAAGGCAAAGCGATTTTTGAACAACCGATCTCCTGTTTTCGCTTTACAGTCCAACACCGTACCCACAGAACCATGATGCAATAGTTCTTGTAATATGCTCGATGTTGCACATGTTGACCTTCACTGTTCCTATTTTGGTTCTTTCTTCTCGTTTCGGTACTCCTTCTTCTGTTTTTATGCCTGATGTGTGTTTAGTTTACGACGGGCTGTCCACTGGGTCATTTTACCACTAAATCTGAGGGGGATGCGATGAGGAGTTTCCTCTGTTAGCTCCGACATAATGCGCTGCTCTGATCACGACTGACAGTTTCAGCATATGCAGGACATTACGCAAGTGCCGTTCGTGGTCACATGCAACAGCGCAATCTGGAGAATTGGCTAGCATCTGTACTTACTTTCAAGAAAGCACTTTCCGCGGTGTTTTTATATTTCTGCATTTTTGTGCAACAACTGTATGTTCAACTGTATGTGAAATCTTATGGGACTTAACTGCTATGGTCATCAGTCCCTAAGCTTACACACTACTTAACCTAAATTATCCTAAGGACAAACACACACACCCTTGCCCGAGGGAGGACTCGAACCTCCACCGGGGCAACAACTGTATGTTACTATACCGAGTGAAGCGTTGATATGTAAATGTTACTTTAAACCAAACACAAACGCACGCTACGGCCCGCGAGAAGTTCCCCGTGCCGGGGAAGGGAGCACCACATTCCGTACGCGACGGGATGGATGCGCCGCCTTGCTTACAACAGAGGGAGGGCGGATGCTGGGATGACAGCAACAGATGCGCCTACCCGGTCGTCGTACAGACTCACGGTTCCCGGTAGAGGTCCATCTCGGGCCCACGTATTGCTGTAAGGGCCTTTTTGCTCCACGTGCCCCGTCAGCCTGCACGTGCACTAAGGAGGGGGCGCGCCTCGCCGGCCGTGAGGACGGATAATGATATCCTGCCAGCGGCGGCCGTCGGGAGCGCTACAGATACACCTCAGGCCAGCGCAGCGCTTCGCGGAGCGCAGGCTGGCCCTGCCCCTGCTGGCGATACCATCGCGCGCTACCGGGAAACGCCGCGGTCAGCAGCTGCCGCGGGGACGCGTGGGAGGGGCCGCACTTCCGGTGGCAGCGCCTGTCGCCGTCCGTCTCCACCCACCCCGATTCGGATTAGATTGTATTGGAGATACTGGGCAATTCAGAACGACAACAAACGGTTGTAACTATTTACTGCCTGGCGGTACATCGATAAGAGTTACTCAAGACGTAAATGAAAGTTAAAAATTACGATCATTGCACAAGTGCAGTGAATCGAAATGAGCCGTGCTGCCGCTCGCGTTGGTTCTGTTTGTTGGTTTCCGTACTCTTTTGCAGGCCAGACGGTATCGTTTAGTTGGCACGGTTGCTGTTGTTTGTCTTCTCCTCGTGTTGACTGGCGCCACTCGGTTTCGCAAGCGTTGCCTGTCCGCTAGTCGCAGCAGCGGTGGTTATCGATATGTAGTAACTGTTGCCCTATCTTTGGGGCGGTGTCGTTGTTTCTCCGGGTCGTGTGAGTGGGACAGTTCAGTTGGGGACTCAAGAGGAGCCAGGTCTGCGCAGTGACGAAGCACACCGGGACTGCTGGCGGCACGCACGGACTGCCGGATGGAAGGGCTGTGGTCACGAGGGTGCACGACCTCGTCGTAAACCAGATCCTGCAGGCGTTAGGATGAGTGCAATTCAGTTCAAGTAGAGAAACCTCCACCACTGTGACATCTCGCGACTTGGATTGGTGTTGCTGCTCATAGTTGAAAGGTGGCTACACTGAGCCACAGCGCCAGAGATCGCTAGAGAGCATTGTTCCGCCGCCTCCACTGGCACAGTGTGTGTTGAGATGTCGTAGTAGTCAGTGCTTGTCGAGGACTGGTAGTAGTCAGTTCGTGTTGAGATGTGCTAGTAGGGAGTGCTTGCTGAGATGTGATACTGAAAAGTTCTTGTTGAGATGTGGTAATAGCGAGTCGGTGTGGAGATACATTGTAATTATGAGAGTGATTTTGGTCAATATATGAAGGTACGAAACTTGATTTATTTTTCATTATTTCCATGTTTTAAATAATGCGTCATTACAGGTTCAGTCAACAAAGCATCTGGCTTGTGTTCTTGGATTAGAGTGCAATTCTGGTTTTCTTGAGTAATTATGGTATTTCTATTTTCTTTAATTAATTCAGTATAAATGATATTTAAAATTTCTTGTGTTGTTGAAGAAGAACCGTGCCAGATGCGTACGTTGAGTCATACTTCCACACACAGAACAGTTACACTTGTGCTTTGGTTTCGTAGGTTTTATAGTTGCTGGGGACTTAATTAATTAATTGTGTTAATGAAAATTTCCATTTCATTCTTTGTTATTGTTCTATGCAGTCAGATAGCGTAATAATACTAGTCAGGGCCAACCGTTACGAGACTTCGTAACCGAACAGACAGCTACTAAAGCAAAAATTAAAATTATTTTCATTAAAATTTAATTGAGCCCCCATGCACGTGGCGACCGTTGCTTCGGATCGTCCCTTGGAATTCTTCTGATTGTGTAGACAGTAGTATTGTTGT
Organism: Schistocerca nitens; assembly: GCF_023898315.1. Taxonomy (NCBI): domain Eukaryota; kingdom Metazoa; phylum Arthropoda; class Insecta; order Orthoptera; family Acrididae; genus Schistocerca; species Schistocerca nitens. The sequence continues at coordinate 763,159,145 of NC_064614.1, read as the reverse complement.
AGTAATTGGTAGATTAGTAATTGTAGTCTATATTGCATGTGTAGATTTGGTAATTAGCATTCTTCTAATGGTATTTATCAAAATTTAATTTTTATTGCCTTGTATACGCGTTTGACGATTTAGTGCAATTATTTCAATTGTTCGTTAATCGTGTTTGAGGGAAACATTTCGAGTGAATGGTATTGTTGGAGATAAAGTGTCATTGTGTGCAATTTTCATATAGTGACGAGTTTTGTATATTTTGTAAATGATTACGCGATCAATGAAAAAGGCAAAAATGATGGATAGTCAGAATGACGAAATTGTTGACATGGCGAACTCGCCAACACAAGAGAACAGTATGTTGAATAATGAAGTGGAAAACAATTTAATAAGTCGGGAAAATAGTCCGGAACCATTTCAAAATTTTTCTCAATCAGAAAATTCACAGAATACGAGATTAACGATAGAAGATTCTGAAATAGTATCGAACACAGATAGCTTTACAGCTATGACGAAAGAAGTTGGTTTCGCGGGAAATGTTAGGGGCGAAAAGAATTTTGAACCATTTAATACGGAGCAGTTGATGAGTGCAATATTAAATTTGGGATCACAAATAGGAACTTTGGCAACACGGTTAGACTCACAAGGATCTGAATTGAAAACAGAAATAGGAACAATTAAAACAGAGATGGGAACAATGGAAACACGGTTAGATTCACGAATAGGGACATGTTTCAAAAATTTGAAAGATGAGTTAAAGAAAGAAATCAGAGAAGAAGTACAACCGATTTTGAATTCTCACAATAATAGATTAATTGCAGTAGAGATTAGGCAAAAGGAACAGGATAGAGAACAG